>NC_140923.1:31922889-32246157 GCF_045865225.1 Trachurus japonicus | reverse complement strand
GTTGGAGACTGTAAGCAAGGAGCCATTGTGTGACAGAGTCAGTCTGCCAATCAGACGTTCTAGGATGGGAATGTTGTTTGAGTCGTGGATAGGGTTATATTCCCCTGTTGTGTCTTCATAGTACCACTGCACTCTTAGGGAATCATCCTGGCCATTGCCACAGCTTAATGAGAAGTCCCCGCCTTCAAAACCTGTTTTTTCTTGGATTTCATTTGTGGGGCAGAGAACCACCAAATACTGGATCTCAAGTGAAGTAGAGATGCAGGAATAGTCCCCGCTTAGATCTTCGTTGACTTCGGGAATTACCAAGGAAAAGTCTTCCAATTTATCACCTTTTGATAAATACATATCTTTTTTCCTCTTGCTGCTGCCATTGACCGCCCCCAGTGGTGTCTCCCATTGCTGGTATTTACCATCAGAGGGGCAGTTTAAGACCACTCTTTCCCCTACTGAGGCAAAAATCTCCTTGTTCTCAGTGTTAACTGGTAAGTATATGTTTTGGAAACTGAAGCAGTTCTTACCTTTGAATACAAGACAGTGAAAGTGTTGGATATTCTTTAACACATTGTTTTTAATCATGAGCAATGCCCCTCCTTGTTTGACCTCCATGCCACCTTTCAGCTCTTCCTCCAGAGGCTCCAGAGAAATGCTGCTATCCAGGAAGAGTATAGGCTTATAAGTGGGATACATCTCATAGTACCAGTGCACAGAGGTTCCTTCCAGACCAATGGAGGTGCCATTGCACAGAAACTCTGCTCCATCAGCTCCCTCCTTCACAATGACCTCCTCTGATTGAACCATTTCATCGTACACGAGGAGCTGTTGTGTGAACTGACTGACCAGGCTCTGGTCCCGCCAGCACTCCCTCCTGTAAATCCCAGAGTCTGTGTGCGTGAGGTTAACAATCTGCATCCCGAGCAGTTGCTCACGCAGGGTGGGGTAGACGCGATCCTGCATGTCTGCAGGAGGTTTCACAGCACTGGTGGTTGAGGAGTTGCCAAGCAGCTGGTCTCCCTCTGGACCAATTCTGTAAACAACAATATAATCCACGCCGAAGCAATATCCCATCTCAATTATGTTGCCCTTTGCCCTGAACACAGGTTCTGGCTTCTCACAGCAGACCCGGCAGAAAAGGGTGAGAAAAAGCAGAAACTCTTGACACTTAAAGGAGGTCATCTTCTGTAGCTGTCCCAGGTCACGCACTTGTCACACTCTGCAGGGCTGGCGCATTGTAAGCCAAATGTTATCCACTTTCGCTTGTGACTTAAGTTCCACCTCCAGGTAGTTCCCTCCTCTTATGCACACCTACACAAACACATGTCCGTGAAGGTTCTCAGTCATCCAGGTCATCTTATTCTTGTGGAGTTGTAGTAAAAAGCAACTGGACTTCTTTTCTTGCTTGAAGACGTTTCACCCCTCATCCAAGAGGCTTCTTCAGTTCTGAGACTAATGCCAGAAACCCAGGTATTTTAAACCCAGAGTGGTTTCTGGTGAAACCAAAGTCACATGACCACATCCCCGAGACTCAAGTCACATGACGGGGGTGTGGGTCATGTGACTTTGGTTTCACTAGAAACCACTCTGGGGAAGTCCAGTTGCTTTTACAACTCACAAGGACTACACACACACAGACTTAGGAACACACATGCATCACGACAAACACATACACGCTCAGTTATGAGTGACAGGAGCGAGAGTGAAGAGGCATTTTAGTTATTACAGTATTAAGTCCATTAAAGCAGATATCAGTGGAATGTTTTTGTTAATATAAGTCCTAAATAGTCCTATTTTCCGTCAGCAATCACTTACATGAAGTATTTCAGCCTAAACACGAGTCTCTCCGTCACTCTGCTCTGCTGTAACCCGAGGAGAAAATTTTCCTTGTGGGATACAAGTGTTATCCAATGAGGGGAGAGAACGGCATGAAGGGCTGTGTGTGCAGCCAAGGGATGCGCGTGAATGTGGTGACGTAGCACGAGGACCAATTGATGCCTGACAAGGGCGGGGGCTGCTAACTCATGGTGCGTTCAAGGAAACTCGTACTTTGTGTTTTTCCTTCCTGTGAAGTCATACCAGTTCGATCTGGTACGAGTTCACGGGTCGGAAGTTACGAGTGGCCGTTATAGGGAACTTTCACAGACAACAGGACGGTAAAAACACGAGCTACGGGTTACCTGGAACGCTACCAAGTCGTAGTTGTGACTTGAAGCTGTAACTTACGGTTTCAAAAGCCTGCCTTGAACACAGCATTAGCCGAAACGGCCGTGCCGATGATATCTGCTTTAAGTTCATATAAGTCTATTTTGACAGGTCTGAGGCAACAAATGAGGCTAAACAAACATAAAGAACAGGACAAATACAAAGTTATGCTCCTGGTTGGACATTAACTGTATTGATATGTAGTTGGACTGGTTTCCACTAAGATGAGGGTGTGGGCTAAGGGCCAGTCATTCTGTCTCTCTCTGTTGTGCAATGTTTGGGGGCCTTCAGCCTCCTCTCTTTTATTTATTTTATTTCATTTTATTTATTTATTTAAGGAGGACAGTGCACATTAATGAACATAATAAATGTAAAGGTGCCAGTGTTAGCCAAAGGCTAGTTTCAGACTGTAGTCCTCCGGGCAAGGTGTTAAAAGCCATTAAAATGAACAAAAAGGACATAACAACATAATTCATAAGAACAGGAAAAACACAAGAAACACAAAAAATCGGTACAAATTGGAATATATCCAAACAGAAACCAACAGACAATAAAACTACAAAAAGAGACAATTAACATGACACTACTATAAAAAAACAAAAACAAACAACCCCCCCCCCCAAAAAAAACAAAAAACAAAACAGTAAACAAAACAAAAAACAGGAAGTATAGTGCAATTTAATAAATTTATGATATTATGGTGAGATGGACTGTTTACAATGAATAAAATGGATGGAGATGCAACAATGCAAAGACCAGAACAGGGTTTCTTGATGGAGTTGTGCTAGGATGGGTTGAGAAAACAACGAAGCCAAACAACGAAACCAAATACAATATAGTGTAATAAAGTGCTACAGTGCTCAAAAAAACTGTCAGGGATGGATAGATGAAATGGGGGTGCAGCAATGCAAGAACCAACCAGTCACTGCTAATGTCACTTACATGGTACATGGTAAATGCTCCAAGCAAAAGTAAAAAGCAAAAGAGAAACTTTACTGTTGCTTTACCAGAAAAACCACACACACACGCACACGCACGCGCACACGCACGCACGCACGCACACACACACACACACACACACACACACACACACACACACACGCACGCACGCACGCACGCACGCACACACACACACACACACACACACACACACACACACACACACACACACACACAATACTTGTGTTGAACAAAAGGAGAAATTGCAGCAGACAACCTCACTGGAAAAAAAAATCACTGTGTCAGCACACTGATGACCAGTCTAAAAAGGAGGTCATTTGAGGTAAGAACACCAGGCTTCCTCCCAATTTAAAGGACTGGTTGATGTTGATATATTAATGTATTGATTTTATTTTGTTCAAAATATAATATTCATATAGACACATTTAGAGTGTTTGCATTACACAGCCAAATCACAGTGCAGAGAGTGGAGGATTCACATCCTTGTCTTTGCTAGAGAAATCCTACATGGGTAGGCTACTTCCCCTTATGGACAGGAAGGAATTTCACAGGAAGAGAGCAGACAGCAGCAAAAGCAGCAAAGAGCAGACACTTGAGTCAGCAGCTGAACATTACAGAAGACCACGCTAAGTGTCGAACAGAGGGTGAGTTTTATAAATCACACACAGTCAGATATGTTTCAAGATCATGTTACTGTAAAAAATAAATACAAGTGGATATATAAACTTTTTAATTTTCGATTTAAAAAAAACAACTTTAGTCTGCTTGCATGTGAGACAAACTTTAAGAATCTGACAGAGATCTGAAGCACCAAATTTGTACGTATATATTCTTTTTTTTATTCATTTGAATTTGGAATTCCTGAAATAATTAAATGAACTGGATTGCTGGTTCCACGAAAAAAAAACTACTGCTAAACTGTGTATTACAGTAAATACATTTTTAAAAAGCTGAAATTAAACTTGATTGTTCAAAACTATCAACATGTAAATCTCAATGAGGTTAACCAGTTGTGATGCCTCTAAAGGGTTGCACAAGTAGTCATTGGACCAGAGTTACATAACTACTCCTTTTTAAACAAGGAACTGCCTCAAGTGTAATAAGGTGTGATCAAACTTCTTTTCTATGGTCTGTGTCTTGAAGTTCTGGTACTTATGAGAACTATGAGAGCTAAGAGGAAATGTATCAATTTGACAACCAGACCATAAAAATATCTGTAAAGCCATTAGCTACAACTTAAAGGGGACATATTATGCTCATTTCTGCTTCTTGACATGGTACCTTGATGTCTAAAAGTAAGATTGAGCACAGCTGGGTTCTCTACACACCAGTTTCACAGCCCTGCTCTAAACAGTCGGTTTAGAATCTTCGCTCTGGTAGCTGAGGTAACCATGGGAGCGAGGGCTGGAATATTAAAATCACACGGCTTGTAGTCTCGCTGGCCAGACCCTCCTCCAGAGAAGAAGGGTCTGGCTGGTCCGCCTATGATTCTGCGATCAGAGGAAAAAACGCTCCCGCGGTTTGGAATTTTTTCAACCAGTCACGATCGTTGCGGTCGGCGCCATAACAACGGTGCGCTCGCAAAATATTGCCGGTTGGAAACTGGATTTGGGTCCGCGGTGTAACGACGGTCGGCAACCGTTGACGGATATTTATTCTTTTGTTCAGTTAATGACACGGATGTATAATAGATCCATGGTTCGGTTCCTGTTGTTGTTTGTTGATGTTTCCCTTTACCGGGCGGACTGTGAAAGCTGCAACACGGAGGTGGGACTTCCGCCGGGTGACTCGTTCTGACCAGTCAGAGGCTAATCGCAGCAAAGCACTTCCGTCAGGCCAGACTACACTGCTTGTGATGTAATAAGCCGGGTGAAATTAAAACAGCTAGTTAAAAACCTACGTTTAAGGGGTGAGGAGGCACTCCGGATAGGCAAATACACATACTAAAGCAATGAAAAAGTGAGTTTTGCATAATATGTCCCCTTTAAAATCCCTCGGTAACACTTTACTTGAAGGTATCGTCATAAGAGTGACATGACACTGTCATAAGAGTGACATGACACAGTCATGAATGTGTCATAAACATTATGTCAATGTCATAACGTTGTCATTAAGTGTCATTTGGTTAACCCTAACCCTAAACCTAACCCTACAAAAACCGAATGACACTTAATGACAATGTTATGACATTGACATAATGTTTATGACACGTTCATGACTGTGTCATGTCACTCTAATGACAGTGTCATGTCACTCTTATGACGATACCTTCAAGTAAAGTGTTACCAATTTTTCATAAAGTTGCATGGAACACTGTTTTGTTAATCTTGTAATATTTTCAGGATGAACTTGCTAATTGCTCATTGAGCCCAGCTTATGTCCTGCAATTGTAGGTTAACAATGACATACGGTAACAATATATAACTGCATATTGTATTGGAGCTGCTGTGAACTTTCCCGCAAAGGATTACGTAAACTATTCTATTCTATTCTATAAAACCATATGATCCCTGGAATTTTCTGCTTCAACAGTATAATGGAGAACATACAAAATCATTCATATTCGAATTTGCTACATAACATGGAAAGTAATCTTGACAGTAGTGTGGTGGAGAAGAAACTGTCATCTGACATGGATAAGGAAGATGAAGGAGGAGTGAGGGACCATTTCAGTTTCAACTTGTCCCACAAACCAAATGTGACTCAAAAGTGTGGACATAATACACCCATGAAGCTCTTTTTCATCATAGTTTCTGCAACCATTCTCATCTTTATTGGTAAGTAGACCCAATGAATGAAAAGTTGCATTTATACAAAGACTGCATCAATAAATTGTGTGGAGTTCCACATGGAGTAATCATAAGACCACTACTCTTCTGAATTGTTATGAATCTGTATGTGTGTAAATCATAACTCTTGGTGTTTTTCCCCATCCATGCTGACAGCACATAGCTTTATGTACCTGTGTCTCCTGAAATGTGCTTGGCCCCAAGTGACTGTAGTTGTTACTCATTTTTGAAACACTGCTTCTTTCAGGATACTTGATTGGCTACCTGGTCCATCAAAAGAAGGACATGGCTCCCAGTTCTTTAATGTCGGTGGTCCCTTTTGAACAACCAGTTAAACACGAGGCAGGTGCTGCCGCCCTAATGGACTGGGATGATGTCAAAGCACTTTTGGCTGAAAAACTTAGTGAATCCAAATTTGAATCTGTCTTTAGGTAAGCCTATTTTTTTCTGCCAGGCAGCGATGACTTCTTTTTTTTCTACTACAGTATCATGAGAAAATTTGTGTTCTAATCATTGTTTTTGGTTGTTTGGTTTCCTCTGTCATCAGTGAGTTTACCAGTCTCAACCACCGAGCTGGTTCTCCTGGTGATGAAGATTTAATGAACAAGGTGAACAATAGGTTTAAAGAGTACGGCATGGACACCTGGACTGATGAGCACTTTGTTAGGGTTCAGGACCCTCCAGCTTCTGGCTCCAACAGAGTTGTTTTCAAGAATGGGATTGAGGAGCGTCCAACTGGATTCCTGTCCTACAGTGCCAGTGGATCAATAACGGTAATCTACAAGGTTATTAAGCAGAAGTTTATTTCATAAACAAAGATGATGCCCTAATTTTGGGCTTTTTTTTCTCTTTTTGGCCCAGGGTGCTGTTGTGTATGCGCACTATGGGCAGCAAATGGACTTCACATTGCTGCAGGGCAAGAATGTCAACCTGAATGGCAAGGTCCTGCTGGTCAGAGCTGGTAGGCTCAGTTATGCTGAGAAGGTGGGTGGTTTTAATAAGACATATGACTTTAGATATATAGATTATATATTTGAACCTTGCTTGTACCTTTTTGCAGTAACACTTTACTTGACGGGTGGATACATACAGTAGCACATTCATAAGGTGTTTGTCATGCATTCATGACGGCTTCATGAGGCATGACTCAGCATTCATACATCGGGTTACATTGCTATAGAATAATGACCTGGAGATTTTTTTTAATTTTTTTTTAAATAAGAGTCCCCTAATTGCACCTGGAACTACAAGAACAAAATACCCCTATTCAGCTTTCTATTGCAATGGTTCATAGCTTATGCATGTTATTTTGTATGTCACTTTACAATGCAGTCAGTAGTGAAGGCTTCATAGGGGCTAGGAGTTATTTGTAAATCTTTCATGTATGGTTTATGAATATTACTTTGCATATCACTTTAGTATAGCTACAGGACAGGTGGAGACGGATTCATAACTGAATGGCAAATGATGCTACCACTGGGATGTTTTGGTGTCTGGGCAACTTTGAACAAAGCAAACAATGCATCGATTCTGCACACATGACTTTAACTCAGCCTTTGTACGAGTTAATTTATCCAAGTTGCGATAAAGGGACTTTGATGAAACATCTGGGTACGCTATGCATTTGTTTTATGAGGCCTTCATGAACTATTGCAATAGAATGCTGAATAGGGGGTATTTTGTTCTTTTATATTCAGGTGCAATTAGGGGAGTTTGTTATTCCATAGCAATGTAAACCAATGTTTGAATGCATTACGAACACCTTATGAAAGGTCTTATGAATGTGCTATGCACCCACCCATCAAGTAAAGTGTTACCCTTTTTGCTTACAGGTAGCCAATGCTGCCAAGATGAACGCCTCTGCTGTGTTGATCTATGCAGACCCCATAGATTACTCCATCGGAGAGACAACTCAGCTCTATGGACATGTGAGTGGACAATTTAGAAACAATGAGATTAGAGATGAAAGAATAATATTTAGTTATGTTTGTATGTGTTTAGAATATTCAGTGCATCAAATCAATACTGGTATCTTTTGGAGTCACCACTGATGCCATGGGGCAACTTATTAATGAAAGCTTTCTTAAATCATGTATTTTGTGCTCTAATTGCCTGTATACAACCAAAACACATATTGAAATATAAAATGTGGCACAGCCTCAAATTCTTAAAGTCCCCCTCCCGCGACCCTTTTTGGTCATTTTAAAACCAGCTCATTAGCAATGCACCTCTGGAGGGTGGGCGGAGACTGCACTGCTCTGCACCCGCCCAGCCACCTCCTCGCACCCCACCCCCCGCTTGCTGACAGCTGGACATTGTACAATTACAGATTCAGCGCGTTTAGCGTAAAACTCCACGTCGGGATTCGACCCCAGACTGGAATATAGTCCTTGCTCATGGTGCAAGCTGCTCTACCAGGTGAGCTATACCTGCTATACCTTGACAGCTACACCGAGCTGTCAAGCCTTTCACCTCTGAGCCAGATGCAGAGCGGGGCGGGAGCTTGTAGCACTAGTGCCCTCCCCTGGAGCTGTGACACGTCAGCTCCAGTCTCCCTGAAACTGCCAGTTTGCGTCTGCCATTGGTTCACAGCAATTTGAAGGCAGAAAAACTCAGAAATGCAATTTTGCAATTCCTTTTCTGCTGATATGTGCTCTAACACAAGAAAAATGCCACAGGAACATGTGAAAAACACGAAAAACACGATTTTCATGGGAGGGGGTCTTTAAGGTAAAAAACTTCTTTGTGACCTGGAATGTGATCATATAGGAACTGGCCAATAGAGGAAAGTACTCTTGGCCTAGGTACTTTGCTAACAACCACTAGGCTGCCAGGAAGATTCATCTGGGAAACAAATGAATCAAAATCAAAATCCTCTGACGACTGGTTATCTTTTAGAAGAATCAGAAATAAATGTACTCAAGCCATCTGTAAAGCCAAATCTGACTACTTTCATGATCAGTTTAAACTCTGTGGCACTAATCCACGAAAGTTCTGGAAGACAGTTAAAGATATGGAGGGTAAAGCTGCACCATCTCAATTACCATCCTCCCTCCTCTGGGATGGAAACATTATCTCGGATAACAAACGTATGGTTGAGCTCTTTAACCAGCATTTTGTTCAAATTGCCAATCCACCGGCCTCCCTAACACCTGTCCTGAAGTCCTGAGTAAGCTTAACCCCAAAAAACCTCCTGGGCCGGACGGGTTAGACCCCTTCTTCCTTAAAGCTGCAGCCCCTATTATTGCAGAACCCATCACCCTCCTTTGCAACTTGTCCATACACTCAGCTGAACTCCCATCTGCCTGGAAGACGGCCTCAGTAGGCTGCACCACTTATTTAAAGGGGGAAATCAGAAATTTTTTGCCTGGTTAAATAAAGGTTGATGATGATGATGATGATGATGATGATGATGATGATGATGATGATGATGATGATGATGATGATGATGATGATGATGAAAAGCATTTGTTGTCAACTGTTGTGCTGGTCAAACTTCATAAGTCTTCCTTGTGTCTGTCACAGGTCCACTTGGGGTCAGGGGATCCCTACACCCCAGGCTTCCCCTCCTTCAACCACACTCAGTTTCCTCCCGTCCAGTCTTCAGGTCTACCAACAATCTTGGCTCAGACCATCACAACAGCCACGGCAACTAAGATTATTCAGTAAGACCCAGACACACTGTGGACCATCTGAAATGATGATGAAAACTTGAAATATTCACTCTACAAACTGTACTATCTGATGACGTAAAGTGGGATATAGACATGTGTCTCAGTAGTGGCTGACATGTTTATTATGTGTGTCCAACAGGCAGCTGGGGGGTCAGAGTGCACCTGCAGAATGGGGAAGCTACTACAAACTGGGAGATGATACAGATGTGATCACTGTGGAGGTCAACAACGTCCTCACTGAAAAGAGCATACACAATGTCTTTGGTGCCATCAAAGGCTTTGTGGATGCAGGTAAGATGCTACTTTAACAAGACAGACATGAGATCAGGTCAGTTGAATGTCAGTGAGTGTGTTGTGGTTGTCTTTTCTGATTGTCTCATGGTTAAATCTTAGACCGGTATGTGGTCATCGGTGCTCAGAGGGATGCCTGGGGTCCAGGTTTTGCAACATCAACTGTTGGCACCAGCGTGCTTGTTGAGCTGGCTCGTTCCATCTCAGACATGGTGAAGAATGGTGAGTCTCAGTCTTGATGACAGCTGCTGTTTCTGATGAGAAATGATTTTGACAGAAGTGACATGACATTAATATCAGATCCTGTTTAGTGAGGCCACTGCTCTTTTTGTTCATACTCATGTGTTATCCACTTGAACAGATGGATTCAAGCCAAGGAGGACGATTGTGTTTGCTAGCTGGAGTGCTGGAGAATATGGGAGTGTTGGCGCCACCGAGTGGCTGGAGGTGAGAACTGCATGATTAGATTTGTAGTACAGACTACAGACTTTTTTGATCAACAACTTCAACGAGTCATGACGCTGACTGGTTTTTGTACTCAGAATTTTTCATTGATTTATTTATTTATTACATTTCTAGGGTTATCTATCTTTTCTGAACATGAAAGCCTTCTCCTACATCAACCTGGATGGTGTTGTCACAGGTATGACACTGATAAATACCTGTTGGACATCTTGTCCACCTATCATATAAATCTTCAGTGACTACAACTAATATTGTCATCAAGAACACCACTGTACTAAATGACAATAATCAGCATAATGTGCAGCTCCTCTCACTTTTTAAAGGTTTCAATTTTGGGTAAGATGTTAGGGTTGGGTTAAGTTTTATTTGTCCAGCCCCAACTTCACTCTTTGGGTTCAGTCTTACTGCTCCTATAGTGTTTTTGGGCTGCAGCTGGCAGCTGTTCAAATGAGAAGGCTGTAAAACGTATTGTATACTACCTGCTCGACTGACATAGCTGGGGACACACTGGTGAATATAGTGGGGACATGTTGTGCTTATAGCCTAACGTGGCCAAGACAACTATTGTTTGTAAATATTTTTCTTTTATTTACAACTTTAAAATGTGTGATTTCCAGAATGGAATGTGAAATGAAATGTAATGTTTTTTCTCCAGGTCGCAGTGGATTTAAAGTAGCAGCCAGTCCTTTGATGCACAGATTGATTGAGAGCACTCTGAAGGAGGTGAACTGAGCAGTTCATTACAATCAATTCATTTGTCAGTTAGTCAAGTATTTCAGAAAAATGAATGTATTCAATTGTTTTGTCCTCAGGTGAAATTTGACAACACTCAGTCTCTCTTCTCTTATTTTGGAAGATACAACTGGGAAACAGACATGTAAGTCTTTTGCATCTCCCCTAGTCTCAGTGTTCCTGTGTATATCCATGAGAACTAAAGTTTTCTCAACATCAGACCCACCTTCTAGGTGTGTCCAAGCTGTCATATCTGTGTTCAGCAAATGGTCACTGCTTCTTTTTCATGTTTATCTTCCAGTTTGGAGCCTCTGAAACCAGACAACGCTGCATATCCTTTCCTGGCCTTCTCTGGCATTCCCTCACTCTCATTTAGATTTGCTGCTGGTAACTCAGTAAGTCGTCCTGATGTTCCAAAATTAAAGAAGAGTTTTGACAACCCTGTTCATTGACCTAACTCATCCTAATGTTCTTCTCCTCCTTTAGCACTACCAATACTTTGGCACACTGCAGGACACCCAGCTGAAGCTGAACAGCGCCACAGCCAACAATGTTCCTAAGCTGGCTGTAGCATCAGCCCAGTTTGCAGGTCACATAGCTCTGAGGCTGGTCTATGATCGTTTGCTGCTGATGGACCTGGGGAAATACGAGAAGCTCATGGGTACTCGTGTGGCGCAAATCAATGTGAAAGTCAAGAGTGTTCAGAGAGTGAGTGGCAAATGAAAATAACGTTTACCTTCAATTTAAAAAATGAAGTGAAGCCTGTGAGGTATTCATGCAGCCACCTGGAGCTGCGGTGCGTCACTCGCATGACATATTCATAGACATCCTCCCAATTTCGTGGTCTATTTAAAATGGGTGACTTACCCATCATCCTCTTTGACTGTCTATGGCACAGCAGCATTATACAGCTCTGCCCTATTTCTGCCCCACCACCACCCCAGCATCCACCTGTAGGCTCCGGGTTAAGATATTCGCTCATCACTCCTGTACTTTGATGAAATCCTATTCTCAGGGAGTGATGACGTCAGAGCCTTGATGCCAAACTCAAATGCATACTGTAATGAAGCTGCAATTTTAATCATGAGTTGTCTGACTGAACTGTATTTACTGTTTTGAGAGAGAATTCTTGAAGGAATCGAAGTTGACTTAAGTTGGTCCCTACAAAGAATCATTTATTGTTCATATTTAATTGAGTTAATCCAGTTCACTAACTAAGCGGTGTTGATGCTGTGTCTGCTTCCAGGCTCAGCCTCAGCTGTTGCCCAAGGCCCTGACACTGCAGTGGTTGATCTCAGCCTATGGCTCCTTCAGGCGTGCCTCTCGTAACCTGGCAACAGAAGTCCAGAACAGTGACCTGGAGGACATTGAGAAGTGCCGCATCATCAATGACCGCATCATGACGGTAAGATCTCTACAGTTCATTGATGAGATACTCTGTAGTCTCTTAGAAGTGTGGAATGATCTTTAAAAATGAACAGTCATGCACAGGTCTATGTTTTTGTTTGTTGTTTTGCTGAATTTAAATAGAAAAAAACAAACAAACAAACAGCCTCTGACACTTGTCAGAACTGTAAAAATTGAAAATGGCTGTTGAGCTCATAGGGAAAATGGACACGTTGATATTAATAACATATATCCAATAACATATATCCTGTTCACAAGTAACATGTAAAACAAACTAATTGTGAAGCATGTATTTTTAGATGACCATATGAAGGCAGTCATATGATGTGATGAATCTACAATGAAATGTCTTACATCAAGTTCCGGCTCATTTGGTGTAACTGGCAGGCTGCAGCTAAACGTCTGCTAATACAAACCAGCAAGAGCTTATTTGCCATCATTGTTCTGATGGAATTCGTGCAATTAGGGTTAGGTGATGAATAACTATAGGCGATGCACTGCAGAGAATCTTTTACTAATAGTATTTTAGTGAACACGATAACTTAAAGGGATAGTTCACCCTAGAATGATATTTCGCTCATTATCTACTCACCCTCATGTTGACTAAGGGCTGGAAGAAGTTTCAGATTCCTCCGTGGCTTCTCTGAGTTACAGGGGGTCTCGGCATAGCAGTGCATGTCCATATAACGGTTGCAAAGGGACACCGGAGCTCTTCGTAAAAAAACACACACAAAAAAACATCCAAATACCTCCATGCTGCTCGTATGTAATGTCCGTCTTGTGCTGAAGCCCCAAATTGCGTAATTGTCCCGAAACAAATTAAATAAGTCTATATTTTAAGCTTGTTTGTAGCGGAAGCTTCTCGAAGCTCCTCTTCCTGGTCCGTCCAAATCTCGCGTGATTCGCAGTAACCGCACTGACGCATGCTGACGCCGGCGCAAATCACGCGAGATTTGGACGGACCAGGAAGAGGAGCTTCGAGAAGCTTCCGCTACGAACAAGCTTAAAATATAGACTTATTTAATTTTTTTCAGGACAATTACGCAATTTGGGGCTTCAGCACAAGACGGACATTACATACGAGCAGCATGGAGGTATTTGGATGTTTTTTTGTGTGTGTTTTTTTACGAAGAGCTCCGGTGTCCCTTTGCAACCGTTATATGGACATGCACTGCTATGCCGAGACCCCCTGTAACTCAGAGAAGCCACGGAGGAATCTGAAACTTCTTCCAGCCCTTAGTCAACATGAGGGTGAGTAGATAATGAGCGAAATATCATTCTAGGGTGAACTATCCCTTTAAGAAACAATTTTTTTTGACGATATTGCATTTTCCCTATGTGTTCCTATTTTTTTTCCATGTCACTATAGTTTGTGCAGCAGTGATATGGGTGTAAAATAACCAACCTAAAAAGGCATGACATTATAAGATGCATTTATGTGAACGTCCTTCTCTCCTTCTCTCCCGTGTTTCTGCAGGTGGAAAGGAACTTCCTGTCGCCCTACGTGTCTCCCAGAGATAGTCCCTTCCGCCACATCCTGCTGGGCTCCGCCCCCCACACTCTCACAGCTCTGTCCGACCATCTTGATGCGCTCAGGACCGACGCCCCTGAGGCTGACGCCGACCTGTTCCACAACCAGTTTGCCCTGGCTACCTGGACCATTCAGAGCTGTGCCAACTCACTAGTAGATGACATCTGGCTCTTGGGTGAAATTTAAAACAATTTTGTTGCAGTTTTAAATTGCCAAGACTGAGGAAGAAACAACACTCAAGCTGTTTCTAATTGATACTAGTGTCACACTCATCACCTAAGTAAGTGTCTTGTCTCCCTTTCTGTAATTCTCTATGAAGCCAAACATTCATGATAATTACACTTAAAGCAGAAGTAAGCGGAATGTGTGTGTTAATATAAGTCATAAATAGTTATATCTTCCGACAGCAATCACTTATATAGAGTGTTTGGTCTGAAACACGGGTCTGTCAGTCACTCTGCTCTGCTGTAAGGCGAGGAGAAAACTTTCCTTGTATCCCACAACCTTTATCCAATGAGGAGAGAGAACGGCATAAAGGGGCGGTCCTCTCTGTGTGTGCAGCCAAGGGATGCGTGTGAATGTGGATGCGTAGGGACGAGGACCAATAGATCCATGACGAGGGCGGGGACTGCTAACTCCATCTGCTGACAAGAAGTTAGCCAAAACGACCGGATCGCTTACTTCTGCTTTAAGTCTTAACAAAGCGGGTTAATAAGTCAGGATGCTCTTTTCCATACTTTAGGAAAGTTTTTTTTTCATTTTAACATGTGACACTGGTGGACAATTAAACATAGATTTGGGACAATCAGCTGTTGTGGCCCTGTCACATTTCGTGTCGTCTGGAAACACTTGTTGTCATCTGTGCTACTGAGAGAATGATTTTTCTTTTCTTTTTTGTATTGTATGCATTTGTAGCTAATACATTTCAAACTGATGAGATTCAGAATTTGCTCGAATTTTGTCTGTTTGCATGTGTTTTCCGAAGTTAAAGTGTGTTCAGCCCTTAGGGCCTTCATACTTATAATTCCCATTGTGAATAGTTCATTCTCCTTATGATTATGCAGAACATATTGAGAGACACAAGATAAAGAGGAAAACAATGTTGTTGTGACTGACTTTGACCAGATGGTGGAGACAAAGTAATATGTATGTTTTTCTGAAATCTGTAATATGTATTTGGTGATTATTCATGATGTGAGCGTTTGAATTCAAATAAGAGATGGGCATTAGCAGATTTTAAACATTGTCATGTCAAAACAATGAAAGAAAAGAAAAGATTATGTATGGAGGATTATTTTTGTATAAAATCATAGAAGAAGTACAGTTATTCATTTTATTATAATTTTTTCCTGTTTTGGACTGTTGTGAAAGCGCAATCGATGTTTTGAATTACATCTCTTAAAATTCATTACCATAACAAATCATTTGTTGAGGCTGCAGCCACCAAGTGTAGCAATATTGCAAAAAAATGTGTCATGTTCCTTTAAGAGTGGGCTGACAGCCTGACTGTGTAGCAGAGATGGGAGAAAATTAAAGATGACTCACTTCGCTGGGAATTTTTCTAGTAGTAAACACCACCATCATATAGATACTGGCAAAACTACATATTCAAGAGCAAAATGGAAATTCCATAAAGAAATCTGGATACTGCTCCCTCATACTGTGGTAAAGACAAACCGCCTTAACAACATCCAAATCTGGTTTAGTTAATTAAATTAACAAATTAATTATGGTTACTCTTGGAGGTAAACAGATAGACTATATGGCCACATACCAAGTTAGAGCAGTAGAAGCAACTGTTAACTTGTTAATATTTTTGGTAATGCTCCTATATTTGTGTTTTCTGTATTCTGAACTTGCCACTTTTTGTATTATATTATGAAGGAAATACAAAACTGCGGTATTTGTTGTTAATTTCAGTCAGACAACATATTTCACAATTTTACAGTAAATATAAAAAAATAAATATAATACTAACTAACTAACTTACTGGACACAGACAAGAGCATAGACTGTAAAAAGAATGGACGTAGCACCTGGGCCGTGACGTCACCCATTGGTTTGGGGGGGTCTGTTTTGTGCTCCTATACTACGGAGGTTTGAACTGTGCCATCTTGGATTTTAGTGGGAGTCTACGCGCGTAACTCTTATGCAAAACCCGTGTTACACTCTCATGCTATCCGTCTTTCTCTGAACCAAGACGGATAGCAATGAGAGTGTAACACCCAACACAATAATAACTGAAGAGCGCCTCCTTCTGGACGAACTACAACATTGCATGCACAACAAAATTACAGCACCAGGCTGTAAATATGTTTTTTAAGCTGTAAAGTCGCCTATTTTAACATGGGGGTCAATGGAGAGTTGCTCACTTCCGGTACCAGCCCTCAGAGGCCGCCAGAGAACTGCAGCTTTTTGAACGCGGAAGTGGTCTTCTCCCCCCTTGGACAAGAGCCGTTTTTCCGCCCCTGCAGTGATCCACCTTTAGACACAGAGACGATCTTTGTGTTGTACAAAGACGGCAAAGCCCTGACGCCAGCAGCAGCAGTAGCCTCAGCACTGAGCACTGAGCCCTGAGCAGCCAGACCCTACGGTGTCTGCAGACAGGGGAACAACCATTCAACACGGACCCGGGACCGGGACCGGTGCTGCAAACTTCATCTGGGTCCAGCTTCGTCCCCGCCAGGACCGAGCCAGAGATGCGAGGACTAGTGAGCTTGTAGCCGGTTTGCTGGAGTGCAAAGTAAAAAAGAAAGAAAAGAAAAAGAAAAAAAGAAAAGAAAAAAGAAATAGGCTACCGCACAGGATCAGGAGGTGTCAACAAGTGACAGGAGCTGAGATTGACAGGTAGGCTTACTCACTGTCGACCGTAACTCATCAGACACTATTGATAACCTTTAATTCACCATTTCTCTTTAAAAATATTGGCTTTGTTAAAAAATGCTCATTCGTGGCGTCACAGTCGTTAATGTTGTGTTTGCCACTTGATGAGGCTGCATGGCGGGAAGGAGCCAACAGGTGAGAGCTGCTGTCACTGCCTCTATTGTGAAACACTGTCTGCAGGACTCTGTTACACAACCTGAGCTAGTGATGGTGCTACATTAACACACCGGAGATGGACTAACATGTTGTTGTGAGGTGGGTGGCTAAACTGCACAGGTTATACAGGTAGTTCAGCTCTTTCTGTCTTTCTTTCAAAGACCCCCAAGAATTAAAGCACTGAGCTGAAACTAATGAAATGGGTCCTGAAATGGACAGTTGGACATCACATTAGTGATAGCTGACTCCAGTTAGCTCCTTATCCTGCTATTTGCATTGTGACTGCAGCATCTTTAAAGTTATAGCCGAAGCAACATTAATTCAGTTCAACACCAGGGTATGAATTAAGAAAAAGCTTAATGTTTATAAATAGTGTTAACTACCAAATGCAACTGAATAATAGGAATATTCCTGTCTGCTTTTCTGTACTTTACTGCTTGTTAAACTAAATAGGACACGTTACCAGTGAGAGCATAATGCATCACTGACAGCCACCAAGAAGACAGACAGGAAATAAATATGAATGCAGACTTTATTAGGTCTGTCTCCTAATGAGTGCAGAATGGTCCTCACCACGAGGAAACTGGTTAGTCTGGGGAGTTTTTTCAGTAAATTGAATTAGTCTAATATGATCAGTAAGAAAGCTTCTGACTTTTAGGTTTGAACCTCAGTCTTTCTGTGTATTTTACGTGAAAGAAAAACTTCCTCTTCCTCACATGGTTTTGCTGTACATCCAAAATAATCCAAGCGGTCACATCACTCACGGTAAATGAAATATCTCCAAGTACAGAAATATGGTGGTAGAATTTGCATCTTAGCGTTTTTTTTGCTCCCACTGGCTGTTTGTCATCTCTCTCTCTCTCTCTCTCTCTCTCTCTCTCTCTCTCTCTCTCTCTCTCACTCACTCACACACGTTCTCATAGATTTTACAACAACAACTGTATATGTTACACCCCCACCCCCACACCTGTTATCACATCATACACACGACCAACCTGCTGAATTGGCCGCCATAATCTGTAGATCTATGAGTAATGCTCGCAGTTTTATACGTAGCATTAGGTAAGTCATTTGCACATAACTGATGTTTTTATTGGTGCAATTACCCGTAATGGTTGTGAGTGTTTGAGTGTAAAATCAGACTGACCCACTGTCTTCAGTGTACAGTGTAAAGTCCAGGTCACTATCGTACAGCAGACTGTTGATAAATGAGGTAGTTGCTGCCGAACGCCTCATAGGTCCATGTGTTTAGTGAGATTGAACATTTTGATCTTTAAAAATAATTTGAAAAGTGTGAACGCAAGCACTGGCTTTGTATTTGACACAGATGGTACGAAGTATAAGGCTCTGAAAATAAAAGATTTTGTCATATGCACATACCACTCAGAGAAACGTTCAAACTTAAACTGAACATCAAACTTCATTCCTTTACTCTCTCTGTGTATGAAGACACTGACACCAACTAACCCCTTTACAACAACAGCCTTTCTCTGATGCTATTTGAGGTCAGACAGTCTTGTACTTGCTCCCCACCCTTGTCAGCATGAATCTGTTGCAGACAGAGAGAGACAAGTTGCGCTCACTGTAGACTCTGCTAGGATATGCAGGATGTTATGTTCCTTCTGACATGCTGAAGCTTTGTGGTTTGTGGTTGAAGTGTTAAAGCTGTACAGAAAAAAAAATTGAATTTGATTTCACTCTGGGTCATAAAATTAGTGTAATAACTCATCTATCAGACGATGTAGGCCAAACTTTGTGCAAAATTGTATTTTTGATTAAATCCAGGATGAAAGTGTGGCATTTTTTTCCCGCATTGGATAATGCAGGCGCACGGATTATACGTCAGCCTGCTCACAATTCATCAGCCACTGATATTGGATCCGTCATCCGTCAATCAAACGTCTGAGACACACACACACACACACACACACACAGTGAGCTCGGTCTCGCCCCAAGCATTGAATATCCCGTCCGCTCGATAACGACCAATCAAATTCGTTTTCCTTACTCGGGTAAACTCATGCGGCAACTCATGACAACTTAGCGCGACAAACAGGACAAACGGCCATTTCTGTACACCTTTAAGTTTGATTTTGAATTCTGCTCACTGTCCCATTTCACAGCACACTTTGAGGTCTGGTTTTGAAGGTTCCTGATTTGTGAAAGTCAAGGTCCTTTTGAGTGAAATAGGTAGCCTAACTCATTTGACACTAAAGATGTTGGCAATGTAACATCCAAACATCGATTTTGCAGAAAAGCCACACTGATCACCAGGATCATTTAAAGATGAATGAATTTGATAGAAATAAGGTTTTATTTAGGATATTTTAGTGCCTCCAAAAGTGTGAAAACATTAATGGAGTACTTCCTCTCTGCTCTGAAATCTGTCTGTCAAGCATTGTCTGATTACCAAATGCAATGCAACACATACCATGCTAAATCTGCCGGTGGACCACGACGTCTGGCCTTGGTTTCTAATATTAGGGGTTGCATGGTGTAACTCAATCATTAGCGAAGAGTATGATTTCCTTTATCTCTTGCCAGTGCCCTGACCCTTCACATCTCCACAGACATATAGGTTTGACTTGGACTGCTTCCACTGTTCACAGACCGTAGCTGGTAAACGTCTCAGTAGGATGACTGTGTGTTTGAGGTGGCTACAGTCCAGCTCCCAAACTCTTACTTCCACTAATTATCCTGGCTTGTCTGTCTGTGGTGATATGAGGAGCGTTCACATCAATATGCAGCTTGGCGGTGAAGCTGCTTAATTAGATGTCACCAGTCTGTGAAGTGATATTATGATGTTAACAAGTAGTGTGAGTTTTTAAGACTGTGCAACCTATCCTTCCCTAACACATTGACCTTGTGATTGGAAATGACTCCTTTTACATGACATTGGATAGAAACATCACCTTAAAGAATTCTGACAGCCTAGCTCTTTTTAAAAAATTTGGTTTGATGTTGTTGTGTCTAATTTTATTACTTCCAGGATGTCCTGTTAGTTACTGAACAAGCAGGATGGGAGTGACAGTCATATGATGTGAATGCAGTTAAGGACATTTACTGACACAAAGGCAGTCATGCTCTCCTCACTAAGGACTAATTTAGTGTGAGTCAGACCAAATTTTTATGACCGTTATTGATTTTTATGATTCACATAATAAAATGACAGATTCCATCATACATCATAGGTTATTACAGGTTTGTAGGAAGTTTGTTAAGACACAACATGTATATTTTAAGAAATGCTGAATGTTCAATTATTATTTTAGATTAATAAAACAGTGTTTTACTGTTGTGTTTCATGTAGCCATAACCAGTGCAAGAGTGGTAGCCATGCAGCTTAGACATGCAACTTTTTTAAAACCATTTTTGTGCTCAAGTCTTTATAGAAGTGAAATGATTGAACCTCTAATTGAGTTATCAGAATGAATTAAAGTTTGACTCAAAAAGATTATGAAAAAAGTCAACATTTGACTAAATGACAGGCTTTAAAGGTCCAGTGTGTAATAATTGGCAAGGTTTGTTGGCAAAATCTGAACATACCCATGAATATAATCGCTATAAAATAAAATTTGTCTGGTTTTCGTTGCCTTATAATTATACTTTTATATATACATATAGCAAGGGTCTTGCTTTAGAGAGCGCCGCCATGTTTGTACGGCAGCCTGAACGGAAAATCCAGTAGGAAACAGCAGACATGTGGTAACATGGTTTAGATCTTCACCTCATACTGTAGCTCCATGCTCCTGAAATACTCCCAGTCGTCCCAGTTGGGTAAACAAGTGCCTTTGTCCTCAGAGGCCACCGTCACTTTGCCGATGGTGCGAGCGAGCGAGCGAGCGAGCACTGCAATAAACTAAACGCTAGATATCACGGTTTCCCCCACATTTTACTCACTGGACCTTTAATGATGTAGTCTGAACAATCCATCTGTTAAGATGATCATCTCCTACTGATCCTAAAATGTTTTTCAAGAATGCCAATAAGAGATGTGATCCATGTTTTACCTAGAATTAAGTGATAGTATTTCAGTAAACACTGAAACAAACTAAACGTATTCAGCATCATTTTGTGTCCTAAAATTACATTACAGAGCTTTCAGTTTATTTAATAACCTCTGTGATCTGTCAGTGTCATGTTGTAAGTGGTGTGTTTCCTACTGACACCACATGGTGCGGTAATTGTAGCTTTTAAACCTGAAACTCTGTCGTTCCATGTGTTCAGGGTCCTAAAGATGTTCACATTAAAACTATGATGAGTCAGTATGATCACAGATGACTGAACATTTAAGATGGATTGAGAGGAAACTGTTTGTCAATACTAGGCTTTATGCTCAGTAAGCAGTTAGCAGTTCAGGAAGTGTGCCAAATGACAGCAGTGCCAACTCCCGAACAGGATGTCACAGTGTTACACCATCTTCCTGAATGAGTAAAAAATCCCTGAAAGCTGTAGATGATGACAATTCAACTGTCAGGTACCAGTTTTTCAGTGCTGCTTTTAGTGGACTCCTCAGTGTGTTTATGAGCTGCAACCTTCATTATCTTAATAAGTGAGAGGGGATAAGGTCATTGTTTTATGGCATTTTTATCATTATGACCAAAAGGCCATGACTAACAATGAACTTCAATCCAAACAAATCTTAAATATATTGTCCCGGAGATTAAAATTGGAACACCAATTTTGTATGAATCCACAGCTACTGTAATAAATAGTCCTGAGGTCATTCTTTTCTTGCAGCCCTGGTTTGGGAGTTCTCTCAGCTTGTTCCCGGCACATCATCTGGGCAAAACCTTTTTCTGACGTGGTGTCCGTCCGACAACTATTTTGTGATTATTCAGAAATTTAAAGTAGATGGTAGATGGTTACTGTAATGTGGAAAAGCATGTGGCGTGTGCTGCAGTGGGAGGTTCCCTATGAAGACTTCCCAGAATTCTGCACTTTAGTTTATTGTGAATTACCACCTCAAGAAAACACACAAATTTCTACGCTCATGCGAGGTATATACTACAGGCCTTAAGAGTCTAATTTGATCATAGTCATAACAAATGAAGGGTGAGAGAAGGTGACTGGTGGAGAGGGAGAACCACTGACAAGTCCTGACTCAAACACAGCTGATGATGAGAGTGAGGCTGCAGGGGAAGGGGATCGAGGAAGAGGAAGTGGCCATCACAGCAGCTGTGGTTGCTGTAGGAGAGCTGCTGTCCTGTGTGTTGTTATTTGGGACAACACAGTTTAAGCTTGAGACTTAAAACCTGCACCTATTGCTGTTTGGGTGATGTAAACCATATATTAGTTCATACATTAAACTTAAAGGCCTCACGCTGTGCACTTTTCTCTGGGTTTATTTACCTGCTGATATCCCTAACAAGATGTATCACTGGTTTTGAGTACCTGTGATCTGCTTAATATCGTTTATACTGCCCCTTTCTGTTGCCTCTTTCTGGAGCTCTAGCAGGCACAGATCATTTGGCCAATCAGAAGAGAGAATGAGAACCTCTCCTCGTTGGGCCAATCACAGGCAAGTAACTGAAACCTAAGCTGCATTCATAAAAAAACAAACAAAAAAACCAACAACTGGTCGCGGTGGGCGGAGTTACCTTGTGTGTGACATCACACAAAGGAGGAAGTGCTATCCGCTTGTCTTAAAGAGACAGTTCCTACAAATGGGCGGTGTGCGTTTCTCCGTTTATGAACAGTTTGATGCATGGGACAGTATATACGTGACCTAGAGACCTCCCCAAGCACGAAAAAATAACCAAAATCAAATTTTTCATGCCATGGGGCCTTTAATGGGAAAACAAGCCTATATATTGTCTTGACATGCAAGAGTGAAATAGTTGGTATGGAACCACCAAGAACCACTATTGAATTTAGTCTCCGGCCCTCTAATTTATTAAATATGGTCCTATACTAATGTCTACCTTTCCCTTGACTGATATGAATGTTGTACACATGGGATCAATTAATCCAGGCAATATATAGAAATTAAATTCTGCTAAATTCTATTTTCTGTTCACTTACTCCTACGGATACACCTCTACATGAATGTGTGTGACGCAGCAGTCGTGTCCTCTGTTAGAGAGACAAGATTATGTTTCACTGTCCTCAACTCTCCTGGCTGTCTCATCTTCCTTACTGACTGGCAGAGAAAGTGTAGCTGTCCTCCACTGTATCGCATGACCCATCGACAGCTTTCCTTTGTCTTTTGGAGACAATATTGTTGTCATGGCCAGTCAGGGCTTCCTGCATTACCACAGTAGCCCCAACATGGAAGTACTATTATCACCATTATCAAAATAAATCATTATAACAAGGTTAGTTGTGGTACTATATGAGCTAAACTATTAATTTTCACTCTATGGTTGAGCCTGTTCCATGAGTACCTGCTAGAAATCATCATACCTTATAGAAGTGGTTACTAGTCCGAGACAAAGACCATTGTCAGTATTCAAGAGGTCGTGGTAAACTAAAGATGATGCAATTCAAAACACTTTTTTTCAGTGAGTGGTGCCATGTTGACTTCATCAGTGGGGGGAGGCAGCATGAATGAAAGGCTTTTTCTGTGGACAGTGGAGTGCATGAATCAGCAATGACTCTGCACTGGGAAAGACAGAGGCAGGCTTTCTGTTTAGCCTGATGAATCCTGGTCAATCATACGATTTATTTAAAAAGACAAAGATGTTGGAGATGGGAGAGAAATCTGTGTTTTTCTGATGCAGTCCAATATAATTGTTGTGTAATAAATCACACCTTCATGACATATAGTATTCAGTTTTTGTTGAAACTGTTTTTGAGTTTTTAATTCACTTGTTTGAGCATTTTGACTGACACTGCAATTGGAGGATACTCTTGCATGAGTGTAGAGATGTTATCATGAGGGTGGTAGGAGCACTGAGTTAGCTGGTCAGCACTCTCAGCTCTCAGCTAGAAGGTTCTAGGTTTGATTCCTGGCTCAGGAGCCTCTCTGGATGGTGCTTGCATGTTCTCTTTGTGTCTGAGTAGAGTGGTTCTCTCTTATTTCCAGAGACATGCATATTTGTGACTCTTTGAAATTGCCTGTAGGTGTGAGTGTGTGTGTGTGTTGTTCGCATCTGTTGATCTAGACTCTGGCTTGATTTCAGACTCAGGGAATATAGTAGTCAAGATTTGAGGAAACAAAGCAGACAGTTTCATCAGAGCAGTGGCTGAAACAAACCTTGGCTATATTTCTCTAATGATAGGGTTGCTTTCTTTTTTAAAGGGCACTAAGTATGATGAGCTTAGATTGTAAGTGAATTAACTGGAGGAAACTGTCTATTTTATTTCAGTAAGGCATAGGGATGCACATGATTAACCGTTTAACCGTTAACCGATAACAAGAACTTTGACCGATTAATACTATCGGTCATTTTTTAAATTATTATTAGGTCCTTATGTCGTCAACTCATGGGGGCGTGTCGACACGTGCAGGGTTCACGTGCCTTCAGTCATATTTCGCAGCAAAAAGTTACACAGGAGGACTGACAGTATGTGCAGCAGCCCCCATGAAGGAAGGTCATGTAGCCTACACGGACATAGATGTGAATCACCTGTAACTATGGCGCTGAGAAAAAAAAAAAAAAAAAAGCAGCTCTCCTGCAGCTCCACAGAGGAGCTGTCAGAGGAGCTCTGCTGCTCCTTCAGCCTGGTGTTTGGCTGCACTTTGTATAAAAACAGTTCTACATTGGACGATCTAACCTCCATATGAGCGCGATCAGCTGAGACAGAGCACAGTGGATGTGGCGCTGCTCTGTCGCAGCGCATGTGTGTATTTAACGGCAAAAAAAAAAAATTGGAAAATTGGATAATTGTTTTTTGTTGTTGTTTTTTTTCCGTGCGCCGCAAGCATCTTAATCTTATCGGTTAACGGTTAATAATTGGTTAACGAGCGTCGGTTATCGGTCAGAAAAAAAATTCAAAATGTGCATCCCTAGTAAGGCACTTGTTGAGTGTTTCAATTACCTCAATGTCAGTGGCTCATTGTCAGCCTCATGGTGGCTGTATCTCCAATCATTACGGAACACTGAAAACTGTAGCAAAATAAACACATTTCACATACATTATTTTCACAGATTAGTTTCTTATACATGGCTACACAAGTTTCAATATTCAGAATAATTACAGTGTACAGCTGCTTAGCCAGTAGTAGACTGTCCTCTCTCGTCTCTTTTCACATACAACTTCTGGCTCACGTCCTACGTTTCTCAGACAGGAAGTGACCTTTCACAAAAATTTTAACTTAAACATTACAATAATGTCTGACGGCAGAACCATGAAATCAACTGCAGGACGATTCATCATAAATTCATGTAAACAATTTAAAAAACCCAATCAATCAGAAATCAAATGTGTCGATATCACCCTTACTTACGGTGTTGCCACGGTAACCCATAGCTGTATTGCGGGCGTCAGCTACAGTGGCGCTGGAAGTCAGAAGAGTGTCAAATACAGTAGGCCTCATCCTATGGGCGTCACAAACCTTCGTCAAATTTTTCACCCTTTAACTCAGAGCCATTCTGCTAAAATGACCAAAAAATAATTGTTGTAAAATGTTCAATGTTTAACACTTCAAAAATGGGTGATTCTGTGGAACAACATATTCAAAGTCAAGCGATGGTAGACAGCTCTTTTACTGATGCTAGCCCAGGGGTCGGCAACCCTTAGCATTGAAAGAGCCGTTTGGGCCCTTCCCCACTATATCCAAACCCACTTGGAGCCACAACCCCCCCCCCCAAATGTCAGTCGCTGCTTCTGAACGGCAGCCCCAAAAAGTGCCAGTTTATATAATGTCTATTTCAGTATGCCGTCATTCCTTGCCGTCAACCTGAATATGAGACTCGGTTCAAGGTCTGATATATATTTTCAAAATAATAGCTCATCAAATAATTTCTCTCACCTGATTACTGCCTCTGAACTTCACTGCACGGGTTCTAAGACGTCACTTTGATTTTCACGATTGCAAGCTCTCATCTGTGAGACGCCAGCGATGTTTACTTTATGGTGGAAAAAAACCTACGTGATGCATATTTTGATCGACAAAATATTGAAACAAGTTTTATTTTAATGTCACATGAGCACCTCAGTCTCCAAAGAAATAACTATTACAATGAACAAGTGAATGGCCATTATTTAGCCTATCTTTTTTTTTTTTTTGTCCCAAAATGAGCTGGCCCTCTTTGAACCACGGGAGCCACAGCAGAAAGAGCCGCAGGTAGCCGATCCTCTGATCTCACAGGCATGAGAGCTGATCTTCTTGTACACTAGTGTTTTCAGTGGCCCTGTGTGCTTAGTTGTGTGCACAGTTTATTTTTGGCCTTTCTTACGCTCTCTAGGGACTGGGTGCTGTTTGTGTGTCTTGATGTGCCAGGGTAGGGGCCCGTCCTGCCCACTGACAGTGTTGCGTAACAAAAATGTCAAACGGGTTGGGGTCGCGTGATGTCCCCCTCAGGCACGTTGCAGATTGTTGTCAATAAAAAAAATACGTTACTCACTTTTAGCCTCTGCATGTCGATAAACTAACGACATGCCCAGGGATATTTGTCGCTTAAAAGCTGCCACACCATCGAGTGTGTGTATTTGTTTACAGTTCAGGCCAATGTGATTTCGTTGGAAGTGTCGCTCATGGTTGTGTCGCACTGTTGAGTCAGTAGTCTGTTTTCTCCCAGACAAAGGAGTCATTTGTGGAGCGTATGCAGGGAGGAAGAATAGCTCGGTCTTTCTCCTTGTTTTGAACTTCTCCTCTGACACTGTAGGCTCCAGTCAGCTTCTTCACTAGGTGGTGGGTGGGCTGTGTCCTCGTGTGTCCGTGTGAATCGCATTGATTCATTCATACTGCCTCTCTCCTGCACAGGGCCCCTCAGGCATTCCTACCCAGCCCCCAGACCTGGCCTGGAACAATGTCAAGTCAATTCACATCCAGCACTGGGAGCTGCTTCCGGTAGTAGTCGACTCTACTGTAGGTTATTGATTCAGTGAATCAGATGTTCATGTTCTTTTGAAGTGTGTTTTGTGTCAGACCTTGAACTTGCTCCTACGTGATTATGGTGCAGATTCATCAAAAATATAATATTCGTCCGACCACAATGGTTTCACTTTTCAGTTTTGCAATGAGAGTGTTACTCATCTCCTTTGGTTGACTCAGTGCAGGTGTTGCCAGCGCTCTGTTTGGTCATGTGTGTGAAGTGTGAGTGGGTGGATGTTTGTTGCTGCAAGCCTGCCACTGAAGCAGAGCTTTACCGCATTAGCTGTAAAGTTTCATTTGCCATGAAAGAGGAAGTAGGATGAGCAAAAGAGTAAGGGAGGTTAAAATAAACAATGCGGTTCTCATGAAAATACACTTAAGTTTTGTGATATCTCAAAACGTTACAATATGTAGCATGGTGGAAAATCTGCTCATTGTTATGTGTGTGTGCATTACAGAAGTGTCAGGAGGACTAATAAGAATGAACATACTATCATTGACAAAGAACCATTGTTTCCTGTTGCTTAGCAGGATATCAAATTATAGAAATGGCAGCTAACCAAACGTGTTTACTTTGCCCTTTTTAACAGGAACTGCTGACATCTTCCAAAGCAAATGCTGTACTTGTATTGCCATTGTGTGTGTTCATCACACACACAAAGGGAATGTGCCTGCAAGGCACCCTGATGCTTTTCTCTGGAGCCCCTGTAAACCTCTCCAGGCTCCTGGCTCATACTCACGGTCTCGTCACAATGTTAAAGGAATAGTTCAACATTTTTGCAAATTGGCCCATCGCCATAATCCCTATAGTCATAGCAGTAGGTTTGTTACCTTTAATTGTCGGTGCAAGTTATTTTTAGAACGGCCGAGCCGAGCTGTGAGCTGCTCAGAGCTACGCTATGGAGGCTAATGGGATTTCTTAGCTTCCCTCATCAAACTCATCCAATACACACCCTTGTGGACAAGTTGTGACCTGCACATTCACCACGCTATGAGATAATAACGGAACGTTATGGGACGGAGTTGTTTTCGAGGTAAATTCATGCAAAACACCTGATGTGTGATCCCTTCAGGGACAGTTTTTCAGCAAGCAGTCTCTGTATTTCCCTCTAAAACAACTCTGTCTCGTAACGTTCCATTATTATCTCATAGCGTGGTGAATATGCAGGTCACAACTTGTCCACCAGAGCATTGTGGAGTTGTTGGATTGTGTATTTGATGAGTTTGATGAGGGAAACCAAGAAATCCCATGAGCCTCCGTAGCGTAGCTCTGAGCAGCTCACGGCTCTGCTCTGCCGTTCTAAAAATAACTTGCACCGACAATTAAAGGTAACAAACCTACTGCTATGACTATAGGAAATGGGCCAATTTGCCAAAATGTTGAACTATCCCTTTAAGTCACTGTGCTGGGGCACAATGCGCTAACAGATGCTGATGAAGGCAGCTGCTTTTTCAGGGATGTTTTGCAAAGAGGATGCTACTTAAAGCAGAAGTAAGTGATATATTTGTGTTAATATAAGTCTTAAATAGTTAAATCTTCCGACAGCAATCACTTACATAGAGTGTTTGGACAGAAACACGGGTCTCTCAGTCCCTCTGCTCTGCTCTGAGCCGAAGAGAAAACATTTATCGTATCCTACAGTTTTTATCCAATGAGGAGAGAGAACGGCATGCAGGGCTGTGTGTGCAGCCAAGGAACGCCGTGAATGTGGCGACGTAGGGACGAGGACTGTTATGGTGCGTTCAAGGAAACTCGTATTTTTCCGACCGTGAAGTCGTACCAGGTCGATCTGGTACGAGTTCACCGGTCGGAAGTTACGAGTGGCCGTTATAGTGACTTTCACCGGTAAAACAGGTCGGAAAAACACGAGTGGGTTGCCTGGAACGCTACAAAGTCGTAAGTTGTGACTTGAAGCTGTAATTTACGATTTCAAAAGCCTGCCTGGAACGCAGCATTAGCGAAAACGACCGGACCACTTACTTCTGCTTTAATTGAAAACGATGTGATTACTGAATTTTCTTTCATGCCTATTTTTCATCTCCTCTAATGCAACTGTTTTTTGTTGTTTTATTGTTTTTTCAGGCAGTTCCTCCAACATACTCCTGGGTTTGTGTTGACTGATGGATGGAGATGAAATCATGTAAGAGTGTGCTAATCCCGCAGTGCCATGGACATGGAGCCTCCTCTGCATGTTGCTGGCCTTCTGTCATCAACCTGTGAGGAGCATCTACAGTGTCAGAGCTGACGCCGAACTCAGACCAGGAAAGAGAACCAGGTTTCCATGGATCATATATTGCAGGTAAAAATACTTTTAGTTTCTTAGGTAATACCTTTGTATGAATGCCTTCTGTTTCACTGCAGCTGGGCATGTTTTGGCTGCAGTGTGTGCTGTTTAAACACTGATACTGGGACGGTTGTGTATCTGAAGGTTTATCTGCCACACTCTCTTGTTTGCTATTTTGTCTGGGTGTGTATGAATGTGTGAGCTATGCAGACATGAGATCATGCCAAATAGTGACTGTGCTCTCCAGTGTGTCTGAATGGGATCTATTCACCTTTGAAACGCAGAGAAGCAAACACAGTGGATGATGTCATGTTTGAATGTGTGTGCGTTTGCAATAGATCTTGAACGCTGTACAAGTATTAATGGTTTCCTTTCTTTTTTTTATTAAGTATATTTTTTGGCCTTTTTAATACCTTTAATTGACAGCACAGTGGAGAGAGAGACTGGAAAGGGGGAGGCAGAGAGGGGGAATGACATGCAGGAAAGGGCTGCCTGATGTGGGATTCGAACCGGGGCCGCCTGCAGTGAGGACTATAGCCTCAACACCGCCCCATGGTTTCCTTTCTTACACACTTAAAAACGTGTTATTCACCATTTCCTGCCTGATCAGGCTTGTGTTTTCATATTCAACAAGGACCTGCTTTGTCCACAAATGTAATTTATTTTCTATTTACAGGACACAGCCGTTGAATAACAATTCTTAGCTGTTGAGGTAGAGTGGGAGGAAGTAAGAGTCACACTTGTGGCTTTAATAGAAAACACTGTGTTCTGTCCACAGGCACAAACAGACCCACGCACAGGATGCTGGCCAGCCAGACACTCCCAACAGGTGTCTGTTAGCGTCAGTGCAAAGAGAAAGAATACATGAGTGTGTGTTTGAGACCTGAGATGGAGGGAAAGTGAGAGGTGTGTGCGAGTGTGAACAGTATGTGTTGCCCATGAATGAAGGAATTATGCCAGCATGCCTTTGTGTGAGTGGGTGCACTCACTGACACTTAACGTAATATGCTTTTGTTTTGTGTAGTGGCACACAAATGAGTGAATGTTGCTGCCAGGCTAGTTGTTTACGTATCAGAGGCAGAGCGTCAGCGTTTAGCTCTGTGAATGACACTATAATTGGAGCAGGGATGAGGGCGGGGTGGGGGGCAGCAGCCTTGGTACAGATGCTTATCTCACAGCACTGTTAAAGGGACATTGTGTAACTTTTCCTGTTATCTAGTCACGAAAATCGATTATTTGGTTCAAAAGTCTGTTTTTCATTCATCAGTAATCCCCCCCATCAACAAACTGAAGTGTTCCTTTCAGCTCTGAATTTGGCGTTCATATCATTCATATCTACATGGAGCGGGTAAGCTCGGTGCTGGCTGCCATGTGGTGTCGCCATGTTTTTACGTTCAGTGTCAGCGTGACGGTAGGAAACCACGGAAACTCAGCGGAGACACCGGAGCTGTCGGCTCAGGTGGAGGTGGCGTCTGTGAAAAGTGGAGGAGGAATGGAGCGTTACACTGATGCTGCATTCACCTGCAGTCGGGCAGACGGCCGTCGGTAACAAGCCAGATGTCATTTTAGTCACAGAAGTCCAGAGAAAGACGGTAAAACGTGGGTCAGGTAAACAATACCACATCACCATGACAACATATTGTCACGTGTATTGTTTTGCCTCGTGCTGACGGACCACTTGTTTACATAGAGGCTTGTTTATGCCGTTACGTGCAGCGGCTGTCGTCCGTCTGCCGTCTGTCCAATTTCACGTGAATGCAGCATGCGATATACAACCGCAACGCTAGGTGGGAGTAATTCCTACACAATGTACCTTTAAGGTCAGGTCGGGCCTCCTGCTGCTGCCAGAGGGATCGTCCACTGACATTTCATTTGCAGCCTCAGGTGTGAATTTGTTCTGCTTTTCCTGAGTATATCCATTTCACTTGCATGATACTTCATATTTTTTACTTCACTATACTTCAGAGGGAAGTATTTGAATTCTGCCATTGTTACCAGTCCAACAGCTCAGCAGTATACGAGGAGGTTAGCTTCAGCAACTCGTCACTCTTGAAATTTTTACTTTAACTCACTTTATATTTTTTCACTTTTACTTAAGTGAAATCAAAGTAGATTTATATTTACATTATCTCGATGAAGTTGTGGGGCTCTCAATGTACAGTCTGATCTATGCTGTACTGCACACACAGGCATGTTCATGTAGAGCTGCACAGGAAGTGATGGCCTCTGCTGGTCAGATTAACAGAGATGATAACGTACTGATGACGTACCATGTGGCAAAGTCTACCATCAGTTTAAGTGAATTCAGTTGCAAACAGTTGTCTGGTAATTAAGACCAAACATGGTGATAGATGGACTCTTGAAGCAAAACAATACTGTAGTTTTGTAAGTATTGTGTAAATATGATATTTTCAAATTGAATACAGGTAATCTGAATTGAAAATTGTCAATAAATCAGTGGTATTTTTGTAGAGTAGCAAATTGAAACTAGGTAGGTTGAAAATTCAAGTTAACAGTTAGTTTACAAATGTACCATTCATACAGGAAATTATCTGTACAAAATTCACAATTCACTTTCTAGTTCAATTGCAGTTGTCATGACATGTTCCAGAGAGGAGCAGCCGCCTAGAAGGCTATGTGCTCTGCAGGAGTTAAATAACAAGTGTCAGTGGAAAGAAAGTTAGACAGAGAAAGCATGAGGATGGAGGAAACAGGACTAAATGGGAGTTGGGAAGCAGAGAGGAAGCTCTCAGAATAGCAGCAGCGACCAGTGACTGTGCTTTTTGTGGAGAGTGTCTCTGAATGCTTGGAGGGCCTGGGGGGCCCAGACTGACAGAGGAGAACCAGGAGGAAAGGGAGCCTCTGGAAGTGTGTGTGTGTGTGTGTGTGTGTGAGAGAGAGAGAGAGAGAGAGGGAGAGAGAGGACAGTGTTATTTTAACCCTGAACTTACATCCGGCTGTCAGTCTGCTCGCTCCTGTCCACAGCAGACCAGTTGTCACACACCTCACTGTCATTTTAACTTCTTCCTTAGCTTTCATCTCCTTCACTCTTGTTGTTTTTAAAAAAAAATCCTGTCTTGGTCTCTGTTCCTTCACACAGATACACAGGTATTGTACCCCCCCCCCACCAATGACAGGCGTGCTGTCTGTCACTTCCGGGTGTATTGTATTTTAGCTGCGCTGTTAATGCATCTGGTTGCCTCATTATGTGTAATAGATTACCTTGTTAGAGCCACATAGACTAAAGCTTCCCTTAGAGTACTGACCAATGTGTATTTGATTAGTGTTGTCAGCTCTGCTGTTACTTACTAGGAAAGTCTGATGGCCCACTACTGTAATTAGAGCCTCAATGTCATTCCCACTGTCCTACCAACAACGTTAAACTGCAGGATAATAATCTTTTAAAGTGGACAATAAGATATTTCACAGTCTCGATGTCTGCCTTATATTTTTGTCTCCTGGAACGCCATCCCCCAAAAGAAACTGAAACAATCTATTCTAAAAGAAGCAAGTTAACAAAGAAAAGGTACCTGCATTGCACAGTTTCTCTACATCCATCAAGAAAAATACATGTTACTATACTTATATGTTTCACGCAAGCCTAATGGAAAACTCTTCAGTCAGGGAATATGTCATTTTCACCAGATTGTCTGTTTTTTTGCTATAATCCAGTGAATTGAATATCTTAAACAACAAGATTTCCATCATTTACATATTTACATAGAAGAGTCCCGCTTATTGATTTACAACTTCATCCTCAATACTCCCATACAATAAATCAAGGACAGCTGCTCCAGTCTAAACCGAATGGCAAACATCTCTAATCATTCTGATCAAGAAATAAACGATATAAATGTTGATCTTACCCAATAACACACTAATTTATACAAACCACAACTGGCTGGTTGATGTGTAAGTGGATCTGTGATTAACTTTACTTTTTGTTTGTTAGTCGTTTGACATTTCGTGTTGTATTTAAGTTTTTTTGTAAAGCTGTGGACTTATGAACCTCACTGACCCTCTTTGTGTGTGTGATCGTCTGAGTACTGAGTTCCTGTGTGTGTGTGTGTGTGCATGTGTGTGTGTGGGGACTGAAGTCAGAGTGTAGTTTTCCTTCGTGTTGATCATATTTAGATTGTATCATTTTTGTATTGACGGTTTGCTCCTGCTCCAGTTTCTTGACTAAGATGATCTTTATATTAGCTTATCTTAGCTTATCTTCTGACCACGGGGAACACTGTATTGTTTTCTCTCTTATCAGTGTAGTGTGTTCACTCACACTCACTCTGGGTAGAGGGGACCGGAAGAGCAGCTTATATATTGACCAGACGACACACACACACACACACACACACACACACACACACACACACATACACACACACACAGTGATGATGCAATTCCCCAGTTTACAGTACAGGTCTGTGACAGAGCCCACATTGCACATACACACATACTTGCCCGCCCACACTTATTGTGTCCTTGCTTTACTCACAGTGACAAAACCACATTCAACTTTCTCATTCCCACAGACTAAGACAGAGGCTCCATTAAACCTGAACACTCTTACATTTAAGGGATTAAAAATAAGACTTTTTTAAGCTTTAGTAGAAAAACTTGCTGGATGTCAGAATATATCACAGTTTTCCATGTATATTAATGTCCAAGCCCTTCTAAACAGGCTGTTTTCCAAGGACAAGGCTGGTGAGTGGATAGAAATCATTAAGCTGGCATTTCACTGGCATTTTTTCACCGCCTCGCTAAAGAATAAACAACACACTTCTGCAGGCCATTATCAGTCCTAGAGAGGTGTCTGCTTTTTCCAAAAATAGAAGAGATTACATCCCAGGAAGCTGCAGGCAGACATTACAAAGAATTATTAACGTGTAACCTGGCTCGGTTGGAGCAGTAGTCTGCAGCTTCTTCTCTTATTGGCTGAAGCGCTTCACTTTTTGATCCTGTCCACAAATATTTTATCTGAAATATTCTGAAGTCCAGTATGTTTAGTATGATTAGAACTCACACTGGTTATGTTTTTTAAATCATACTGTATGTGTCTTTCACTTGAGACTCATATTATTCCTTTACACTGTTATTAGCTCTTATTTCACCAAATACTGAAACCAGGCTAACTCACTATTTTTTTGGTCACTCCCCATCCTGCAAAGAATCAGAACTGAGTTGGGAAAATATCTTCTTTTTGTACTCACACCTGACTCAAAAACAATATATGAAAACTGCTTTTTATACTCCAGTCCCACTGCCTCAGGCTGCCCCCATGTGGCCAGATGGAGTATTAATGATAGTAGCAGATAACTGCAAATCTGTCAGCAACACAACTTTATTCACTGGCTACAATTTCCACAGTGGCTGTGAACTTTGCTTATTTATCCATATAAGTGCTCTTTTTCCTCCTGTGCTGTATGCTGCAGGTGGGAATTAGGAAAGAGTTACATCATGTCTAACACTATGCAGTAACACTGTTTAGTCAAGGTTTGATGCTATATTTGGATAAATGTGAGAAAGGGCTGGGTGACATGGTTGAAACAGTTATCCGGGGTAAAATGACATTTATACACTGATATGTTATGATATAGTAAATGTACACTAATGTATGATGAACTACATAATTACATGGAGTATGGAATCAATGGATCTATGGCTGTAGATAAACGTGCAGTTTAAATGGAAGTATCTGATGTGATTTCAGGGTGGCATGTGAGCTGAGGGTGAGAATGAGTTAGTATGCTCGGTGTCACCTCAATGTCACCACACACACACACACACACATGCCAGACACACACCCAAAGCCCTTGGCGTGACGTATGAGCAGGCATCCAGATGGCAGTGACACAGCCAGAGCTTTAGCATACCTCATCACCTGTGACCTTGGCACCAACACACACACAGATTAAGTGAGACAGTGGGACCCTCATCCCGTCCTCCTGTCCCCCTAATCCTGTCCTCCGCTCCACGCGTCCTGGTGTTGCCCCGCAGGCTTTAGATCACTCTCTTAAATCCCACCTGTTTATCCTGCAGGGAGCAGGGAAAGCCAACACCACACTCACACTCACGTGCCCCTTCAACACTTCCTAGAAAGACGACATGAGAGCCCAGGATTATATTGCATGCGGATCTGTCCATCTTTCACTCTGTCACATTCACATAAAAGCACGCATGTATTCTCTTTTTGTCTTGTCATCTCTCTCACACACACCTTTGTCCTCAGTGGACACATGCAGCATGCCTGTCCCGCTGCAGTTCAGCCGAAGCGGAAATCTTTCTGGGAAAGGGGTGATGAGAGGGGATTTGTTGAGGATAATATTGCTCCTGACAGCTCTGTATGAATTATTGTGCGTTCAACAGTAAATGGAAGTCATTAGGAGGTTTGAGTTGGTGCCCGACCCTGATTGAGTCCAGCCAAGCCTGCTGGGTGAGGGACGGGCTTTCACTCATCACGCTTTTCATTTACAGTGTTGAACTTTGTGCTCTGAAGCTATACATGCTCTTCTTTGCTCTTGATTAAAAAGTCTTACATATGATTAAATAAGTAGTTCAAAGGCAAAGTAATTTAAACCTAATCTTAATATATGCCCAGTTGAACTCTGGTATGATACTTTTTGTACATACAGTATCAAAGAAAAGTAAAAAAAAATAAAAATATTAGATCTTGGTTTCTATTCTCCCATGACTATTGCTCCATGCTGCACATTTTTGTTATTACTGTTTTCAGCACTTTATGGCCTCACAACATAGAAATGACAGAAAATAAGTTAGGAGAGATGGAGGAAAACATTCTTGGTTCATGATTGATGCCTTCACTCTTAAAGCATGGACACACTGTCATAATTCAATTGTTGATCGTAGATACATACCAGGAAATGACGGAGGAAAGAGAGATGAGAACGACATGAATGAAAAGTCTTTCAGATTTGAACCTGATTTGAACCTTGATAAGGCCGTCAGGACACAGCACAAAAACAAGAGGAACATGGGCACCAACTAAAGATTAAAGTTTCTCACATGGGTACAAAATTACACTGTTTTATTCATCTATCTTTGTCTGTCATTTTATTTACATTTTTTTTAAATGTTGTATTTTTTCTATTGTATTATACAATATATCTGTGGACTGTAACTAACTCACTTGGTTATACTTGAGAGTGGGGGCTTGTTATTGATCAGTGAGTAAATTTACACAAGAAAAACTTTTCTCAATCTTTAAGATTTACAGTTTTCTCTCATTTTTCTTAATATCAATATAAATTAATAATAAATAAAAATCTTTTGCTTTTGAGCTATTGATGGAATGTGATTTGTTGTCAGCATTGGCCCTTCAGTGTTGTATATTTTCTGACTATTTCTGCCATTTAAAGCAGAAGTAAGCGATCCGGTCGTTTTGGCTAACCTCGTTAGTTAGCAGTCCCCGCCCTCGTCATGGATCTATTGGTCCTCGTCCCTACGTCACCACATTCACGCGCATCCCTTGGCTGCACACACAGAGAGGACCGCCCCTTTATGCCGTTCTCTCTCCTCATTGGATAAAGCTTGTAGGATACAAGGAAGTATACAAGACGTTTTCTCCTCGGCTTACAGCAGAGCAGAGTGACTGACAAACCCGTGTTTCAGACCAAACACTCTATATAAGTGATTGCTGTCGGAAGATATAACTATTTAAGATTTATAATACACAAATATTCCGCTTACTTCTGCTTTAATGACTCAGAATTATGAACATTATTGATGGTGAAAAATACATTAGGGCAGCAATGATGAGGAGTTGTAATAATAAATTACACATTGAATCATTGTGACTTTATCAGGAAATATGAAAAATGCTTATGATTTTATATTGGTCAGGGTGATGTCCTGGATTATTTTTGGATTATCTGGCCAACCTTATTTTAGAATGATGAGTGTAGAAACAGCAAATTTTGCTGGAATGATGTTGAATGAAAATATCTAAACAACTGCAACATCATATTGAACTTGAAAATTTTATCAATATTTTTCAGTCTGCGACTGCGTTAAAGCTTTAGAGAGAAAAGAGTTTTAATTTTGTCTGTGGATCAACACTGACTGTTAAAACTGTTACAGATAAAAATACAAGGAGGAGAAAGAAGCCACTGTACGGTTTCTTCACCGTCCACACCCTGACCACAGCTACGTCAGCCTCCTCACTGGCTGATGACGTTTTCACTATGTCAACATTTTGTCTGGAGCACTGACCTCAGCACAGTAGCAGAGTCACTGGTCAGTCTTAACGTCTCTTTTCACACGGTCCAGCACTGAATCATCTGGCAGCATGTCTGATCTGGAGTGTTTCACCTTCAGGTGAAGTCATCGCCTAAATAAGCAAGATCTGATCTCTGACCAGAAGTTCTGTGTGGGTGTGGGTGACCATGACCTATAAGAAGAAATATGCCTTTCATATAGCTGCTTTCTCACAGTAGTGGGCCCCGATTGGTTGTTAATAAGATTAACATCAGGTCTGTAAGGTCATTTTAAGTTTAACTATATCTCAAGAAAGAGCCCTTTAATGCTTACAACTTTATATTTAAATATTGATGCTAAGTTGTTATTAGAACAGTTAGTCTTTCCTGTGCTATATTTGGCAAAGTAGATTCTGGGAACAAAGTGGTAGTGTGGCAGGACTTGGCTTGTGTTGACATGGGTTATGAGTTGTAGACTAGAGGGTTAGGACTATAGGAGTTTATCTAAACAGTTGTGTAGTTTCCTCTTCTGACAGTTGTAGCTGTTTGTTTGCTCTATTCTACCACTATCTATTATTTAGAGCAGCAGCTGCTGATATTCATCTCAGTCGATCAGACGATTGTTTATTATTCAGGTTTCAAACATGAAACATACTTCAGACTTTTATACAAATCTGTTTGTGTGTCTCTATGTTCAGACATCATCATTCATCACCAATCACTTTCATACAAGCTGTTTAGCACACATTGTTTTACAGAATAAAAGCAATAATTCTGGACTAAAGTGCTATTCTAAAGAGCTGTATACTGCATACAGACTATTTTTTCATGTAAAGTGGAACTAATAAACACATTTTCATTAAAAAGATGACAAAAAATGACATGAAACAATTTATGTTCTGTGTGACGATGATATTCTTTATTCTTGTAATTAAATATTTAGCTCTTCCATTGATTGCTTTAGCAGAGTGTATTCTTTTCAGCTGTTGTAGCTGCGGTTGTCATGGCAAATTATATCCCAATATTACAATATGTTGACAGTTTCAACAAATCACAGTCTATGAAATTCTGCTGATCTCAGCATTTGTTCTTTTGGAAATTGAAAACTTGTGGATCAGTAGATGAAGAAATCACTTAGTACCTCAATTAAAAAAAACAAAAAAACACTTGCTCTTTTGTTGCCCGTTGATCAATATCAATATTAACAATGTTTAACATATAAAATATATGTTAACAATATTTTCAGTGTGATTAAGGATTTAAGAAAGTGTAATAATTTCCACGGAGCCATGACACACAGAAAGATACAGTACACCGTAAGCACTTGTGCTGTGCTGTCTGGTTACTACCCTGATTATATTTCCACCCTGTGAGCCTCACATCAGTAGTAGACATCAGGGATTTCATCCAGCTCCTGTTCAATAGCTTAAGCACTAGAGTCTACCCACCAATAGTCGTAAAGAGACAGGAGAGACCCGGGAGTCAGTCCTTCTAGTCTTTAAGGCCTCTAAGCGGCCTCTTAAAGGGACGCTTCCAACCGCCTGTGGCGTTCCGGCTGGGAACGCTGTGCTGTTCCACCCACAGCCTGTCTGCTCTGTCTCTCCAGGCGCTCCATCACGGGGAAAGAGAAGGCGTTTACATGTTTTAACAGGCTCAACTTTACCTCCCCCCTGACACAAGGTGGTTGACGACACTGCTGGGGTCAAAGGTCACAGCCCCAGCATTTGGTTATTAAAGGGCTTTTCCAGGTTTCTGGGGGAGAATTTGTGAAATGTGGCCTGTAATGGAGGCAGAGAGGTCAGAGGTGAAGGTGTGGTGCTTTTTAAAGTAACCAATATCTGTGGGAGAGTTTCAGCAAAGGTTTGTTGTAATGTATGGAAATTATTATTATTATTACAATAAACATAATAATTTCAAGAAATATAAACCACTAGATAAGTAATGCAATGAGAAACAATTTATCTGATGAAATTAATATGAAATAAAATGTGGGTATGATTAGAGAAATTCAAAATTTTAAAATAGTGCTGAAAGCACAAGATGGAGCCGCTGAAACCAGTTTCCTCTGGAGGCTCAGGTTTAGGGTGACATGCTCTCATCCAGGAGAATGAAGCAGCCAGTTTTCTGTCCAGCTAGTAGGATTCCCTGGACCAGAACATGGAGGAATGTCAACAGACTTCATCTGATAACAAGAAGCACTTTTCTTCACAACTACATGTGTATATTCACACCACGCTGTCTGTAATGGAGCATGCTAAGGTCATCAGAGGGGGCATGGGCAGCAGTGACCCCACCCCACACCATAGCTCAGCCCCGCTCCATTTATCATGGCCTCAATTGGCCAACAAGTCTCTCCTGTGTCCTCCTGTCCTCCCGTGTCTCCCCTGCTGCTCCCCTTCTGTACATTGCTGAGCTTTGCTCTTTCCTACAGCAGTGTTGGATTGTGTACATTGTAGTTGATTGTTTATCTGTAACAGTTTTGTAATCATTTGTAATTTTGCTCGGTGTATTCATTTTTACTTTAATATCTCATTAGAAAACGAGGACCCTCAGATAATTTGTATATTGTTTTACATCAGATGCTCTTTTCGTGGTGTCAGCCCCTTCACACGTTCAGCATGCGTTGAGTGAATATGAAAAGGATGCTCAGCTGCAGTGTTACTGGATGTGTATCAAACAAAGTCATTCACACTATGTGTGTGGAGTGAGTGACAGCTCTCATTGGCAGAGTGGCTGAGAGTCCAATCTGATGAGTCCATGTGTCATTAATTATATCGTTTACATAGGGACAGAAATAATGGACACGTAAAACAAAGTCATATCTATAAACAGACAGAGAAAAAGTCAGGTCAGCCTTGCTTATTTATGGGAGAGGGAATTAGACTATAATTGCTCCAAACTTATGCAGTACACGTATAAACAGCGTTTGGTGCTGTGGTCTCTCTGTTGCTGTGCGTTGTGTCCGGATGCATGCACAATGTTTCATTTCTGTAAGGCTGTTTGTTCTTCTATGTGTGTGCAGACATGCGTGCATGTTTTTGTTTTTCCTTTTTTGCAATGCAAGATTGCGTGCGGCTCGCATGTGTGACAGCCGGCCTCCAGAAGAGCAGATTCAACAACAGAGCAGAGGAGAGGCGGAGGAACGAGAGCCAAAAGCGAATGTTGCTCAGCGGGCTGCGAATAACTGGCCTGAGGACATCAACAGGACTGGAATGGACTCAGAGAGAGAGAGGGAGAGAGGGAGAGGGAGGGAGAGGTGGGGGTGGAGTGAGGTAGTGGAGGACAGGGAGAATGACAAGAGAGAGAAGAAAAGAAAGCAAGTGTTTCGGGTGGGAAAGATAAAGAGCGCTGGAATAGAAGGTGCATCAGTCAGTGAGCGGTGTCTGCTGCTGTCACTCATTTTATTCAACCAGGTAAAGCTTGTTGAGATGTAGAATCTCTTTTTCAAAAGTGACCTGGCCAAGAGGCAGCAAAATCACAATTACAAGCAGTGATACAGATAAATAACAATAGTTCAATAAATAAAATGAAATTATCAGGGATAGATTAAAGGAGGTGCAACATCTGATTTAAAAACAGTGACAGAGCCCAATGTTTTCCAGTTCCTTAGTTTTAAGAATCTTAACAAGGTTATCAAGAGGGTTCAGGTTAGACAATTTTAATTCATCTTGCAGACAGTTCCATGCAGAGGGGGCAGCAAAACCAAATGCCTTTTGTGAAAACACGACGGACAGTTAGAGTAAAAAAGCCAGTGGAGCGTAGCCCGTAATGTCCATGATTCCTAACAAGGTGAATTCCGAGATAGGATGGGACCATCCCAAGTAGAGCTTTATAAATAAAAGTCAACCAGTGCGTGGATCTCCTGTCAGACAGGGATGACCATTCAGCTTTTTGTACTAGGTGCAATGATGGGTCAGATTTTTGCATCCAGTGACAAACCTCAGGGCAACAATGACACACAGTATCCAGAGAACGTAGACATGTGACTGGAGCATGCATGTACAGCACATCACCATTATCAAGCAGTGGAAGAAAGGTTGCAGACACGAGGCGTTTCCTGGCTCCAAGAGAGAAGCAAGATCTTTAAAGTCCCCCTCCCGCGACCATTTTTGGTCATTTTAAAATCAGCAGCTCATTAGCAATACACCTCTGGAGGGTGGGCTGTGACACGTCAACCCCAGTCTCCCTGAAACTGCCAGTTTGCGTCTGCCATTGGTTCACAGCAATTTGAAGGCAGAAAAACTCGAAAAACACGATTTTCATGGGAGGGGGTCTTTAAAGTAAAAGCCCAATTTTACCTTAAGTTTAGAAACTAAGCTTGAAATATGGTAAAGTTAGACATTCATCACCTGGACAGGTTAAAACGGGAAGACTTTTTGACTGCATGGTAGCCTGAAAACATCATGACCTTCGTCTTCTCAGTGTTGAAAACCAGCTAGCTCTGCTCAGTGGTGGAGCTGCTGCTGCTGCTTAGACTGCAATGGTGTTAGTCACAGTACAACATGGAAACGACCAGGAGGTAGTGACACACACACACACACACACACACACACACACAGTCACAGACAATTCTTTTATTCTATTTTCCCCTCCATCCAGATGTCCACCCAGCATGGATCCAGATGGCCTCCATACCCTCCCTATGTGGAGAGGTGCTTTTGACGCACACACACACACACACTGACACAAAAACACTCAAAGCAGCATGGCGGTGTTTTTCTCCCTCTCAGAGGGAAGATTAACTCTTCTCATTAGGGCTCCACCGCCTCCCCCCTCCCTCCCCTGTCGGCCTGCATCTCTGTCATTGGCTGCTTCTATCAGGACCACTGCTGACTGGAACGCCATGACTACAGGACACAGGAGAGCGGGGAGGAGGAGGTGGGATGGGTTGATGTTGCCACGGTAATAGAGGAGGCGATCACTCACCAAATCATTGAGCCGGGGCTGAAATGGAAAAAAAAAAAAAAAAATGTAGTAGGGGGTAGGTGGAAAGCGGGTTAGAGGGTGAGGGACTGAAAAGAAAGGAGGAGGGGAAAAACAATAACAACAACAGCAGCGAGGGATTAGGCATCGACTGAGCAATCAGGAAGTCCATTTAGGACAATGCAGCGTTAAAAATCCTCCTAGAATTCAGTTGGCGATCGTCAGAGCTGAGCTGCCCGTCCAATTGGACAGCTGCTCAAGATCTGTGCGGGGAAAAAATAGAAGCACACACAAAGGAAGGATGAAATAAAAGAGGGTGAAAGATGAAAAGCAGCTGCTGGAAGATCTCTCCCCTTCTCCGCTGTGATATTTCACTCCTGGCGATAAGGTGAGAGGAGGTAAGCCGGTCCAAGTGATGCCTGGGGCACAGAAATAGAAACAGAGGGGGAGAGGGAGAGAGAGAGTGAGGGAGAGAGAGAGAGGGGGGCATCGCTAGATATGAAGAGCATGCGTCAGCACTAAGGCAGGGCGATCAAGAGCAGCCAGAGAGCGAGGCAGCAAGACAGTTAGAGCAGAGATGAGCGAGGGAGCGCGAGGGAGAGATTGAGGGTAGAGGTCATGATCGCGGCATGAGATGGGGAGACAGAAATAGAGCCGGCTGGATTTGTCACCTCCAGTGCCACACCTTGGCTGCACCATCCCAGCTCTCCATCCTGACTGCAGCAGCTCCACTGAGGGGATTTCCTCGCCTTTAGGGACAATAACCATCAATACATTCATTTGGAATGATCCTTTTTGCACCTATGGTGGACGATTTGATTCAACAATGTGCGAAGAACAAACTGTCCTCTTAAAAAAGTGGATTGTCGGCTGTTTTTTTCTATTGAGGAGGAAGACTCCCCGCCTGCACACAACAATGCAATAATAGAGATCTTCATTCTGCATCAAGAATTATCGTCAGCAGCAGTTTGCCAGAGGAGTTGATTTCTAAAATCGGATGATCGATTAGCACCTGTGTTTTTTATGGACAGGCCGGTCAGTGAACGCAGCCCCGTTGCTGTGTGAAAATGAGGAATTCATTGTTGTCCAGCCATTTTCATTGACTGCTGACTCAACCTAAATGAGGAGGACAATGGACGTGGGAGTGCTAGAGGACTACAGCACCAGAACTGTTGCTGTTGAATGATTAGAAATATTGTGCCCAAACTGTCTGAAATAATGCAACAGTGTGCTGTGACTGACATGCAGAATACTGTACTTGTCTTCCTGATGACAGCGTGGAGCTCCGGGCAGGCTGACTGACCGACTGACTGACTAAGTGCGTGGGTTGCTCACTGACTGTGGAGCTGTGGCTATCTGAGGACTTCGAGGACACGTAGCCCCGGGGCGGACACCGGCCGGGTGGCGGAGCCCCCATGATGGGGGAGACGGCAGAATACCAGAGGCTGCAAGAGACGTCAGAACCTGACTACCAGTGCCTGCCCAGCGATGACGAAGAGGTAGACCTCTACACTCCCCTTGATTATTCAGACGTAGGGATCCTGCCACACTGCTTTAGACAAACACCGGTGACACATAAACAATGAGCAGCAGCTATTATGAATACTGTCAAAGGAAAATGAAAGGGTGTGAGATGACGTGAGGATACAGTATGTTTGTTTTTTCTCTTTCATATAATGTGTAGGTGTGTATCTTGTCACAGCAACTTGATTGATGACATTGCACCTTTGTGACAGTTTGCATGCAGGTGTGATTTGGATGCATGTTTATGTCATAACTCGAAAAAAGAAAGGAACAGGCAGCTGTTTTCTCATGACATCACTTTACCTCTCAGTTGGCCTCGTATTTTAATGATGTTTTTAAAGCTTTACAGAAAAGAAAAAGAATTTGAGCCTACTATGTGGGTCTTAACATTAGTGTAATAACTCATCTATCAGACGATGTAACCTAGCCCAAACTTTGTGCAAAATTCTATTTTTGATTAAATCCGGGATGAAAGTGTGGTATTTTTTTTTCGCATTGGATAATGCAGGCGCACGGATTATACGTCAGCCTGCTCACGATTCATCAGCCACTGATATTGGATCCGTAATCCGTCAATCAAACTGAGACACACACACACACAGCGAGCTTGGTCTCGCCCCAAGCTTTGAATATCCCGCCCGCTCGATATCGACCAATCAAATTCGTTTTCCTTACTCAGGTAAACTCGTGCGGCAAACAGCCATTTCTGTACACCTTTAAAGTCAGTGTGCATGATAATAGTGGGGAAATGGTTAGCTATAGGCCTATGTGACTGACTGGGCTGTATTTTCCGAGTCTTTCTCACTGCAGACATTTTTTTTAATTTTTTTTATGGATAGTACAGTTGAGACAGACAGGAAACGGGGAGGCAGAGAGGGGGGGAATGACATGCAGTAAATGGCGGGACGCGGGACTCGAACCAGGGCCGACTGCAGCGACGACTGTGCCTCTATACATGGGGCGCCCGCTCTAACCACTACGCCACGCGATGCCCCTCACTGCAGACATTTTAAGGGGATACGCCAACATTTTTTTTTTTCGTGTCTTGCCTCACTCCCGACCGATGACCAGCAGATAGACACCATCCTTTCGACTGTGTGTGCAGTAACAAGGGAGATATGGGCAGAGCTGGCGCACCGCTAATTAGCTTAGCTCAAACGCTGGAAGTGCATAGGTAGTGTTAGCCTGCCTCCTACCCGAGCTGAAATCAGCAGTCAGAAGCTGATTTCATTTTAGCTCTAAACTCTGTAAATTTATCACTTTATCGACATTTCAAATATTTTTAGGTGAGAAAGTAGCCGTTTAGATCAGCAGTGTGTCGTTAATTTGTCTAAATACCAGCTGTTTACAATTTTGTTAGGACGAATTTGGCGCTACTCAAGCTAGCTGTTGTGACCAACGCACTTCTGGTTACTTTCACAAAATAAAACACCCGTTGCCCTTTACATAGGAAAACCATGACGATAGAATTTGTGCTTTGAAATAGGTAGCTAACGTACTCTCGATGTAGCTAGCTTGAACCAAAATAAACCGTCTTTGCTTGAACCCTCCGTTTTGACCGATCTTGTCCCGTTACTGGCATTTGACCGCTCAAGATGCCTTACCGGAGAGTTTTGTCAGCTCTGAGACGTTTAGAGTTGCTGAAGAGTTTCTCTGATGACTTTAGGTGGAGGCAGGCTAACACTATACACTTCCAGTGTTCGAGCTAAGCTAATTAGCGGTGCGCCAGCTCTGCCCGTATCTCCCTTGTTACTGCAAGCGCAGTCGAAAGGATGGTGTCTGCTTGTCATGGACTCGGGAGTGAGGTAAGACACGAAAAAAAAGAGTTGGCGTATCCCTTTAAGATGAATCACAGGTGCAAAAAAACCAAAGTAGTGACTGCTGAATTTAGCGGTTTCAGTTTCAGCCTCGCTGCCACCCTGTCATGACCTGTCCAACCACAGGGGTACAGCACGTCAAACGTCAGTGGATTATGTGAATCTAGCTCCATATCATAGATCTGAGTGCTCCTTCACTGCTCACACACAAGCAGCTCTTTTACACTGACATGTCACCAACACCGTCCTCACCCACCACCACAAACCCATCCACGCCCGACGCACACACAAGGCCAGGCCCTGTGTGTGCCGAGTTACTGAGTACAGAACCATGAGGTCATTGATGAAGTGCTGCAGAATGAGCACGGTGACAGGCAGAATATGACATTTTATACCCTCCCACCTCTTCCGCAAACCCCCACATCCTTTTTTGCGAGTCCTGTGATGTACTGACAAGGCCTGCTCTTTCTTTGGGGTTGGATGAGGCCAGCAGTGCCATGGCCTCTGTGATGTTTTAGCCTCTTTAAAAGATAAAAGACTGAAACTGTAAAACTCGGATCACGCCGTATACAGTCGGACAGTGGAGCCTGTCTTTTGCCTTTTCTGCTTTTGCTTTTTTGATATCAACATCGTTGAAAGAATGTGTGCAAACTCATGGGAAACAGAGTTAGAGTGATGTAAGTGTTTTGTCTGATATGAACGACGTGTTGCACTTACATCAGTTATCAGGAAGTAATGTTGCGTGCAGAGTTCCTGTACTTGCAGAAACGTCAAACTAGGTTTGAGGCCATTTAGTTTAAGATGATGGACACATTTGATAATATCTCATGTGATTCATGCAGTAATGATGATTTGTTTAGACTTTCTGTTTCAGTTTTAGACTTCTTTTTGGTGCCAACCAAAATGTGGGTTAGGGTTAGCTGGCTCTGAATACTTACCTGAACTCTGGTTTCATTCAGTATCTCCTCAGTTTTATACTTTGAAGTCTTATACTGTTCTCTTTGTTGTTGTTTTTTGCTAAACCTAAATCACCAGTACCAAAACTCTGTATGAGCACTACTTTCAAACAGCTCTCAGTCAGTGTGCGCTGTGATAGACTCCAGTCCTTTGTCGACCGCATGGGGTAAGCGGGTATAGAAAATGCGATGGCTGGATGAATGTGTTGATCTGTGCAACAGTTTTAATGTCATGAATGTGGAGTCTGTGTGTTTAGGGTCTGTGTGCTAGATCAGCAGAGTTAAGCCGGTGCACGCTGCAGCTGTCCTGGTTGTTGGCGGCTGATTCAGATCAGTCTCTTTCTACAGCAGCAGCTTTGTGCTGAATACAGCGGTTTTCTAGTCTTGACACACACACAACCCCTAACACACTGCATTCAGCCACCCCATCTCCATCAGGAATCCAGAGAGAAAGAGATGTAAGAAGCTGGACCGAGAGACAGCAAAGTCAGCTGTTCCTGCTAACTGTTTTATTCTTAAAGCTCATCTCTCCTGCTGTGCTGTTCCCCTATATGGTGCAGATTAGTGAGCTGGCCTCGCTACTATAAGTTCAACCACTACAGCTCTCTGAGACTGCTGCATTGGTTTAGTCCTGACCTGGAGGGCTGTTGAGCATCTGCTATTTTTTTTCCAATAGATGTGGAAATAACAACGATTATTATCGATTTATGAATTTTTGCACTGCAGGAGATGCACTTTTAATTTTGTTGTTGTGGAAATGACAATAAACGTATCTATCTAATCTGTTGATTATTTAAACAATTAATCGAGTTGTTTGGTCAATAAAGTGTTAAAAAATGTTGAAAAATGTCAATCAGTGTTTCCCAAACCACAACGTCCTCAAATGTCTTGTTTTGTCCACAAACCAAATAGGTATTCAGTTTATTAACATAAAGGAACAAAGAAACCAGAATATTCACATTTAAGAAGCTGAAATCAGAGAATTTTGACTTTTTTTCGTAAAAAAAACTACTCAAACCGATTATTCGATTATCAATAATCGATTATTGTTCGATTAATTGTTGCAGCTCTATTCTCCATTTATCTTGATGTAGCACATGTTGTAGCGCATGTTGTCTGTGATTTTTGGTTCACACACTCAACTGTCTGTAGGTCAATCCTGACGTTTGACCAACATTTTTTGCTAACACCCTCCTTTCCCCTCTTTAACCAGCTTTAGGGGATCAGAGCAGCGATGGCTTAGGATGGGTGGAGGCTGTTGGCAGGTGTCGGTGGGGGTTGTTTTGGTTGTTTTGGGTCTCTGGCGCTCTGCATATTAAGCCAAGCTACCAAAACAACCTTTGTTGACAAAAGCCAACCCATATGTTGTGTGTTGGATGGGAAGCTCCCTTCATTCCCACACTCAGCTCTCCTCGGCGGTGACGCCCACCACCACACACTGCCTCTCCTTTGTGAATGATGAGGTGCTGTGGATGGTGGAGGGATTTAAGGAGAGCATAAAAGCCACGCAGGCTCTGGCAGAGGGTTCCTATCTGTGAGATCACAAATGACGCATCTCTGTCTGTCTGTGCATGCAGGCCTTCGTCACGGTCACTGTGTGTGCGTGTGTGTGTGTATAGATGTTCTGCTTGCAGAGTTTTAACAGGGATTAATCATGTTTGTTCTACTACTCCTTCACTCTACTCTGCTGCTTTCTGGCATCCAAGACCAAACCACAGACTGATGTTTTGCCACCAAAAGGTTGCAACTCATTTTAGAAATGCACTGGCAGTGTGTCCACCCGTATCCACTAAGCTATCTTTAATTCCCAACACTGTACGTCAATGTGGATCCAGCCAATGTGAGTGCATGCCTCTGCATGCCTGTGTCTGTGTACAGTGAGCATCATATTACGGAATCAAGCGTAATGCGTGCATGCAAGTCTGCGTGTGTGTGTGTTGCAGAACTCAGACATAATTCAGACCTCACACAGCTTTGTTCCTCATAATCTCATTAGCCAGCAAGCGACTAATTTGATGTCAATTCACGATAATACAATCTACACGGTGGGACATTATTGTACAGCGGTTGAGTCATACTACTGTGTGTGTGTGTGTGTGTGTGTGTGTGTGTGTGTGTGTAAAGGGAGATGGAGGCCAGATAGGAGCAGTTAGACAGGATGGCAGTAGCTACCTCATTGTGAGTGTGATAGTGTGAACACAGAGAAGACGCACAATGCAACAGGAGGGATTGATTTAACCAAATGTGACTGTCAATGAGGATCAACTTTAAACTTTGATATGAATGAACATATTCAGTGACTGAAAATGCAAAAATAATGCAGCTCTCTCAGTTAACTGAGGTCCACATCAGAAACACAGCTACAGGCATCAGCAGCATTAGTTTCCCAGTTTGAGTCGTATGGCGTTTTTGCATGGAACACCAGAAACATGTAATTTCTGTGTATGTGATGATACTGAGATACTGTATATTCATAATGGTGTCGAGGTTTCATGCATTTTGTACTGTGTTGGTTTATCTGTCTGATGACAGTGGGTGCAAGGAAGAGAGTTATAATACAGTTTATGATCTGCATTACCAAAGTCAGACTTATTTCAGAATACTTATTATCATGAACGCAAAGTGTTGCTGACCACTGTAACTACCACAGAAGAAGGGGGATCTACCCAGATCAGTTGTTTACATGTCACTGTACTGGTTTCTATCAGTGGAGGGAGCATGTAGTGCACTGTGCAGATGGCCTGGCCTATAAATCACCAGATGTAAAGAAACATGCTTGTTCGGTACAAGCTCCAACAAATATCGTTTCATCAAAAACAACCATGCCAACTGAAACCCCAAATCATATCACAATATCTGCCATAACAATCTCAATATATTTATTTTTTTGCATATTGTTCAGTCCTTACCTTATATCCAGTTTGGGGATTTATTGAGACCAACTGCAACTCACACTAAAATAGTAAAAAACCCCAGTCATAACCATGTTACCTGTGCGGATGTAAAAACAACTCACAAAAAAGCAGAAACAGTTCTTCTGTTTCCCCCAGTCTAAAAACAGAGCTTATGTTTATATCTTGATTCTGTGCTACTGAGACGTAACACTATACTGTGTGTGACTTGGTGCCATATTAGGACACAGGCAACAGAGGCAAACCAAAACCAATGCAGCCATATCAACACAGAACTAATGTCAAGTGTTACATATGAGACAATGTGTCCCTGTTCAACTTAATTGGCTGTGAACATCACTTAGTGACAGAAAGGAGATAAAATACAAAACTAAGAGACATGTGACTTGGCCTTCACACTGAGTTTCTTTGATGGCTTTTTAATCACTTATAACTTACCCTTTCCTTAATAAAATATTACCAGCATCAATAGGAAGTACAACATAAATAGATGGTGGCTTATAGCACTCGCCAGCCTCCATTGTAAGATTTGGTGCCACCTAATGGTATCTCACTGGAACTGCAGGTTGACTTACTGACCATTAATCGCATTGGTCTAATCTCCTTAGGCAGGAGGCAGCTGACACCACTGTGACACATTTGTTCCACTGTTTTTTTTAAAGCATGAGTGTGACTGGCATACCTGCTGCTCCTCTGTACTGTAACCATTAACTGATACACTGGCCCTGCCCCGTCATTAAACATTCACTGTCTTCTGTCATCACCAGGACTTCCCCCTCCCTCTGTCCCGGCCACGCTCTGTGTGTCTGCACTGATTTATCAAGTGTGGCCATGTCCAGCTTCATCATCACTGTCTACTGCAGATGATGCCAGAGTTAGCGCACAGATATATATACACACACTCACTGGTTTAGAATCAGTTCTTCTTATGGATGTTCTTTCTGGAAAACATGTATTTTTATTCAAGTGATAGATTTTGAATTCAGCCATGAATTAGTTAAAGGATCTGTTATAGACTCCTTGTCCAACTGCTGATTTGAAGGAATGTGCGCTATTTTTATGTCATCTGTTTCGTAGTCATGTGTGTTACATAACTGTTCCTTGTGCAAACATCTTCTCCTATTTTTTCGTAGCCATATAGTTTAATTTACTTGACCCGTTCCCTTGCAAAGCACATTAGCCAACTTATAGTTACAAAAGAATTTGCAGCAGGGTTCTTGTGGACTGGAGGGAATTTTTTTTGTGCCATTAATGGCATAACTCACTCCAGGGAGTTGTGTGCATGTGTGTGTGTGTGTGTGTGTGTGTGTGTGAGCGTGCATGTCTGGTTTCAGAGGGGAAAAGAAAGGAGGATAGGGTCTCTGCCCTGTCACATCCCATGTACTTGATGATTTTGAGCCAGATTCATGACATCACCTTTGTGTGTGAGTGAGTAACTGTGAGAATGAGACAGCTGATGAAGTCCAAACCACAAGGAATTCACACTTAATCTCTTTAAATAATAGAAAGTGGACCTCAGATCCCCTTGAGCCATAAAACAAGTGTGGAAGATATATTTCAAAAAAACCTCCCAAGATCTTTCACTAGAACATGTATTGTAACTGTATATATGACTATGTGTTGGTGATGGAAACTCACCATTCTTTCTTCAGGTGTGGATAACTTACAAGTTAGATTTAGCAACTTGATCTCAGTGTTGATCACTTGTCCTCACTGAGACTTTGATCAAAACTGAATTATAATTGAATGACAATGTATTTTAGTGAATGTGATGAATTTTTACAGACAAAGGTTTAAGGATGGAAATTCTCTCAGTGAGAACAAGTGATCAACAGTCTTGAGGATTGTTGGTACTAAGATAGTTTTATGTTAGAACAGTATAGTGATAAAACACAGACGGAGGCTCTGCTCTGATTCCTCTGGGTGTTCTATACTGAGGCAAGTAGGTGAGCACAAATAGTAGAGGTAAAAGACTCAAAACTCATACATTTTACACTTACATACATTACAGTACAACCTCTGTGCCCAGTGTTAGCTGTTGAGGTCAGACCTTGTACAAAGGCAGGACAACAGATCTTCTACATTGAGATTTTCCTCGTACAGTTTCATAAATCTGATGCAGCTCCTTCATCATAAAAGCCCCCTGGAATTTATATACGGTAATCTGGTTTATCTGGCATTAGGGCATTTATTTGATTTAGTAGTATAGCATTCACATGTGCCGATACCAATAACCGACAATATTTTTAATAGTTTATATACAGACCTGAGGTTAAGAAATGCTAGTGAGTTAAGATGACTTTAACATTATAGCAATACAACCAACATCACTGCTGTTGTTTCAAATCAATTTAGGGGGCAAACAGACTGAAAATGAGTGAAATGAAGGCATTGTTGGCTAATTATAACTGTCTCTTGTAATCTGCAAAACATTTCTTATGTGACTTACCTGTGTTTTGGCCAATAATTATTGGTCAGTATTGGGCTGATAATTATCTGTACCGATAGTTATCGTGCTGGTCAAAGTAAAGCTGGACTACTTTGAAATAGGACAAAGGATTAATTCAATCTGGGTTTCTGTCATGTTTAAAATGACATTTTGAGTCCTTGTTAACATTTACACACTAATACAATGTATTCAGTATTGTCCGAAAAAAGTATAGATTGCTTAGTAGTACGCTAAAATCTGAACATTCAGATACAATCTTTTGTGAATGATGTCTCATGTCATAGTAAACTGGATAACTAAAAAAAAACACTTCTTGTTGTGAATGGAGGCACGTCGTAGACACAAACTAACAACAACAAATCATAAACAAAGCCACGGCACCACATGCTCTTCACAAATGTCTATAATCAAAGTCAGATGCCTCATGACAACAACCCCCATTTTGTTGTTGTTTTCTCTTCCTTTCCCTCCATGACTTCACTGCTCACCTCCCTTCCTTCCGCTGGAAAACTTCCTAATTGAAAGCAGTGGAGGATGGCAGTGAATTAAAGAGGGAGAGTGAGAGAGCAGAGAAATGCCCAAAGTGAAAAGGAAAAGGCCAAGCCAAATGCTGAATAGGCTGATTAACTATCAAAGAACAAAGCAAACCAATGAGCAGAGAGAGAAGAAATCTGTGAAAATAGAAAATCAAAAGCTGAATAGAGTCTGGACAGAGAGAGAGAATGAGGGGGCTCGTTACTTCTAAGGGTCTGAAAAGCAGCTGCTTAGGGTTTGTTTAGTCAGCAGAGTGGGAGAGAGATAACATTTTTGGAGGATTAGAGGCAGGAAATAAAAGGCAGCACCAAATAAAGAAGAAAATGCAACGGGTCGGCCAGACCCAGGGGAGGGAGGGGAGACCGGATTAATGAAGGAGTAAAGGACAGAAGGAGAAGGTTTATGCTGCCGCCGTTAAAGACAGAATTAATGTCAAAAAGACAGAAAATGATTGAGAGAGATAATTACAGTTGGACGTCCTGGACAGGTCCTGATAAAAAGTATGTTTCATATGTTAGCTATAATCTAAACTAACCAGTCAGAAGGCCTCTCTTTTTAAACTCTAAACATTGTGGATGTGTGATTGCTGAAATATTAGATAAGTGGATTCGACAGTTTCTGTGCCATGATGGTTGAAAATTACACATAGGTAGGCCTACTTTAACACTTTAGATGATTATTTCCAATATCAGTGAATTTACCAAAAATTTGCTACAACTAACAGTTACGTTTTTATATAAAATGTCAGAAAAGAGTGAAAAATGTCCCTTTAAGGTTTCCAGCCCCTCTCCAGGGAACACCGTCTGGTGCTGCCATCCCAGCTCACAAGAAATCACAGTGCAGACTGCTGTTGTGTGTGAGGAAGCTGCTGGATGCAGTCTGAGAGTGTTTGTCTGTGTCATCAAGAGTCTCTTGAAGATTCATCTCCTCTCCTTACACCCTAACATGACTACTACCTAGAACTCTTACACCGAGGATAATAATAAGATCCAGCATATGGCAACAGTTATGTGTTTGACCACAAATGTACTGATTAAAGCTGAAGGATGTAGTGATTAACAGCAACAACATTTGAGGAGGGGTTGGATCATCAAAATTCTCTAATACTCTTGATAAAATTCAGGTAGTTCTCATATCAAGCTGCTTAGAGCAGTTCATTCCTAAAGAAATGTAAGTGAAACAAACTCCTATCTATATATAATCCCTTACAAAATGTAGTGTGTCATTTGGTTACTATAAAAAGCCATTATCCTCATATTGCTTTATCAGTCAAAGTCAATGGTTTCAGTAACAGTGACAGTCAAAAGACAGATTTCTTCACCATGGTGAATTTTAAGAAAAGCAGGCTGATAGATGAGGAAAGGGGGAGCAGTGGAGAAGAAGAAGGAGTGTGTATGTGTGTGTGTGTGTGTGTGTGTGTGTGTGTTGTGGGGGTTGCATCACAGGAAACAAGCTCTCCATCCTGCAGTTGAATGTAACCCTTTGGCCCTGGATCAAATGCTGCTCCGGGGTGAATACCATGAAGCCTCTGTCCTCTGCACCACGCACTGCTCTGCCCTGCATGGAGCGTCTGACTGCCAGCAGGAGGGGGGGGGGGGTAGACAGACAGGGTGAGGAGCAGAGCAGGAAAAGTACAGCAGGAGGAGGTGGGAAAGGGGGAGAAAGGGGGGGAGGAAACACCACAACTTTGCGAGGATCAAGACAGGAAATATAAAATATAAACACTCAACATGCATCAAAAGCACACAGAGTGGCTGTAAACAAACACACAGTATTGTTAACTGGAACCACGCAGACACACATGGTGTTGCAGCCTTAAAATGTGAAACCAGAGACACTCACTCACTCACTCACTCTGACTCTCAGGTCTCTGCTGCCCGGCCGACTGGCCGGCCATTGAATCCGGGAGAAGTCGCTCCTATTTTTAGCCCCACGCTCGATGGAAGGATGGAAAAGCAAACAGACAGTAGCTGCACGCGCAAAGACACAGACAGAGAGAGAGAGAGAGAGGTAGTCTGTGTAAGGGAGAGAGGGACAGAGAGCGAGTGAAAAGAAGGGAGGAAGGAGGAGTGACTTATTTGTCTGCAAGTTCTGCAAGTTTGGATCACTGACTCATTGCTGTGTGAGGAGGACACATGGCTGGACTGGGCAGAAGTGGGAAGCTTTCTCTCCTACAGACAGCAGCTTGTGGTCCCTCTACAGCCTGTTCTCATATTTTATAATACTGGTTCATTCTCTCTTGCACCCTAAAGTGCCACATGAATGCCTCTTTGCCTTCTTGAGGGATCTGAAGGTAAAGAAGGGGCTTACAGGAGGATTACCCCGCCATGGAATGTTGTAGATTTGCGAACCGGATCGTTGGAAGTTTTTCTTCCCCCTCTTGGGTTCGGAGCTGTGGGTCTGGATCAGAGGAGCGTGTGCGCTTCTTAGAATTCCCTCAGAGACTGGGGCCGCCGATCTGGGAGGACTGTTGCTCTGGTAATGGTCTAGAGGACGAGCAGCCAGCTCTGGACATTTGAACTTGCACGTAAACATTTTTTTGCACCTTCACTCATCCAGACGATCAATTCAGGATGCGACGCTTTGACAAGCTGAAAAAGTCATTCCCCTTCCTGGCCCACTTTCATGTCTATCGAGTAAGTCTGGTGTCTGTCTGACGTGTCTGTCTGACTCAGAGGTTTTATTATCTGGTGATATGACATGGATAGTTGTAACTATAGTCAGAGATAGATCATGTGCTTTACTCAGATGATAGAATACAGCATTTGGATCATGAATATGGTATGGTGGAGGCCAGTTGTGTGTGTGTGTGTGTGTGTGTGTGGACTCAGCAGCTGGACTGGGGCTGTCCTCTGGGACGGTTGTTGTTATTGTAGCAGAATGTTAGAGCAGAACAGATCTGATACAGGACATGGCTTTGGCCAAGAGGTTGGTGTGTGTGTGTGTGTGTGTGTGTGTGTGTGTGACTGTGTGTGTGCGTGTGTGAGTTTGTGCGTGCATGTCTCCACCACCATGAGGAATGAGTTCAGGCCAGAGGCATTTCTCAGTAGGGACATCATGTTGTTTCTCTGCATATAAATTCCTACATCCCGTCTTCCCCTCTCTGTGCCATACTCGTTGTTTCTGTGTGTGTGGGTTGTTTTTTTCCAAATTTTTGTTAATATATTTTTAGTAGTTAATGTAAACTTTGAGTGTTTATTTTTTTTAAAAAAAGGGTGAAACCCAATTCAAACATTGCATGTTCCTCTTAAAACCCCCTACCACAGTTTCTAGAAATAACAGTGCAGGACTACTACAGGATGTCTGGCCCTGGATGGATTCCTCACAGTCCTTCCACAAGTCACACCTCATGGTTTGAACATGGCATTCCTCCTGCTGACCTCAAACCTCCTCCATGTGCATCTTCCTCTAAATCCCAGTATAGGAGATGTCAAGATTAGAGCCTGACTGATTTAGCAGTGAGCAGGATCCATAGGCCAACATTGGCACATATTGTCATAGGTGGAACCAGACATAAAGCTTAAAAAGGTTTGGTCAGGTGATTCCGTACACATGGCAGCTGACGAGTGATGTCTCTGCAGTAAGTTGCTAACTATTTTCTCTTTTCCGTATAACTGTCCCTGTCACACCGCCATGTCACTCATGCTTATCACATCTGTTTGCCATGTTAGCGAGGTAGCTAGCCAGTTATAGTTTGTCAATAGAGTAAGTAATGTAGCATCTGCTGAGTGTTGTCCTCATGCACAGTGGTGGGATGCAAAGTAAAGTAAATAAACAACGTCCCCATGTTGTTCTCACAACAGTTATGTCACTCACATTTTCATGCATGTATGATAAATCGGTTTGCTAGCTAATCACATGTGCCTTTCATAGCGAGTGAAAGCTAATGTGTTTCTACCTATACCTTATGATGACCACGAATAAGTCACATCCCCTGAATGTTGGTGACAGTATTTGATCTTTGTCAGATAAGCCTCGGCCCGTCTTTATCCCTGACTTTATTTCCATGCAGCACAAGTTTCATAGTAAAGTGTAAAATCTAAGATGTATAGGCCTGTTAAATTGGTTTTGTAAATTAGTTCGCAAGTTGATATATGATATAAGGGCTTTAGCACCTCGGTTTTGACCCTTCATGCCTCAGATGTGACACTGCCATGGAAGATGGCCCAAGAGGAAGCTGACTTGCGTCTTTGGCACTGTCCAGTGAAATAACACTTGAATGTTGACTGCCAGGGAGGATCAGACTCTGAGCCGTTTTGCGGAGGAGAAGGGAAATGATAGCTCATGGTTTACGCTCTGAGGAGGAGTTTGTTGTACTTGAGACAGAAATATATACATATTGGTTTGTTTGGGTTTCATGGGGTAAAATGTGAGGTTTGAACTGTCCTGGCACCAATGTGAACTGCAGATCATATAAACATGTCAAACGGTAAGAGAGCCTTTGGCACAACTTAGCACACAGTGGAGCAGCCAAACAGACTGTTGTATCATCTTTCTCAGGGTAAGGGTCAGGCATGATACAGCAAAATGCAAAATATGGAGATGGATTCAAATGACTGCAGCTGTAGTTAATCCTAAAGCCACAGGCATTACCAGCCCCTGTTTTAACCTGCATCTCTCTACAGTGACTCTAGGCTCTTACAGGTTATTAGATTGAATTACCTTAAGCTATATGTTGGCTATGTTGTAGTACCAGTTACTTCTGCTTATTTCTCAGTGTTTCTTTACAGGCCAGGTCTGACATCAAAGAGTGGATGAACTCCCTTGCCTACTTGGATAGCAATACATGCGTGGAGTCGTGGACATTGCAAAAGTGATATCAGCTGACCCACTTTTATGTGCATAGCAATGACTTTGCATCAGGTTAGGGACATCTGAATCTGCAGATTGACCTCAGTCAGACCTTGCATCTCAAATTGATGGAAAATACAGCAGCGCTGATACCGTCAGCCAATTGTAGATATGCATATGTTCAGTCTATAGGGATTGGTCACATGTAAACTGTTATTTTTTTATGGCTCAGCATGTATTTGCATGTGTGAGAAAAAAAAATATGCAGCTCCTCAGGTCACAGTCATTAGGCAAAAGGAAGTGACCTTTAACCAAGCCCATTAAGAAGTTTAGACGACAGAGAGGAAGCTGTGACCTCTCTGACTCTTTCCCCTGGACCATGTCTCACAACGCAGGAAGTTCCTCATTCAGAGTCTAATTACTGCTCAGTAGAGTGACCCTTATGCCCTGAGAGCATCCACCCTTAAGGTCTCCCTGTCAAGCTGTGCAGATTAGGGAGGTTTTTCATATTTGTGTTGGTTTACGCAGCCACTTCACCTTTGAGACCGGTAATAATCCTCAGGAAGAATATGAGCAGGTGTAATGGAAGAGTAGATGAGCTTATCTTTTATCTAGCCTTATGCTAAGCTACTCTCCACCATTTTAACTCAAAGCCCTGTGAAGATGCTCATCTAGATTTAAAATGAAATTCAGATCCATTTTGTGCTGGTTTTGGCTGGTCACATTAAGCAGACGGTGATGGATGATGTTTTAAATGGGGTGTTGTCTTTTGACATTGAAGATTGATGGTCTGACTCAGTGTTGTACATGAGGGATGAAGTACAGTATACGCCGTATGTTGTGGTCAGATTGTTGAAGAGACTCCCTTATTCTTATTGTCTTCACTGACACTTATGGACACCAGATGTGAATCCATCATCTTGTGTAAGTCTGTCTGCTGTAAGACAGTGATGTCCACAAAGCACTATTATAGTGCACCTTATATTCAATGTATTTCATGTCATTTGAATATATGATAAATCCCAGTTGATGTGAGTGGTTTATGAACACCACAGTGATGTAGAATCTATGTAATCACAACGTGTACTGTAAGAAAATCAGTATACAGTAGTGTCTTGGCCTAATGACATGCAATGCTGCATTTGGCTCCGTGCTCTGTGTCCTTGTTTATGTGAGTTCAGTTTGAGGAAACTGATCCTGTGTGTGTTTGTATGTGTGTGTGTGTGTGTGTGTGTGTGTGTGTGTGTGTGTGTGTGTGTGTGTATGTGTGTGTGTGCCTGTGTGCTTGAGTATATATTTATGTCACCAGTTTTGGTCAGTATGGTCAGGTATGTGGCCTGTAAATGTCAATGTCTCAGCATCTAAGCAGGAATCTTAGTGTGCTGTAAACAATTACCGGGAAGCACACAATGACTCTGAGCTCAGTTTCCTCTTTTTTTTAACATAAAAGAATGGTTTGTTTGTTGCTCAGTGACTTTCTCTCTGGCTGTATTTCCTTGATTTTGTACCAAGATTTGAGAAAATTGTCAAATGAATATTGAACAGTTTAAACTCAGTTTCCTGTATTCTGTGTGTATGTGTTTGCAGAAACTGGGCAGTAGCATGCAGTGCGAGGAAGGCACAGAATGGCTGCTGGAGCTGCTGATGGAGGTGCAGTTGCAGCAGTACTTCCTGCGGATCCGAGACGACCTCAACGTAACACGGCTGTCACATTTCGACTACGTAAAGAACGAGGACCTGGAAAAGATTGGCATGGGTCGACCTGGTGAGGCTTTGTGGGTGTGTGTGTGTGTGTGTGTGTGTGTGTGTGTGTGTGTGCTGTGGTATGAAGTATGTTGCAAAAACCGTATGAGTCCAGGTGGGCTTTATGCACAGTTCCCCTACTTCCTGAACTTAATGCTGCTCATTAGTTTCCTGTCTTACACACCTGGATTAATCAGTTCGTCCACTAATGTAAGACAGGAAATGAAGGAGCAGCATTAAGTTCAGGAAGTAGTGGAGCTGTGCATCCAGCCCATAGCCTGTGTCATACCTGATGGCTAAAACAATGTGAAGATTGTAAACATGACTACCAACTCTGGCATGTTAGCATTGCCACTGTGTGTATCCACCTTTTTCCAAACGTCAAAAAACGTAAGCCGGTTTTGCTCTTCCGGTGGAATTTTATGTTTATGTCTCCATGGTTTCAGTAGTCGCGGTAAATGCATGGATTTTTTTTTTTCAATGGAAATCTGTAAAACACATGGATCATCGCACCAGCTTAATGGATATCACACAAATTGACATCCGTGTTAAAAGCCACCGTTAATATATCCATGCGTTTGCCGCAACTATGACAACGAAACTGAAAACCATGGAAACGTAAACGTACAATTCCACCGGAAATGCAAAACCGGCTTCCGGTTTTGACCATAGATGACGCTCAGAATCTTGTGGATAACGGAACGTTAATTAGAGGCTTCAGATTAAACAGAGCATTTAGCTCTGACCACTTTACAGCATCATAAGGTCAACTGCATATCTGACCAGTAGCCAGGTAGGACCAAGCTTCAACAGTGGCTTAGTTGCTTTATTTTGGCTTGTAAGGAAGTGTCATTTGGATAAGCATGATAAGCAAGTGTTACTCACGTCTAACTGCTTGGCTTGCTTTGAATGTTTGCTCCTCACTTTATTATATTATATATAATCAGCAATAATAAATCAGCTTCTGTCTTCACCGTTTAGCTATCATGACATCAACTATACAACGACAGTGACAATTTTTAGCTGTAGTACTGTGTGAATTGTGTCCTTCCAGTTTTCCATTTGCTTCTGTATGCCTATATAAGGGAAATTCCTACAGCTATATATAGCCTAAAGCATTACTTTTTAGTCTGCAGTAATGTCAGTGTGTCATTTGGCTCACCCTCTGCAGAGCTGGAGCAAATCCTCCATCACTAATACCCCTAATATCATTTAAAGTCACAACTGGTAATTAGGTACAATAGGAGGGGACAAGTCTTTTGTCTGTGGTTTGTGTGTGTGAAAGGGATGGCAGCAGCAATGTTCTAAATCCAGTTACTGAAGCCCTCGGGGCCTCATCTTCAGAGCCGCTTATGACTAATTACACCCACATCTCCTGTTCATGTATTCACTCACATCTCTCTCCTGTGCTCCAGGTTCTCCATCTTTTCTCCTCTCCTTGTATTTGTATTTTATCGCTGGTCTCCTCTCACATATAGTATAATATTCTTCCCCATCTTTTCTTCCCCCTATCCCATCTACTCTGGCTGCTCTGAGATTTCTTCCAATTACTTGAAATTCTATATAGTACACCTTCTGTAACTTGACTCTTAACTGGTCCAATGAGACCATCCAGTTCGCGAAGGCACGTAGCAGAAGAAGCAGCTGCAGTCTTCCATCTCCTTGTATATGTTTGACCAGCGACCATCACTATATTCATGTTATTTTTGTCTTTTATTCTCTTGATAAAGGGCAGAGACGACTGTGGGAAGCTGTGAAAAGGAGGAAAGCCATGTGCAAACGCAAGTCCTGGATGAGCAAGGTGACGGATATAGACAAGCACAACATACACACACACACAGGACTCATTTATTATGGTACATGGTATGCTTGACAATATGTCGCCATGGCGGCGTCTGTCTGTCTGTCGGTCTGTCAGTCTGTCAGTGTGGAATACATTCATGTGAACACAAAGATTCCTTGACAATACATGGTGGAAACGTCACAACCTGACGACCACAGTTCACCCCTCTACACATGACTCCATCACATTCTGCAACACCTGAACAAAACAGTGAGCATAGATATATTAGGACATTTCACCTCACTTCTGATTCAGAAGTGCTTAATACTGCTGGTGTGTTAAAGGGATAGTTTAACATTTTGGCAAATTGGCCCATTACCATAATCCCCATAGTTTTAGGAGTAGGTCCGTTACCTGTAGTTGTTGGTGTAAGCTGTTCTTAGAACGGCCCAGCAGAGCCGCAATGGAGGCTCATGAGATTTATCAAACTCATCAAATCCACAATCCAACAACTCCAAAACGCTCTGGTGGACAAGTTGTGACCTGCACATTAACCACGTGAGATGACTATGAGATAATAACAGAACGTTACGAGACAGAGTTGTTTTAGAGGGAAATACAGAGACTGCTTGATGAAAAACTGTCCCTGAAGGCAACGTGCATCAGCAGTTTTTCATGAATTTACCTCTAAAACAACTCTGTCTCATAACGTTCTGTTATTATCTCATAGTGTGGTGAATGTGCAGGTCACAACTTGTCCACCAGAGCGTTGTGGAGTTGTTGGATTGCGTATTTGATGAGTTTGATGAGGAAACCAAGAAATCCCATGAGCCTCCATAGCGTAGCTCTGAGCAGCTCGCGGCTCTGCTCCGCTGTTCTAAAAACATCTTACACCGATGTAACAAACATACTCCTAAAACTATAGGGATTATGGCAATGGGCCAATTTGCCAAATTGTTGAACTATACCTTTAAGTTAATATAAGCAGTTAGTCATATTTCTGGCAACAAAAGAGTTTACTGGGAGTGGTGGTGTGAATAGTCGCATAGTATCAATCAGCTCCAGTGACCACTGTGGCATAACATCCTGGCTTCAGTGAAGCATTCTGGGAGGGAGGTAACAGTCTGGGGAAACATATCAAGAAGTGATTCTCTTACTGGTTCTGTGAATGTTTTTGAGAGAGAAAACACATCTGTTCCTCACAGATGTGCATGTGCATCTGTGAAGAACGTTCCTCTTGAGAACGAGACAGCTTGACCCCTCACATGAGGATGAGCACGTCCGCATTCAGATCCGGACAAACACAAACACACGAGTCAAGTCACAAGAGCTGGTGACACACTGATTCAGAGCACGCTGCATGCACAGAAATGTTGTCTCAGGAAGCAGAGAGTTTTCCCCTTAAAGAGACATAACCACGATTGATTAGTGATACTTACGTTTTCTAAATAAAAGTTTAAAGTTTATAAAATGAGAAGGTAACTTCTACGTAAGATCACACAAAGACCGGTACACCTACACACACAAGGAAAGGCATGACGTGTGTGAAGCATGGAGCAGATGTTGTCAGTACATTGTGTGTGCACTTCTATCTTTGTGAGGACCAGTTTGAGTCACAGGCTGTACAGAACGAGGACATTTTTTAGCAGAAGGGCTATTTAGGGTTTTATGGTTAGAATTAGGGTAAGGTCTGACAAAGATGTGTGTTCCTGCATGTGTGTGTGTGTGTGTGTGTGTGTTGGGATCTGAGTGGATGTCCTGGTGCCCAGCGGACGGTGCTCGTCGTCTATAATTACACCTGTCAGTTTGCACGCCTGGCACCATCTTCAGTTTGAGTAATCTGCTTCCTCAGCCCACTTTGAATGTGTGCGTGCACATGAGTGTGTGTGTGTGTGTGTGTGTGTGTGTGTGTGTGGCCGCTGCTCTGCCATAGTCAGAATCTTTTGAATTTCGAGCGTCCTATTTGAAACCCACTTGCCACACAGAGAGGTGGTGTTTTTAAAAAGGTCTGCAGCATTATGTCATGTCTGGTCCAGTGTGAATGTGAAACCACACACCCCGTGCTACTGTTTATATCTGGACAGTCAAATATGTTTGGCACTGCGCATTCATTGACACCTCTTTTTCACTGATGATACCATTTCTGAATACTGACCTTTGTTTATGAGCCAGTAATGAGTTCACATGTTTCATTCATTCATTCATTCATTCATTCATTCATTCATTCATTCATTCATTCATTCATTCATTCACTCACTCACTCACTCACTCACTCACTCACTCACTCACTTCACCGGACAAGCTACTGCTATAAATCCATTAAAGCCCCAGTATGTAACTTATTTGGCTTTTTATTAGCAAAAATAAAATATTGCTTTCATAAGTACTAGTAGTAATTTGTCTTTTTTATATTATATTTTTATTTCAGTTAGCATGTAGCATCACAGATGTTAGCTTAAAGCAGTAGTAAGCGGAATGTTTGTGTTAATATAAGTCTTAAATAGTTATATCTTCCGACAGCAATCACTTAGAGTGTTTGGTCTGAAACACGGGTCTGTCAGTCACTCTGCTCTGCTGTAAGTCGAGGAAAAAACTTTCCTTGTATCCTACAACCTTTATCCAATGAGGAGAGAGAACGGCATAAAGGGGCGGTCCTCTCTGTGTGTGCAGCCAAGGGATGCGCGTGAATGTGGTGACGTAGGGACGAGGGCGGGGACTGCTAACTCCATCGGCTGACAGGAAGTTAGCCAAAACGACCGGATCGCTTACTTCTGCTTTAACGGATTTATAGCAGTAGCTTGTCAGATGAAGTGAATGAATGAATGAAACATGTGAACTCATGAGACAATTCAGTTTTATATCTGCACTTACTGATATCAGCTTCAGTTTTGGTGCATTCCTATTTTGGTAAACAGTTTTATTTAGTGTGTCTAAACAAAGCTTTCTCTTAATGCCTCTGCACACAGACAGCACACACATTGTTTGGGTCCAAATTAAGGGGAAACACACACACACACACACACACACACACACACACACACACATATATATATACACACACACACTAAAACATTCACTAATACTGATAGTCCTCCCTAATGAGTACTTCCTAACAGCTAAGTTGTTCCTGCTGTGTTGACAGTGGTTAAGCCAAGAGGTAGGAAATTTCTCTCTCTACCCCTAATGATAGTGTGTTTGTGTGCTTGTGTGTATGAGTGCGCTTTGATACCCATGCATACTGTAGTCTTTGACCATCAGCTACTAGTTATTGTTGAAAACATACCACCATACAACACATAGACAGATGTTTTGTCATGCTGTATTTATGGCTTTGAGTGTGTGAACATGTTGGAGGTAGAGGAGGCCCAGATAAGAGCCGGGGGATCTCGGGTGGTTCCTCTGGGAGAGTGGTTTGACTGTTGGATGCTGGCCATAACCTACGCTCCTTTCCAACCACACACTCTTTAACACTGCACACACTGCACATAGATACACTTTTACAACAGCAAAGCAAGTTAGGGCTCAGTGTTTATGCTGGAGAATGAATTATGGTTCCGTTTGAAGAGTTTCAGCACCTACAGTGGATGTGGTGGCTCTGTAGGTATGTAGAGCCCCCCTCCCCAACTGAAGCTGACACCTCCGTCAAAGTTTAACTACACATAGGGGCTGTGTGGGCTATACTGCCTATACTAGGCAAAGTGCAGTATCTGTAAAAATACCAAACTGAGAAAAACTGCTTTTTGTGTTTTTCATTGTCAGGTTCAAGCAACAAATTATGAACCAAGTCTATACTGATTAGATAAAGGTGGACTGAATTAAATGTATTTTGTAGTTTGTCTTTCTGACCAATTTTGACCATTTTATGGCAGATACTGCACTTTGGCTTGGTATTAGCTACAGATACGGCACTTTGCCTTGGTTTTACTCCAATGGAATTATAGAGTAAAGTATAGAATGTAGGGAGTACAGTACTTTGCCTTGGTTTCGCAGTGCTTTTTTGGATGGACAGCAACATAAAAAGCCCAATAACTCTGGAAATTTTAGCAGTACCAATATCAAATTCTACCAGATTGAAGAGAATATGCCACACTTTTGATTGGTCAAAAAAAAAATTGAAACAATGCAGATACTGCACTTTGCCTTTGTAGGGCAGTATAGTGAAACTCAAGAAACTGCTACCGGCCTCAGAGTGCTTCAACAATGCTAGTTGGTAGTGTAGATATCCATCTAGCCATGTTCAGGGTAAACTTCCTCTATGCTACCATTGTTGCTGATATCACCAAAAAATTCAAGAGAATCTGCCAAATACCTCCTATTGCCTTTTAGCCTAAGACACTTCCAGTCAGTGTTGCCTGTGACAGTGAGTTAGTGGGTCCATCCTGCATGTGGGAGAGGCGTGCAGGGGGAGAGCACAGGAGAGAGATAAGGAAATACATTTGTGAGGCTTATAGAAATAGAAGAGGACGGCTGTTAAAGTTTAGAATAGTAAATGAGTGTCTGGTGTCCTCTCTGCCTCTCCACCCACACTCTGCAGCTCAGTGTCCAGGCACATAGCTCCGATAAAGCTGTAAGATAAAACACAAATTAGTCTTTTCAGCCTTCCAGATGAGTTGCAAACATGCTGTTAATGCAATAATAGACTCTGTACTGTTTATTAGCAGTGCAATCCATGTTTTTTTGTCTTTATTGACTTTGTTTCTCTCTTCTTTTGCCACATTATTTCATCTTAAAGTGATAGTTCACCCAAAATTAAAATTTCACTCATTATCTACTCACCCTCATGTCAACTAAGAGCTGTGAGAATTTTCAGAGTCCTCCGTTCCTTCTCTGAGTTACGGGGGGGTCCGCGCAGCAGTATTTGTCCATATAATGGTTGTCAATGGATACCAACTTTCTTCATCCAAAAAGACACACCAAAAAACATCCAAATACCTCCATACTGCTCGTATGTAATGTCCCTCTTGTATTGAAGCCCCGACATGAGAAATTGTTCCGAAAAAAATTAAATAAGTCTATGTTTTAAACTTGTTTGTAACGGAAGCTCCCAGTGTCTCAGTTCACTGCTCTTCCTGTGTCAGTGCAAATCTCTTGTGATTTGCACTGACCGGCGGAACAATGTGCTCAGCCAGCCTGTCGGAGATTCAATACCAGAGGGACATTACAGACGAGCAGTATGGAGGTATTTGGAGGTATTTTTGGTGTGTCCTTTTGGATGAAGAAAGTTGGTATCTATTGACAACCATTATATGAACAAATACTGCTGCGCGGACCCCCCCGTAACTCAGAGAAGGCACGGAGGACTCTGAAAATTCTCACAGCTCTTAGTCGACATGAGGGTGAGTAGATAATGAGTGAAATTTGAATTTTGGGTGAACTATCCCTTTAACACTAAAGTCATAAACATGTTGGAGTACGATATGCGCTGTATTGTTTCTTCACTCTTCTCATTCCTCATCTCTTCGTCTGGTCCTCTGCAGGTATTTAGTGGTAAGCGCCCAGATGGAGTAGACTTCCCCCAGCAGGGCCAGCCGGCCTCCTCCTTTCGAAAGCTGTCTCCCACCCCTCCCCTGGGCCTGGGGGACAGAGTCCTGGCTGCACAGCCCGGTGGTGGTGCTCCCCTGGATGGGCAGCAGCAGGCTCTGACTTGCCTTATCCCTGAGAAGGACCTGACGTTGTTTGAGAAGCTCGGGGACGGCTCCTTTGGCGTTGTGAAGAGAGGAGAGTGGCTGACACCTGCAGGGAAGGTGGTGAGGCCATTTGTACTCCTCAAAATGATTCAGTTCTCCAAATAAAAATGTTAAAGGGATAGTTCAGCCAAAATTGAAATTTCACTCATTATCTACTCACCCTCATGTCGACTAAGGGTTGGGAGAAGTTTCAGAGTTATCCGTGGCTTCTCTGAGTTACAGGGGGTCTCGGCGTAGCAGTGCATGTCCATATAATGGTTGCAAATGGATACCAACTGTCTTCGTAACAAAAAGACACACCAAAAAACATCCAAATACCTCCATGCTGCTCGTATGTAATGTCCGTCTTGTATTGAAGCCCCGAAATGCGAAATTGTCCTGAAAAAAATTAAATAAGTCTATTTTTCAAGCTTGTTTTGTAGCAGAAGCTTCTCGAAGCTCCTCTTCCCGGTTCATCAAATTTGGACAAACCAGGGTCTGTCCTCTTCCCGGTTCGTCCAAATTGGACGAACCGGGAAGAGGAGCTTCCGCTACAAAACAAGCTTGAAAAATAGACTTATTTAATTTTTTTCGGGACAATTTCGCATTTCGGGGCTTCAATACAAGACGGACATTATGTACGAGCAGCATGGAGGTATTTGGATGTTTTTTGGTGTGTCTTTTTGTTACAAAGACAGTTGGTATCCATTTGCAACCGTTATATGGACATGCACTGCTACGCCGAGACCCCCTGTAACTCAGAGAAGCCACGGAGGACTCTGAAACTTCGCCTTAGTCGACATGAGGGTGAGTAGATAATGAATGAAATTTCAATTTTGGGTGAACTATCCCTTTAATGAATGTGAAACTATCATATGAAATCCTTGTACTGATTTCCAGGTGAATGTAGCTGTGAAGTGTCTGAAGACAGATGTGCTCAGCCAGCCTGAAGCTCTGGAGGATTTCATCTGTGAGGTCAACGCCATGCACTCCCTGGACCACCAGAACCTCATCCGCCTCTACGGTGTGGTGCTCACACACCCAATGAAGATGGTAGTGGACACACAGAAATGCACACACACAGGGAGGAAGACACAGAGACAGATAAACAATTGCACATAGCATACAGGAGGCAGAGGTGTTAGTACACTCGCTTTTTCTTGGCCTGCCCATGCTCCCACCTACACCCACACAAATGTCTCTGTCTCTGCCTCTCTCTCTCTCCGCTTCCTCTATGACCTTTAAGTCTGTTGGAATCAGATCAGGCATCTCAAGGCTTTTGTCAGGACAGAAGAGTGATGGGATGATGGAGGAAAGAGGAGAGACAGGAAGGGAGGGGAGCGAGTGGGTGGAGGGCTGAATAATGGCTGACATTTCAACCTTGTTGTTTTCAGCCCTTTTAGTCACTCCGTCATTTTACTAAATAGTTCTTGGACTGTGTTCCCACCTATTCCAACGCTCCGTGTTTATTACTTTCTCCTTTGTCATGACCACATTTCTTCTCCTATTCTCACATTTTCCCTCATTTTATCTTAAAGGGATAGTTCACCCAAAATTGAAATTTCACTCAATATCTACTCACCCTCATGTGGACTAAGGCGAAGTTTCAGAGTCCTCCGTGGCTTCTCTGAGTTACAGGGGGTCTCGGCATAGCAGTGCATGTCCATATAACGGTTGCAAATGGATACCAACTGTCTTTGTAACAAAAAGACACCAAAAAACATCCAAATGCTTCCATGCTGCTCGTATGTAATGTCCCTCTTGTATTGAAGCCCCGAAATGCGAAACTGTCCCGAAAAAATTAAATAAGTCTATATTTCAAGCTTGTTTGTAGCGGAAGCTCCTCTTCCCGGTTCGTCAAATTTGGACGAACTGGGAAGAGGACAGACCGTGGTTCGTCCAAATTTGACGAACCAGGAAGAGGAGCTTCCGCTACAAACAAGCTTGAAAAATAGACTTATTTAATTTTTTTCGGGACAATTTCACATTTCGGGGCTTCAATACAAGACGGACATTACATACGAGCAGCATGGAGGTATTTGGATGTTTTTTGGTGTGTCTTTTTGTTACGAAGACAGTTGGTATCCATTTGCAACCGTTATATGGACATACACTGCTACGCCGAGACCCCCAACAACTCAGAGAAGCCACGGAGGACTCTGAAACTTCTCCCAGCCCTTAGTCGACATGAGGGTGAGTAGATAATGAGTGAAATTTCAATTTTGGGTGAACTATCCCTTTAAAAATCACACCTCTATCTTTTCTCCGCTGTATCCTTACTCCCTCTTTTCACCCACCCTCTGTCTGTCTCTCTGTGTCTTGTAGGTGACGGAGCTGGCTCCTCTTGGTTCTCTGCTGGAGCGTTTGCGATGTGTTCGTCCACAGGGTCCGGTGCTGATCCACACTCTGTGTCAGTATGCAGTGCAGGTGGCCTGTGGCATGGCTTACCTGGAGCAGAGGAGGTTCATCCACAGGGACCTGGCAGCCAGGTAGGAGACAAAGAGCTACAACAACAGAAAAGTGCATATACTAGTGTATAATAAGTGCATATTCATAATAATGATTTATAATTCTCTATAAATCATATTCTTCTTTACTGGTACATTGGATTATTTATATTTCCTTTCCCTCTCCTCCACCCAGAAATTTACAAGCCATTACAGAGAGACTTGGCACACAGCTTAAATGAGTCAGTTGTTGGCTGGCTGGACTGGGTGGTCTAAATTCCTGGTCTTTCCCAAATTAGTCACTTTCACTAAAGTGTTGGAATTACTTAACTGCTGGAGAAAAACTTAATGGCTGGTAGAAATGAGTCAGTCTCCCCATTAAAGGTGTGTTAAAATGGTACACAGGACTATTGTGGTATATGAAACACTCAGAAGGTTTCTCAAGCCGTGGTTTTAAATTCTGGACTATCCACGTCTTGGCGGTTTTATAACCTGTGAGACTGTTAATTACACCCCTCATATGCTCCATATTTATTTCATCCCCACAAAATCTACAGCAGTTGAGTGCACAGTGAATACCACTTGCAGTACATTATGCATAGCATTCAAGTGTACTGTAATTGAATGGCACAGGGAATATGTTGATACTGGGATCACATTTCGATTGTGATTTAGCACCGATCATCACAACAGGCTCCTTTTATGGTGGATTCAGGTTGACAGGCAACGTTAAAATTCACCACTACATTGTGTCACTTGTGTGTTTTCTACGTGTGTATAATGATTGACCTAAATGATGTGATATGATTGTTTTTATAATGGTCAAGTTCATTTGGATGAAGAATACTTTTTGATTCTCTTCTGAACAAATGGTTTAATGTTTATCAGTCCAGACTGTCGTTGCTGTGTGTGGAGAGGACTTGTGTGATGAGCTTTAATCAATCTTGAGTTGGTTGTAATGACTGTTTCTGACATTACAAAGTTCAACAAAATGTAACAAATGTTAAATGTTTGAACCTGTCTCTTCAGGAACATCCTGCTGGCCTCAGCTCACAGAGTGAAGATCGGTGACTTTGGGCTTATGAGGGCGCTGCCCAACAACCATGAGCACTATGTCATGCAGGAGCATCGCAAGGTCCCCTTTGCATGGTGGGTGGACAGCACAATAACTTTAAGTTGTTTGGATGTGATGCAGACTTGGAGATAGAGTTAGACAATAGGGTTTGATTGGTCAAAGCTTCACCCCAGTCCTCTTATAAAACACGATTTCTCTGCTTTCTTTGCCAAATCCTGTGTCAGTCAAGCAACAAGTTAGAAATCTGTCTTTTCTTTTTCTATCTAGTGATTTTATTCACATGTTTGATTTTAGCCAAGTTTCAAATTAATACACGTTTAACTCCAGTTTTCTGTCACAATAGCTGCATTAAAGGAATCAGTTCACCCCATACGAATGAAAGTGGGCTTTACCTCTGGACATGTGTGCACTTTAGATAAGTGGTTAATGTAGTGTGGTGTCTGACCTCCTTCAGGTGCGCCCCAGAGAGTCTGAAGACCAGAACCTTCTCACATGCTACAGATACATGGATGTTTGGAGTCACTCTCTGGGAAATGTTCACACATGGTCAGGAGCCTTGGCTGGGTCTCAACGGGAGCCAGGTAAACACACAAAAGAAAAATGTGTATAGTTTATACATAAACACAGACATCTTGAAGCCTGAAGCATCTACAATGATATGTTTTTCAGTTTCCTCTTGAATCATACATTTTTTCTATTTCATTTCAGATTCTGCACAAGATTGATAAGGAATGTGAACGCCTCCCTAAGCCAGAGGATTGTCCACAGGACATCTATAATGTCATGCAGCAGTGTTGGGCACAGAAATCAGATGACAGACCTACGTTTGTTGCATTAAGAGAGTTTCTGCTCGAGGTAGGGGAGAAATAGTTTGGGTAAATGATGTTGTCTAAAAATGAGAATGTTTTAAAAAACTTTTATTTGACTGAAGATCCAGTTTCATTGCAAACCAAAAAAAGGAAAAGACACCTGATTGACAGTCATAACAAAACTTTTACAGTGTTCCCTCTGCAATCTATGTATAAATGGGCTTCTAGCGCCATCTAGTGGACAGATTGGACTGAGAACTGACCTCAACTGGTGTCATTGAAAACCTTAGAGTATGGCTCACTTTATGTCCTGTGTGTGTGTTTGTGTGTATTTTTCAGACCATGCCCACAGACATGTGTGCTCTGCAGGACTTTGACGAGCCTGACAAACTACAGATACAGATCAATGATGTAATCACTATCATAGAGGGAAGGTGAGTAAAAACAGGGTTTCCAGGTTCAATTTAAAAATTAAACCAAATGTATTAAATTAGAAAAGTTAAGTTGATAAATGTTCAGTAGGATGATGTAATGTGGTAAACCACTAGAGATGTGGACACTTGCCCTGTAATGCCCTGTGGCTCATCCCTCAGGGTATCCGCGGGGTCTTGAAAAGTATTAAAAGGTGATAAATCAATTTTGGGAAAATTAAGACCCTTAAAAAGTATTAAAAAGTATTTTCATGACTTTATAAAGTCTTACATTTTGAAGGTATTTTTTCTGAATTAGCTGTTCAAGACTTTGAGTCCTAAAAAACATTGTAAAAGTGTGTGAATTTATTCATTTTATTAAAAAACAAAGATGGACCAGTACATGAAAAAGAAAAGAAGATTGTTGTTTTTGTTTTTTGAGAGTGGAGCAATGTTTGTTTTTTCTTATAAACTTTGCCTTTGATTTATTATCCTAGCCTATTTTGAATTCTGTTGTATCATAGTGGTCTATATAGTCTTTATCACAAACTAAAACTGTTGAGTTAAAAGTGTCACTGATGTAAATGGTTACAGCTTGAAGTGGCGGTGAGGTATTAAAAAATATTGAGAAGGTCTTGAAAAAGTCTTAAAAAGGTATTAGAATTAACTTCAAGATTCCTGTATACGTATACCCTGTTCCTATTCACCCTCACTGTCTCCGTGTCTCAGGGCAGAGAACTACTGGTGGCGAGGTCAAAACAAGCGCACTCTAAAGGTCGGACAGTTCCCCAGAAACGTGGTGACGTCAGTGGCAGGTTTGTCAGCTCATGACATCAGTCGGCCGCTGAAGAACAGCTTCATCCACACAGGACACGGAGACAGCAACCCTCACCGCTGCTGGGGCTTCCCCGACAGGATTGATGAGTAAGGACTGGTTTATTCACTTGTTGTTTGTGTGACCACAAAGTCCCCAGAGAGGTTCTCACATCACACAATACATCTGTACAGTAATTATGTTGTTGACATTTGGTGGTCTATCATCTCATTAGTTGATGCTGGGTAGTTGTGGTAATGAAGTCTCACCAATAGATGGCAGTAGCACATTATTTAAAATCTACAACTAAATGCAATATTATGACATCCAGGTGAGTTACATTCATCATGTTGACATTTACAGGAGTAAGTCTGTCCCTCTCGTCCCTGCAGCTTGTACCTGGGGAATCCCCTGGATCCCCCTGATGTTCTGAGTTCAGACCCCAGCGCCACCCGGCCCACACAGCTCCCAGGACGAGCTAGAAGTGAGTGAAAAAGCTGTTGAGAACATGCTGACCTGTGCCGCAGTCGTGGTGATTTTATGGATGCTTTAAGACCACTGAGTATCCAATGGTGGTCAAATTGTTTAGTTTGCAACAGAAGGCTTGCTCATGCTGTGACCTTTAAAGGGATAGTTCACCCAAAGTTGAAATTACACTCATTATCCAATCCCCCTCATGTGGACTAAGGGCTGGGAGAAGTTTCAGAGTCCTCCGTGGCTTCTCTGAGTTACAGGGGGTCTCGGCGTAGCAGTGCATGTCCATATAACGGTTGCAAATGGATACCAACCGTCTTCAGTGACATCCAAATACCTCCATGCTGTTCGTATGTAATGTCCGTCTTGTATTGAAGCCCCGAAATGCGAAATTGAGGCATGAGGGTGTGTACTGTACTGCCCTACAACGGAAGAAAGGGGTAACTCCTCAGAGTGCAGTTCTGAGAAAAATGAGTTTAAAGTATTTTTGTTGTCCAGTCAACTGTATTGAACTTAGGATTCTGAAAATTGGTCAAATCCTTGCTTTTGCGAGTAGTAGTCTAGCTGTGTAAAAATATTTAACTCAAACTTAACATTTTACCCTTATTTCAGAGTTACCTCTGTCTGTTTGTGCATTGAGGCAAAGTATAAGCTGGCCATACAACGCAAGAAAGGGGTAACTCCCATTGCTTCTAAAATGGTAGTAGCCTGTTGTACAGTGGGGCTTGTTGAACATTCTATACACAGGAAGAAAAGGGTAACTCATGTTACTGTGTTCTCTCGTTGTTTCCCCACAGCTTTGGGTAGTTCTATACACAGAGAGAAAGGGGTAACTCTAGTTACTGTGTTCTCTTGTTGTTTCACCACAGTTTTTGGGAGTTACTGTGAAAACCACCCGCAAATATATCCCAAATAAGATAACGTTGAGTCAAGATATTTATCTGCATGATGTAGCAGACCTTTAATGTCCCAAAAATGACAAAATCTCATTTTTGACAAAAAATAAGTTACCCCTTTCTTGCGTTGTAGGGCAGTGTAGATAATGAGTGAAATTTCAATTTTGAGTGAACTATCCCTTTAAGTCAAGAACATCAGATTATTGTCTGTGGCCCTGGAATGCACCTGCAGGCCTTCATTTCAATGTTCTCATCGTGTATTACACGTTAAAGATACGTGCTCGCATTTCCTCCCAAAGATTGTGTTTTTAATTCTCAAATAATCCTCATTGCAAATGTGGATCTTTTTATTACAAAGTCCACTGATTCAACTGATTACAGCACAATAGCAGATTCTACTTGTACATTTATGCCACTCATTGTTAAAACCACAGACTGGGATCAGTGCTGATCTTGGGCCATCAAAACAACTTCTGCTTTCTTTTTTTTTTTTTTTCTGCTAACATTTACTTGAAAACCTGTCATATGCAAACTGATAATTCCTGCTTTTTTTTCTCTAATCTTTTTTTTTTTAACCTTTGCTACTGTCATTTCCCCCCCTCTGTTTCTCCTTTGCGTGGCGGTGTGTGTTTTTATTCCTCCAGAGGAGCCTCCTCCCCGCCCTCCTCAGCCAGCAGTGTTAATCAACAGTAAGTCTGGTTTCTCTCAGCAGCTCCTCACCCATTGCTCCTGCCCTCTCTGTTCCCTCCTTGCTCCACTCTTCAAAGGTACATCCCATAGTTTTTGTCTCTCCTTTGCCTGTGTTTGCAGTGATTCTGTCATCAGCGTTTATTTCTTTCTCGACATATTTGTGTCTTCATCTTTTCCACCCTTGTGTCCCTCTAACAGGTGTGCAGTGTCCTTTGCTGTGCACTTTAGGACTAACTTCCAACCCAAGACTGTTTTGGAGCAGAGTGTATTTTGTGACGTGAAGTGATCTCAGTCTCATTACTTTCTAAAGTTTTCCAATATGTTAATAAGTGTATTGTGTGCTTGTTTCCTGCAGAGCCTTGCTATGATCCGGTGAACGAGGACGAGGATCTGACCTCTGCAGGACTGAAGAGATTATCACTTCGGAAAACGGGTTCCATCAAAGGCCTCAAGCTGAAACCCGCTGCCTGGGTCTCTGCTTGCAAACAGGGGAGCAGCCGGACTCCCGGCTCCGGCTACAACCACAGCAGTGAAGTGTCTCTCATTGACTTTGGGGAGGAGTTCCCCCCACCCACACCCTCCCCCTCCCCCTCACCCGTGGTTGAAATTCAGATCCCCTCATTGGCCAAGCTGGTTTTGGAGGCAGAGAACATCCTGGACCGGACTCCTCCTCAGAGTCCATCCAGATCACTGCCTCGACCCCTACACCCCACACCCGTAGTGGACTGGGACTCACGGCCGTTGCCCCCACCGCCAGCCTATGATGACGTAGCCCAGGATGAAGATGATATGGAGGTACGGTAGGAGCTGATACAGCATATTGTCTCTTCTATTATCACCTGGTTCCATTATCATTTACTGAAGCTGGACAGAAAACAGAAAAGAGGAGACCGCACACTTCAGCTCCCTCACGTGCAGATTTATTAGCACATCAAAAATAAAAAGACAGTAAAGTTTCGAGCGCACTGCTCTTCTTCAGACTAACTCTGTATAAGACGCCCCATTTTTAAACCTTCCCCTGAGGGTCACATGATGAGTCACATGGTTAAGGGAAATACATAAATCAGAACACACCTTGTGCTAAAGTAGAAAAGACATAGAATATATATAGTATATAATCTATCAACATACATAGATCAAAGCCCATCAGGCCAAATGGCCGTCATAAAGATCTAGTAAATTAGAGGCGCCTCTTAGTATTAGGATGGCTCATTTTCAAATTGAATACAAGGTTTTTGTTTTATATTTATAAATTTTACCTTTTAATCATGTTTAGAGATTTTAGATTTTAACAAATTTTAGATTTTAATCATGTTTTGAAGTTCAATTTAAACATAAGTTTCCTATAACCTTGAAAAGGACCAAGGACATTTACTGGAGCTGAAAATTGTTCATCATATAGAGGGATTCTTTGTTTACCAACAAGTCAGGATGTGTGCACAACCTGACTGCAGAAAGAACCGGTTGTCATGGTTACCTCCATGGATCTAGTGTAGTCAAAGCGGTGTTAGCTAGCGATGTTGTCAGCCTACTACGACAATTTATCACCTACTGATGTAGTGTGTGTTTTATACATAGACTGTTGGTTATATAACGGCAGAAAAGAAAAAAAAAAGTCAGGATGGAGGATCGAGTTTGTACCGCGGCAACGGCAACTTGGCCACGGGACACTCACAGCATGGCGTCGGTCATCGGTAAAAACAACACTGTGCATCCCTAACGTTACCTACAGCTATTTAACCGATAATACAGTAATGTTCAGGAAAATACTCTTACACGATTACAAAACTCAATGGTGGCTGTGAGGACTGAGGTGCTGCCTGGTCAGAGACGAGGGAAGAGGACGGACATGTCTAACGTTTGGAACAACTGCATCCTGACCCGAACATTACGTGCATGGCTGAGTATGTACCGGCCATTTAAAACAATATAGCTTAACGTTAATTAATCTCAGCTTTCCATTAGTATGTGACCTCGTCTTCAGTCACTGTCGTAGTAAACATTTCACAACTCATTGGCTGCAGTTTTACAGTTGTGCCTGTGGGCATATCTAGCTTCATCACCATTCAAACCAGCGTGTCTGACACATTATATTGCTCAAAATGAATTGCCAATGTATTATTTTCTCTCTCATTTGCCTTGAAAGGGGTGGGAGTTGACAGTATTCTGTAAAATTTGCGCGTTTTGTTATTTTTATCAAGAAGACACAAGAAGACATGATCGCGGCTCTTGCTGCTCTCTTTCTGCAGGCGACATGCGCAGTAGAAGTGTGTTACCTTGTCTTTCCTCACACAGGTGAGCTCCATCAACAGCTCAGAGCAGCAGCATGAAGACGAGAAGACCGAAGTGTGTCACCCAGACGAGGCCGACGAGGCTCCGTCCTCTGGACACAAGGTGCAGGTTGAGGGTCTTGTCTCCAGGGGCACAGACCGACCGGGCCTGGAGGACAACCTCTTTCTTCCCAGCAGGCAGAACCAGTGCCTGTCCACGTCTTTCTCTCAGTCTGTAGAAATCTTCCAAGAACTTCAGCAGGAGTGCATGAGGAGGCTCAACGTACCGACAGGAAGCGGCGCTCCTTCTAGCTCGCCGTCTCAGACCCCGGAGGGAAACCAGCTGTCCTCCAATGAAGACAGACCCCAGATCCCCCCACGCGTCCCCATCCCCCCTCGCCCTATAAAAAGGGGCGATTACACATCTGCTCGCTGGTCAAGAGATCTGTCTCTGTCCCCGACACCAGCAGACACAGCCACAGAGGACGTTTCAGTCCCAGATCAGAACCGACCGCCTCAGATTCCTCCAAGGGATCCTTTGTCCCAGCCAGGATCCAGGACTCCTAGCCCCATGGGCCTGGTGGTGGGCTCCCCCCAGCAGAGAGTCTACTCTGTCAGCCCCACCGCCATGCAAGCCCCCCTTCCACCCTGTCCCCCCACCGCACACGCCTACGGCTCCTACCTCTCCACCTCTCCAGGTAAACTCATGCCTACCACACACAGCTTTGCCTCAGATCCTAAATATGCTGCACCCAAAGTGATCCAGGCCCAGGCCCAGGGGAAGGACCCCCCCAGTAAAGGCCCCTGCATCCTGCCCATTGTACGTGACGGACGTAAAGTCAGTAACACCCACTACTACCTTCTGCCGGAGAGGCCGCCGTACCTCGATCGATACGACCGCTTCTTCAGGGAGGCGGAGAATCTTCCTGCCGGCGGCGGCGTGGAGGAGAGACACGTACGCCACGCGAACACCGCCACCGTCAGACCGATGGTGGTGAGCGGACAGACCATCCAGGGACACACCCAAGGACAGGGTCTCGTCCAGACGGGCGAGCTGAAGGCAAATTTCTCCTCCAACAACAACAGTAGTCTTGGCGGACCACGGTCAGGGATGAAGACGTCGGTCAGTCTCCCTCGGGTCTGTTCAGAAGGACTGACGCCACCGCCGCTCACCGCGCCGTGCACCAGGACAGACGGAGGAGGGAACTCAGCTGACAGGGTCAAAATGGTAAGATCAGACATATTCAAAACAAAGAAAAACATGCACTCTCCAAAAAACTTTCAGGAACAAAGTGAAGAGATGCACGGCCAAAGGTTGCACTTACAGAAAAAGAAGAAAGGCCAGCAGCACTCGTGTCCTTCTCAGTGTTTTTTTTATTGCAAATGTGTTTTAGCGCCGACGCAGTTTGCAATAAAAAAAACACTGAGAAGGACACGAGTGCTGCTGGCCTTTCTTCTTTTTCTGTAAGATCGGACATCCTGGCCATCCATGGCCTTTTGCAACTTCTTTGTTGAAACATATGTATAATATTACAGTTCAGAAAGTTCCTGTGTATTAGAGTTCAGCTTTCACACTCTCTGTGATGGATGTTGAATCCCTGCAGTGTGATACTTTATCTGTGTAAGTTGACCTCATGTCCTCCTTAATGCTACTTTGAATACTATTAGATAAAAAGTCCTTAAACATAGAGCCATTGGTTCTCAGTTCTCTATCATTAATGTGAGAGCGTGCGGTTCCTTTATTGTGAGATTAAGACCTTATCACACAACTGTGAATTACAATAAGTAATAAGACTTTAAATGTGATGTAATAGAGTGCAGACAAAGCATTTTGATGCCTCATTTGAAACTCTCTCTAGAGATCTACCAATTACATTCGATTAGCAAGAAATGAGTTTATATTATATGTATGTTATCTTACATTTGCTTATACACTGAACACAAGGGGGCAACAGAAGGTCATTTTTATTGGCTGTCCACTCAGGCTGTGTGTGTATGTGTGTGTGTGTGTTTGATACTTGGAGAAGAAGAGAGGGGTTTGAAACTGCTGGCACATGTTTAATTGCTCATATCTGTTATAATTGAACAGATTACCTCCCTATTCAAACTGGAGCTGAACTTATAAAAGTCAGTGAATTAGACTAATTAAACACGAAGCTCCATTTGAATATCTTTTTGAGTTCAAAGCTTGGTAGCATACAAATACGTTCATTTATTTCCCTCACAATGAAACAGCAAAAAAAATGTTAACTTCTCATAGCATATTTAAAAAATAAGACGCTGTTCTTCGGAGATAGAAGCCATATTAGTTTTTGCTGAGAGTTGAATTTTAAAGACCAGTAACCAGAGTTTGATTGGTTCTTTTTGCTGGCCAATTGATTCTGACACCGATTGAACCTGATTGAACTGGAGTCAGAATCACTGCGAAACTCAGGGGCTCCACATTGATCAGGCACTTGGCATTTTGTAGTGGATACTGAGATGTGTGGCTGCACTCCATCTGCAGTGGGAATGTGGGATTATATATAACCTGTACTGCAGAGGGCTTCACTGACTGACTGACTGTGGTTCACACATTGCCAGAGGAAGTAGGTGGAGGTGATGTGGTAATATCGTTTGCATAGATGTCAATGAAGTATGACATTTATACAAGTAGGAAAGAAATAATGATGCAATAAAATATTGATATAAAATCCATGACTATTGCTAGAAAGTCCTGTCACACTAAGTAACACTGTCAGTTTTTTACATTTGTGAAATTAGCATTAGCTGAAAATTGAGTTTGAATTCAAACAAACTTAATTCAGTTTGTGAAGAGACGGACTGCACAGAAAGCCTCATCAAATGCAGTGAAGCTTAAATCTCATCACTTTAACAATCATTATCAAAGGCTTCTTCATGCAAAGCTAAAAGTAAACAGAGGAGCTTGGATAAGTGCTAAAAAGTATTATCTACTTGTCAGTTTGTAAATCAGCAGTACGTGATGCATTAATGTCAAGTAGGTACAGATGATTTCACTAAGAGGAAAAGACACATGACCAGGGAATCAGAGGCAGGGGGAGTGGTGTTAGATGTAGCAGAGACATTTACTGTTTTTGTTGTTGTTTTGGGATGACTCAGGTGCAGGAGGCAGTTCACGGTGTGACGATAGAGGAGTGTCAAGCTGCTCTCCAGAACCACAACTGGAATGTCCAGAAAGCTGTGCATTACCTGAAGGTGAGATCATTCTGCACAGGAAACTGTCTATGCACTGCATCCAGGAAATGAACTCCCTGTGTTTCAATCAGGCACTAACAGAAAAGTGAGATTTCATTTCATTTTGATTTATTCCATTCATGCTATACATACTTCACATGGTTGCACATATTTACATAATGTACACATATTCACCATGAATGAAAAGGAGCAGGATGAAGAAAAACTTATAGTACCTGCCCCTCTCTATTGTTATAATTGCATTGGCTTACTATCAACACCAATATTATACTCTATTTAAAGGGATAGTTCACCCAAAATTCAAATTTCACTCATTATCTACTCACCATCATGTCAACTAAGAGCTGTGAGAATTTTCAGAGTCCTCTGTCCCTTCTCTGAGTTACGGGGGGGTCCGCGCAGCAGTATTTGTCCATATAATGGTTGTCAATGGATACCAACTTTCTTTGTCCAAAAAGACACACCAAAAAACATCCAAATACCTCCATACTGCTCGTCTGTAATGTCCCTCTTGTATTGAAGCCCCGACATGAGAAATTGTTCCGAAAAAAATTAAATAAGTCTATATTTTAAGCTTGTTTGTAGCGGAAGCTCCCAGTGTCTCAGTTTACTACTCTTCCTGTGTCAGTGCAAATCCGGCGGAACAATTTCTCATGTCGGGGCTTCAGTACAAGAGGGACATTACAGATGAGCAGTATGGAGGTATTTGGATGTTTTTTGGTGTGTCATTTTGGATGAAGAAAGTTGGTATCCATTGACAACCATTATATGGACAAATACTGCTGCGCGGACCCCCCCGTAACTCAGAGAAGGCACGGAGGACTCTGAAAATTCTCACAGCTCTTAGTTGACATGAGGGTGAGTAGATAATGAGTGAAATTTGAATTTTGGGTAAACTATCCCTTTAAAGAAAAATAAAGATGATGAAACATATAATAATAACAAGAAAACAAACAAGCAAAATAGCAGTGGACACAAGTTCAGTAAATGTTCTGGTAATGATCTGTTCTTTGCTCTATACATTATTTTTAAGGTCTGAAGTTCTATTAGATCGCCCACTTTCAATAAACCTGCAGAAATAAAAAATCTACCTGATGGTTCTCTGTTGCCTCCCTTGTGGATAACTCTTACTGCTCTTTTCTGTAGCAGAAACAGTGGAGTGATATTACTTGCATAGGTATTGTCCCACACTTCCACGCAATAATTAAGATATGGCAAGATAAGTGTACAGTAAAGCATTCTTAGTGTGTTCGTGTCCAAGACAAACTTAACCTTATTCAAAATAAAAATATTCTTTGCCACCTTGGCTTTTACATATGCTATATGGTTTTTGGGTTATTATTATTATTTGGATAACCCAAAAACCTAAATACAGACACTCTCTCAATATTCTCTCCTGCAAATGAAAGTACAATTTCATCCTTTCTTCGATTTGTAAAAACCATGAACCATGAAAGCTTATTTTCATCAAACCATCTTTGAAGTTTAACCATTTCATTAGTGATATCTTCAGCAATAAGCTCTAAATCATCCCCAGAACAGAAAAAAATAGTATCGGCAGCAAACAAAACAAACTGTAGAATCTTGGAAACTTCACAAATATCATTAATATATAAAATAAAAGGTTTAGGTCCCAAAACGGATCCTTGTGGGACTCCACATACAATCCTCATGCATTCAGATTTAAAACCCTCCAACTGTACATATTGTTTTCTGTTTTGTAAATAACTACTACTACTTTTGCCCTCAAAAATACTTCCATTAATGTTTTTTTAACTGTATTTTTAAAAATAACTTAAAGCAAAGTGCATTAAACAGGAATAAGTTAAATCATTTTTTTGTGTGACAAACTTTTGCCTCTAAGACACCAGTTCTCTGAGGTATTTTCCAACTCTCACCAATATTCCCTAGTTCTAATCCACCAAAATAAAGATGACAGGAAGTGGATTGGTAGTGCTACAATTATTAAATGGGAACTAGTCTTCAGTAAACACTGCTGTGCTGCAGAATCATCCTTAGGGATTCAGTTCACAGCGTCTGAGGTCAGGCCTGGGGCCTTTTCTGTAATAACTTTGTTTATGAACAGCACATAACTACAAACAGGTAGTCCTTCACAGTCGGGTAATGTCGTCTTTGCTTCATGTCAGGATGCGATAGCAGCAACTTTGTCGGGCCTTGAGGGAAAAGCAGGTCATTACTGCTGCAATGAGCTGACTATAAATAAAAAGCATATGTAGTCACTGATGTGTCTCGGCCATCCACAGCTCCTCAGTGGGAGGATGGAGGATGTGTTGGGATGGCAGCGAGCACAGGGGAACACTTAGGTCCACTTTAATAGTGGTGGAAAAGTTTAGAAGAGAAAGAAAAATGCAATCCATTGTGTTCGTACAAAGACTGAAATCATTTTACAATATGCCGACTGCACCCTGTGACCCTTTCATATTGTCCCCTTGTACTATTGTCTGGTCTTTGCTGGTCTCTGCAGGTGGAGCAGTTGTTCTGTTTGGGTCTGAGGAGCAGGTCAGAGTGTCTAAAGCTGCTGGAGATGTGTGACTGGAATCTGGAGGTGGCCAGCACTCAGATGTTAGATAACTATGGATCCACAACCAGGCAGAGGTACAGCACCGTGGTCATGACATCCACACAGGACTCTTATAAATAGACTGTACTGTCCTCTCAGCGTCCAGCAGTGACTGTCCATCTGTCCATTTTATTTGATATTATAGCTTAGTCACTTTGTACAACATTCAGAGCCTCTAATCCACATTTAAAACTTGCTCCAGATGTTAAATCTTGCATCTGTAGCTATTTGTCTGTCATTGTGACGGTTATGCTCTTTCAGCACACTGAACTTCGCCCCACATGAGGTCAGATTTATGTCTGTTTAGAAAAGTTAGAAAAGAAAAGCAAGCAGACATAAACAGCAGGTCGACAGGCAGCAGTGTGATGCAATGAGGAGACTGTTAATGAGGCATATTTAGCTGATAGACGGGAGAAAGTTTTCTGCTTTGTTTAACTGTTTTATAAGGAAAAAAAGTATGGAATTGATTTAAATGAATGCTGTGCTGCTTTTATAACTGTACTATGTTATAAAAGCAGGAGGTCTTTGCCTCCTACCAGGCCATTGCTTAAATAAGAATGTTTTCTTAGCTACTGGTTAAATAAAGGCTAAAAGAAAAGGCCTAAAAAGTGAAAGCTGCTGTTGTAAGTCTGTGTAGATATAACTGTAGTTCATATAGGGAGATGTAGCATATTCTCAATCTAATCTCAGTCTGATTTCTATGTGCAGGCGGTGACAGAAATCTGAGGCTGCTGAGCTCTGATTGGACCTTCATCCTCGGTAAAACATCATCATCAGAGGAGAGGAAGAGGAATAGGCCCCTGATCCATTCTGTTGAACACTTCACTCACACTTCCAATCACAAGACTGTCATTTGAGTACGGAGGAATCAAACCCAGTTTCACTGAACTAGCACAAAATACATTGTTGCTCCATTGATTCATACTGTGGAAACAGGGATATGGCCTGAGTGCAGAAAAAGAGACACAGTTTGACTTTGGTCTGCAAGATGTCATTGTCATAGTTATTAAGAAATAGAAGTCATCCACCTGTGTGTCCAGGACCATTGGGTCAGCCCATGACTGTCTCTCAAACAGATCTGTCACAGATTCTGGGTGCTAACATACCGTCAGATCCTCTTACTGGTATCATCACTGCCACAGTTACACTGGTGACCAACAGCAGAGAGATACTCTAATCATCTCTTATGTCAGTGTCATTAAACAGTCAGGCTGGATGTGAATCTAAAGAGGCCAAAATGATTAGCACAATATACACAGCAGCACTTTCTAAAAAGAACACGCCAAGAACTTTGAAGTTTGACTGAAAACTTGTGTCTCATTTACTGATCACTGCACAAAAACTGTCCAGTGTTTGTACATGTAGGTCATTAGAGGTTAACACCCTGGACTGCAGCTGTAGGATCCTGAAGCAGTTGCTTTCAGGAACAGTTAAAAGTAAATAATATTGTACCTCTATGACATCCATGCACAACTCAATGGTAATATTTAACTGGCTTTCCAGGCTGTATTTCACAGGAAATCACTCTGCCTGTTGACTGTTATTAAGAAGTGTGGGGATGTGATGATGAAGATTGTCTGCTGCTGAAAGTCTGTGGAGTCCAGGGAAAATGTGCACTTTTATAGCTTAATGAGGGAAGTTAGTATCGCTGCAGTTCTCTGCTCACCCTCTGTGCTAAGAGTCAAAGGTCAAACGAGTTCATTGTCGACCCGAATCAAGACAACTGATGGAGACAGAAGATCAGAGAAGCAGTTTGTCCAAGGGCCTACAAAACTGTCTAATTTATTTTATTTTTCAAAGGGTACAAACAAAATACTCTTTATGAAGAAAGTCTTGTGTGTTTGTGAACAAAATAATGGTTTATTATTTTAATATATTTTAACACAATGCTTAGGGACAAAGAAGACTGTCATGTCCATTACAGGGCAGGTCAAACATGAATTTCACCGCATGTGTCCCCTGAATAACAAATTACAAATCAAAGTAATAGTCACACTTTAGATCAAATGCATCTAAATCCATCTATTGCACAAAGCTGTATAGTTCTTGACTGTCTAAAATGGGATTTGCTTGACATGAATTCTGTGTAAATTTGGGTTTATTTTAAAATGCTCACCATCTCTGTCGAACCACTGAGCTCCCTTCACTCCGACTTAAAGTTTTTGCTTTCTGGAGGAATTCAATATTTCACACGGAAAATTTAGGCAAAGACTAACAACACAAAAACCTCCACAGGAATAAAAAAATTAACATTTTTCTTAATATATTGATGGCAGGATTTCTAGTAACTCGTCAGTCAGACTCAGGGTCGTTTCCTCTGGGCACATTTAACCAACTGACAGTGTTATAACTACACAACGTGTTAACTGTCTGCAATAACTCTCTCTTCTCATAAGTCGCTCAGCAGCATTGTCAACAACACTGCAAGTTGTGAGCCATGTTTCATGTTCAGCAGTTGTTGATTAAAGGGATAGTTCACCCAAAATTCAAATTTCACTCATTATCTACTCACCCTCATGTCGACTAAGGGCTGGGAGAATTTTCAGAGTCCTCCGTGCCTTCTCTCAGTTATGGGGGGGTCCGTGCAGCAATATTTGTCCATATAATGGTTGTGAATGGATACCAACTTTCTTCGTCCAAAAAGACACACCAAAAAACATCCAAATACCTCCATACTGCTCATCTGTAATGTCCCTCTTGTATTGAAGCCCCGACATCAGAAATTGTTCCGCCGGCGTGATTTGCACAGACACAGGAAGAGCAGTGAACCAAGACACTGGGAGCTTCCGCTACAAACAAGCTTAAAATATAGACTTATTTAATTTTTTTCGGAGCAATTTCTCATGTCGGGGCTTCAATACAAGAGGGACATTACAGATGAGCAGTATGGAGGTATTTGGATGTTTTTTGGTGTGTCTTTTTGGACAAAGAAAGTTGGTATCCATTCACAACCATTATATGGACAAATACAGTACTGCTGCACGAACCCCCCCGTAACTCAGAGAAGGAACGGAGGACTCTGAAAATTCTCACAGCTCTTAGTTGACATGAGGGTGAGTAGATAATGAGTGAAATTTAAATTTTGGGTGAACTATCCCTTTAACATGGCTCTTGTTCTGAGTTAGCCCGGGGTTGGGTGGCTAACTGTTTAGGCATAGGCCACATTTTGTCTTGTAAAACAGACTAAATCACATTAGACTGATCTACAAGCTAAATGATGGCTTGTCTAACACATTTGACTACTCAGATAATATTTGTGCAACCAGGTCTGAGTCTAGACATTTTCCATATGTGAATGAAGAAATAACACCAAGGCCACCCAATCAGTGGCATCTCCCCTCACCCTGAATACAGTATAGTCTTTCCTCATTCTGTCCCTCTAAGCACTTTGCCCACACAGAACTCTAGTGCATCAGCTGAAAACCCCAGCCAGCATTGGTATTTTCTGCATGCACCCAGACTACATTGGCAGCTAATAACAGCAACGTAGTGAAATGTACCCCAAGGCACAGATCCTGCCCCATAATCATCACTTAAAACCACAACTGTGATGTTTCGGTCAGCAGCTTTAGGGGCAATAATTTATAAACTTCTAGTACGTGTCAGCTCTGGCTGAACTCACAGCTGGACATGACAATGCAATTTTGTGACTGTATTGTCACAGTAGAGCCCTGAGCAAAGACCAAAAATGGTTTCCAACTCAGTCAACATGGAAAACTTTTGGGCCTGTCCTGCTTTTTTAAAATCATATTTACTCAGCGTTTGAGCACTCCAGTGACAGGAAGAGCAATATAAGGCTTCCTACAAAAATTCACTTTATTGTTGTCAAAAAGGCCACACATGATGATACAGTGCTTCTGTTTATACCAGAAGCACTGGTAGAAAAAGATGGAAAAAAAAAAACTCTTCACCAACTGGTCCCCATCCATCTATTTAATCACAAAATAAATGTCTATGTTCACACGTGCCCCCTGGCTTTGTTCCAAACCAACCAACTCCTCCATATGTCCACAAAGCCCTCCAGTATGAGCACAATCTGTTTGGGCAGAAACTTCAAATGGCCTCTAAAAAAGCTCATTTGGAGCCACAACAAACCTGCTATCTGCCTAAGTAAATTAAAAGGCTTAAAAAATATATATTTATAAAGGATGTACAGGACTGATTTTAGAAAACAACCTCCAGTCAAAGCTTTCTCCTGTGTGCAATAAGGCTGCTGTAGAACCTGTGACCTCCCAGTCTGTCCATCCATCAGTGCTATCCAGTTGTGAGAATATCATTGAGCATTCATCCCTGTCATGTTGTATCCCGGTGATAAAATGCACATGCAACACTGTTTTCAGTATAAAGTGTTTGGTGACTCCAGTTTTCCTCCCCACGTTGGATGAAGCTGTCCTTCAACACTGATCCAGAGTCAGTTTTATCATTGTCATTCTGGTATGTGAGGTGGTAAACTGACAGGAAACCAGTGCGTTAGGACATGTTGATGTGAGGGCTGCCTCCACAGTCTGTCCATGTGTTGTTTGTCTTTATACCAAGCTGCTGTAGTTGTATTAAAAGGACTGAACCTTGTGGTGTTGACATTGATGTTAGAAAAACTCTTTTCAGTTCTGTTTGGTCTTTGTTTGCCACAGAAGTTTCTTCAGAAACTCACTCTGCTATTTCAGAGTCATTTATATTGTTTTCGCTGTTTCTCCTTCAAACCAATTTGTTTTGTTTTTTTCCTCATTTGTATGTGTTTGCTTCCCAGGATGTGGTTTATTTTAAATGCCTACTGTACAGCTGGTTGTCATTGTTTCTCTCCTCCTGGGTTGATGGAACTGTTCAAGAGAAGTTCATGCTGCCGAATTTATAAATGTATTTTTTATTAAAGAGTTAATTATTTTTTACCTCTTTTCTTCTTTTGAGGAATCTTTTATTGCAGCCACCTTAGTTAGTCGCATGAGAGCTGAATGAATCATGCTGAATTCTTTTAAATAAATTAAGATGTGTTCCACACGACGCTCAGATGCACAACAGCTTATTACTACCCTGAGACAACTACTGCATTAATGAACCTTAAAGTATTTGAATGTGTTTTTCTGTCCCATTGAATATTAATGAACAAAAAACCCAGCAAGACTCTTTACAAAGATAAGACATGAACTTGTTCAAGCCATACTTTTAGGTCTCTTGTTTTGAGGTAAATGCCAGCACACTATTAGTGTTAACCTGTTGATCCATAGCAATAACTGCAGTGTTAGTGCAACATGCTACAATTTTCCAATTAGTGTAACACAAATTACAGCTCAGGCTCAGTAGTTTTGCAGGCGATGTGTCATTTGATACCTGTGAGAATACAAACCTTATCCATCCAATAGTTATTTCCAAAGCATTTCACCCTGAACCAAACTGTTTCTGACACTAGAGGTAGAAGTCATCTTCACTAGTGGGATCTGTTGTCTGGAACCACAAACACCTGATTACCAGATTTTGAGCTAATCCGTCCATAAAATGTCAACATATTTCACTGCAAGTGAAACATTGTATCGGCTCGATGAGCTAAACAACAGGATGCTCAGGGGACCATCAATATCTTTGATCCAATATTTGTGTCTGGAACAAATTGGTGGACTTACTGATCAACACTGCCATCTCTAGAGCTGCAGCACGGCTAAATATTGGTTGATTTAAGGCGCTCTGACAAAGATTTGCCGTTTTTCTGTGTTGTTAATCATTTTAAATTGAATATTTTGGGGGATATGAACTGCCAATATAACCTAACATGGTATGTGAGGATGCCTCTCTCATCTCTGGAAACTAAACAATAAATAATTGAAAAATACTCATAAGATTAAGCAGTAATGAAAACGGTAGCCCTGAATGTGTGATACTAACAAGTTGTGTGACCGTTTCATGGTGAGTAACTTTATGAGTGTCCGTCCATCTCAGCGCCACCAGCCCTCACAGCCTCAGTGTGATGTGACATAATCTGAATCAATGAGGCTGTGTTTGTGGTTGTGATCATTGACGTTCCAACGATGCGAGGCCTTGATCCCTGTGAGAAAATAAAGCCCAGACCTTGCATGTGTTGACCGTATTGATCCTCTCCCCACACATATCAATTGACCTTCATATTGTATATTCATACTGTCCGCTGCAGCACCAAGGACCTTTATGGTCCATAGTTCATAAATTGTTTCTGATGTGTTGGGACCTAAATAAGCATATCGCAGTCTCATTTGTTTATTGATGAAACTGCTGGAATCCTAATGATGATAAATGCCCATTGGTGGATGAAACATAAAACTTTACTTAGAGAGTAAGACTTGAACAGTGAGGCTGTTTGGCAAAAGCCCAAGGAACTGTCAAACCTTCAGTCGCACAAACACACATTATTCTTTGATGTTTTTCCCTCCCTTTCCATTCACAATCTTTCTTGTCTTTACTCACACATCCAGCTTCGTGGTTGAACTTCTTGCTTCTTGCTGAGGAACCCAGCAGGCCCTCGATTCATCTTAATGTTGTGTGTGTGTGTTTGGGTACAGTATCATTACCCAGTCCCTGGACAAATTATTAATGTCTGTTGTTTTGGGCGAGTAGTGGGCTCACAGGAATCCCCTGAGAAATTATTATGGTTTTCACCAAAGAGAGGAGGATAAATAAAGAGGCGACAGAGACAAAGAAAAAGCAGGAGGAAGGCTGCCAAGAAAGTGCAGAGGAACAGATAAGAGTGTACCTTGGAAAAGAAATCCTCTGGCATGTATACTTATATATGTGTGTGTGTCTACAGTTTGCCTTATAGAAAGACCATTTCAATATCTCTCCATGTGCTTTTTTTTTTTTTTTTTTAGTTTTTTCCATTCTTTTTTTATTTATTTTGTCTGAGGAAGGTATATTTTTCTCCAAGACTGTCTATTTCCTTCCTCGCCATCATCTCCTTTGTTGTTCTGAGTTGAAACTTTAGCTCAGACCTGTAGCACATGCACAAACCTTCAGTGTGCAATGAATTGGCCAACTGAGGAGCGGAGAGAGAGACAGGTTGATGACAGGGTGACAGTGGGAAGGTAGATACAAAGGAGAGACTTTTGAGAAGTCGGAGAGAGAGGGGAAGAGACTCTGAAAAGGAACGGAGGGATTGGTGGATGGACTGAGAGAGAGTGGTGGTGTGCAACAACACATGGGTCTCATTTTATTTCCTTTTCACTTTTCCTTTTCCTGCACATCTTAAAAAACAACCATGTCTTCTCTCTGCTGAACCACGTTCGTTTGGTATAAATCATTTGAATTAAAGGGATAGTTCAACATTTTGGCAAATTTACCTATTGCCATAATCCCTATAGTCATACTGTAGGGGCAGGTGAATTTTGGCAAAATGTTTAACTATCCCTTCCCTTTTCCCTTTTCATGTAATGGCTGTCAGCACATCAGTACACAGCACCATGTCTCACATAAATCTCTTTTAGATTTGACAGATTACTTGAAGTAATTTGAAAGAGAAAGTTTTGTAAAACCATATCACGTTAGGATCACATTCACATCTTTGTGTTTTTAATGTTTAAAGCAGAATTATGTGATGTTTGAAAGCACCATTGTCAGAGGTTACTTCCAAATTAAAGACTTATTGAGATGCCCTGAAAGCCACAAAAACAACCACAATGTGATAGCTCTATTAACCTCACAAATGGGTCCCTTAATCAGCTTAGTTCTTTACTGGGCTGAATGTTACAGAGCGGCATTGTGAGCAGAGATACGATCAAAATGTGATAAATCAGCCAAAGGATTCGTAATATCCACACTCCTCCTTGTATGGCAGTTAGAGCGTCTTTGTCTCGGGAAATGTGGCCTATTACAGAGTGAAACTAAATTTATGAGGTGTAATTATGGGAAACGTCTCAATCAAAATGAATGGACTTGAGTGCATCGTGTCAAACCCTTTCACATTACATGGCCATTGGAACCACTGCAGATGTAAAAGAATATCTGTGTGTGGCTTTAAGAGCACAAAGCACTGTGTTGCAGAAACTGCTAAAGTCGAATCCCATTGTTCCCCTTCATTTCTCCCTTTGACTTTGGTCAATTGTTCTCTTGTGTGGTTCTTCAGCAGTACAGTATGTGCAGCCTTTAGATCGACTGATCAATGATGTATAGGGAAAGGATATACCATTGTCTTCTTACAAGAGAGCACTGAGGTAGCTGAGTGCGACAGAGAGTGGTGAAGTGTGTTTTGTCATTGAGAGCACAGACACAATAATGAACCTCCACCCGGAAATCATCAATTAATCATTGTGCTCATGGCAGCCCTTTGTCTCAATGTCTCCCTGCTGGTAAGTTATTATAGGATTATCAAACCTTTACCACTCTTATGTAACTATTCATCACCTTGTTTCAATACATGGTGTCCAATCCTCCCCCTGCTAACCCATGATGTTAATTCATACTGAAATTAATCGCCGCCCAAAAGCCTTAAAACATTACAATTATATGATCCTATATGCCAAGCCGCAGTGGAGCATGTCCTATCATTCCACATAATGACACGTGAACATGTGAACATCAGCTGTGAAATGTTTAGAGAGCTGTGCTGCTCCTGGGTTTATGAATGACTGTCTGATTGTTATATTGGTACATTATGTGCATGTTCCCTCCGCCGACCTCCACTCATGGATGTAATTGGATTTCTGGGAAGTGCAGATACACGTGCATGCCTAGACATATTGTAGAGAACAGGTGCACGTGTAATATGTGCAAGGCTCCATTATATATGATTACAGTTTCATTTCTGACAGACAAATAGCCAGAGAAGCGCACTCACCTCAGAGAAAATCTTTCAGCGACAGCTTTGGTGTGGTGTCAGTCTCTTCTGGTATGTCGAAAACCCATTTTTGGATTCTCAAGGCTTGATTTATAAAAAATGACGAAAAACCATTTCCGTAATTGCAAATTCTAGGTTGTCATTTGCAGAGACATGCATCAGTGGTAAGTGAAAGGGACAACCACCCACCACTTAAAAGTATGTCTTATTCAAAAAATTGAAGGGAGTGGAGATGGGTGAAAGAGGAGGATAGACAGATAAGAGGAGTGAAGATGGGGTGTTTGGATGGGAGGGAGGTGAATGGTTGGAGAGAAAGAAGAGAAAGAATTGTTTTTTCTTTAGAAACTGGAGCATTGATGAGGAGGAGTAAGTGATGAGCGACTGGAAGAGCGAGGGGGGGTAACAGTATTAGAAGGAAAAAAGAAGTTGAGAAACTGGAGAAAACCAGACCTGATTTTAAATTAATACATTCAACAGATGCTGTTTTTTTTTTTTTTTCAAATCTAAGCCATGTGCAAGATAAAACAGGTGAGAAATCATTTGTCACCAAACTTTCCTGCAAGAAACACCCCACCAATGGATAGAGAGACAAAGAAGATTGTTAATCATCGTGGAGATGTTTCTGTTACTGACAGATTTCCCAACTCCTAATTGTTCCTATAGGCTAAGCACCGTTGAGGCCATTATCCACAAGTGGAAGGAACATCACTCAACTGGTTTCACATGGAATTCCCAACAGGATTTCTCACTGGGCAGTCAGAAAGTTAGAGAAGTAGCCCAAGAACCACTCGAACAAAACTCAAGGAAGGCTTTGAAGCAGCCAATACAGTCATCACAAAGAAAACAACTGGGAGTCCTCTCTCCACAACCATGTAGCCTACTCCATTCAAGCTGGAAGGCTTCATTGCTGGAGAAAATGTTTGTTGAGGCATATTTGAAGTTTACTACAGGAAACAAAAATCAAGCTTTTGGACAACAATAAAACATAATGTTTGAAGGAGGAAAGGCTCTGCATTCTGACCTAAAAATACCATAATGTATGTACAGAGATGTTAGGAGGTGGAACAATCCTGGTTCAGGGCTCATCACATGGTGCTGTTGGAATCCAAATTATTGAAGGAAAGATGAATGGTGCCATGAATCTTTTGCTAGTCAATGTAATGATGATGAGATGCTGCTGGATCTCTGTCTAGGACAATGATCCCCAACATACTATACTGAAGACTCAGCCTAAATTGGTTCAAAGGACTGAAAATAAAGCTGTTGGACTGGCCTCGTCAATCACCAGACTTACAGTAAATCCAATAGAACGTTTGTAGAAGAGACTGAAGATCATGATTCACCAGCAAGACCCCCAAAAATCTTCAACAAAATGAAAGTTTTTTTCCATACAGGAAGCACATTAAAACTGACATTGAAGGACTTTTTCAGCAAGTAAACCTCTGTTAGCATGTTCAATACTTTTTCCCCAGAGTGTCACTCCACTTTTTTTCGCATAACGTTTTTGTGGACTGAAGAGTTGTAATTTCTTAACTTGTGTACTTTTATGAAGTTATTATCAATATCTGGTCTACATTTTAAGAGATTGACTTTGCTTGCAAAATGTTGAGGTGTTGAATATTTATTTCCCCCACTGTATTTTGATCAGGGGGACATATCTCTCATGTCAAGATTTCATAGTGGTAAGCATATACTGCATGATTATTGGAAAGAGATTGCTTCCTCTGCATTAAACTTTGAATCTACTGAGAGAAACCTTTGAGATATAACCACACCATGACAATATTGGGCATGTGACAGAAAAGTAATATATGAAGTTCCTGCTCCTATAGAGAAAAAAAATCTCTTGACTCTTTCAATAAACACCAAGTAATGACTTTAAAACTTTATAACTTTTTATTGTGAACTGACACAAACAGGTATAGGGAGCTACAGAAAGTCATAACTGCAGCACAAACATAAAATCTGAATAATTTCTGGGAAGACAGTGGGAGAACTTGGAATCTCTCCATCCGGAGGGGGAGCTGCTCTCATCTCTGCCTCTGGCCATCTCCCTCTGGGTTGCTGCACTCACACTGGAGCTGCTCTATGTATGTATGGCATCTGCTCTCAGGTCAGCCTAGTCTAGGCTGTGGTCCACTGGGCCAATCCACATCAGTCTAAACTTTTCACACCAATCACCTTCCAAATGTGCCTCACTGATAGCTCCTGAACGTACAGTACTTACAGTCACACTGACTCAAAAAAATGATATTAAATCAATATTCAAAGCTATGATCAATATTTTTATATTTACCGTCACGACTATACTCCTACTGTATAGAAGTTGCCTGTGGTGATGCATTCAAGGAAAGCTATTATGCGACAGTGCACTGCAGTGTATGTAACATTGTTTAGCTCATTGTCTTGGTTTTACATCCTGCAGCTTTACTATTTTGGTTCACTCCTGTACTTCTCAGACACCTGAGTCATAAATCAAACCGAATCCCTGATGTTAAAACATTTAAACATTATTTGTATTCCACTGTTTGCTGGCTGCATGCAGCACAGTCTGCCAGCAGAGGCAGGTGAGTAAACTGATATGTTTGGAGACTCTGTGTGTGTGTGTGTGTGTGTGTGTGTGTGTAAGAGAGAGAGAGAGAGAGTAGAAAAACTCCCTCAGCTGTGTTCCCTCTGCCTCTTTCATCTTTAAACTTTCATAGGAACACTTCTTTTTCTCATCACTCCTCTCTCCCGTCATCTTTTAACACTAAAACACACATACAAACACAAAAACACAAACACACACACACACACACACACACACACACACACACACAGCCAGCCCCAGCACAGTCACCCTTCCTTATTACAACATTGTGTAGTTAGACGCTAATGCAGTAATATATCCACTGACAAAGTGATCGTTTTTCTCGTTCAGCATTTTGCTTAATTTGCTTACTTGCATTGTGCTGATCATTAGACCAGAAGATTAATAATGTGTGCTAAATATAAATGTAGAGCCTGGAAAATGTTAGCTTACCTTATCACCTCTAAACTCACAGACCACATATGACATGTTTTGTTAAACATGCACAAAAACAATGATGAAATTGGACCAGATTTTTTTTTTTTTGGCTATTTCTTGGCTGGATACAGTGACTCACTCATGCTATGGCCACACTCTATAGCAAGCAGTTGCCCCCTGTTTCCAGTCATTATGCTAAGCTAACCTCTACAGTATGTGCCCTAGCTACATATTTAGCAGACATGAGTGTGGTATCAGTCTCGTCATTCAACCTCTAGTTAATTCTTGTTACCAGAGTTCTGGGCTCTGTAGTTAAGAGTGCCTTCAAAGTGCTTCATTAAAAATCATATTCAAATAATACAATGTTTCTGATATTTGTTTGTTTTTCTGGTGGTGGACTGGTAGTCTAAGTTAAAGTAGCCTACAGTATTTCCCAAAATGACTGTTGTCCCACAAACAGCAGTGAAATCTCTAACACCTGGCATCATGCGTTCCTTAAAGGGATAGTAGCATTTTTTTAAAAAGTGGGGTTGCTTGATCTGCAAATAGCCCCTAACTACATTAATTGCAGTAGAAGACTCTCTGCACTCCTCCCGTTAGCAACGCCAGCCCATAGCCCTGCCCAGAGGTTTACAACATACAGTGTTGTGAACAGACCCAAAGAAACATAAAAGAGGTTTTACCTGGAAAAAAAATACACAGTTCCATTGCTCGCTATAATATAATTTTTTCCAGCCCCTCAAAGTGCAGGAAAAACACAGTTTTTATTTGGACCTAACCAACTGCTGATCAGACGGGCGCTAACCCTGGACGGAGGGATAAGTGAGTTGGTTAGGTCCAAATAAAAACTGCGTTTTTCCTGCACTTTGAAGGGCTGAAAAAAATGATATTATAGCGAGCAATGGAACTGTGTATTTTTTCAGGTAAAACCTCTTTTAGGCCGTTTCTTTGGGTCTGTTCACAACACTGTAAGTTGTAAATCTCTGGGCAGGGCTATGGGCTGGCGTTGCTAACGGGAGGAGTGCAGAGAGTCTTCTACTGCAATTAAAGTACTTAGGGGCTATTTGTAGACCATACAACCCCACTTTAAAAAAAATGCTACTATCCCTTTAAAACACAACAGTTGAAACTAAATTACAGTGAAATTATTTCTGTAGTTAAGAGTAGTTAACAGAGCTTTTTTTTTCCTAATCCAGTTCTGTTCTTTGTCTGGACTGTGATGCCTCCTTGAATTTACACTAGGCCTATACAGTATATTAGCATTTATTTTATAATTGTTGATGTGCCTCTGCAGTTGTGTGACTGTATGTAGTTATCTGGATGAGGTGCCAGGCTGTTATACTGCTGTGTCCGGCAGGTTTGTCTTTTTTCCCTGACAGCTTTGCTGCCTGTGTATCTGTTCATATGGTTTAACTGTAATGCTGCCACGGCTGTGTCAGCCAACTGCCTGTGGTTGCACACACGTGCACGTTTATCAGGGAGTGCCAGGCTGTGACCATGCCCTCCATCAGGTGGTATGATTTTGTTTATTTGAGCCGGTGCCTGTTCTGTCACTATCAAGTTATGGCGACAGTTGCATATTTCTGGCAACTCTGCTGGGTTATATATTTTTAAGGGAACCACTTGTAGTCATTAGTTTGCAAACTGCTCCACTCTCCCAGACAGTTTTACTCCTTAATTTCATTTGGCTTCAACACCAAAACCCCCCAGCAAGAAATGATGAAACAGGATGCTTATCAGAGAGGCACATTGCAGGACTGGACTCCAGACATCTCATCTGTGCATTCTTCATTCTGGCTTCATTATGATTTGTGCTGGGACTGGTTACCTTTCTAATCCACGAGGACAAATTTTCAATCTTCTTTTTCAATATTTTGCAATATTAAGGACATATTGCCTGAAGCACTTGTGAGCAGGCAGTTGTTCAGATCGTGCCATCAGAATTTGAATTGAGCCAAACCAATGTGGACCCCAGAGGAAACTGAAAAGCTTGGGAACTGCAAAGTAGGTATAGGCTTCTCAGCTGCTCAGCCACTCTCTGGGCTCTCTGTCCTCCAAGGAAAAACCAATCTTAATGTGCAGCAAGCATGGTCCTCTATCGCCAGGGACCATCACTTCACTCTCATCATCTCTGAGAAAGAATCAGACTTGCATTCGTATCACTTCCTCTAAACATCAAGGCCTCCATCACACACCCACAGAAGTTTAATGGAGAATGATTCATCACAAGAGGACAAAATAACAGCCACACACAGATGTCTTGTTCTGTGTTTCTGTTCTACACAGACCCTATGGTGTTTCGAGGTAATGCTGAAAATGTGAACACATGAGGACAATATGGCATCCTCCTGTTAATCATTCAGATGGTTGGTTGGGATATGAATGGCTGTCACATAGGACTAAGGCAGCACAGTGCAGGTTTCTTTTACACAGATTTGACTGTTCAGTGAGCTCCGCTACAACTTAATTACTGTTGCCGCAGCTGTCAAGCTTTCACTCCAACTCAGAACATGATGACAGTGGCAGATACAGCACTTTTACATTGATATGAACTAAAGCAGATTCTTCAAAAAGCTGATGGTGACATTATTTCCGGCTGATAAAATCAAAGCCAGTTAAAAAATAAGTGCTCACTGATTTTTGGCAGCTTTAGTTGGCTAACTTGATGAAAACACACTAAAAGAACAAATTGCAAACTTAATGACTCAGTCACTAAATTTCATTTTTCTTCTAGTACTTAGTGACAATCCAAGCCTGTTGGACAAACCTTAGTTACATTCTCCAGAGAATTGCTAGTTCTCCAACATGAGCACAGCACACACCTGTCTCTATTTCTGCTGCTTAGATGGGAAAGAGCTACACAAATACAATGTATCTCTTACAAGTAAATTTGCAGCACAGTCTTTGACTGTAACTGAGGTATTTGGTTATGATCTTTGCAACAGCAGCTCAGCAGCTTGGAAAAGGCTAACATGTATGAAAGGGCCTCAAGTTCCAGACTGTTTTTGCTGTTTTGCGACAGAAACAAGGAAAGATGCAGGCCGAATTAAAGTGGCTTTGTTTTGCATTTGACTGAAATAAAAATTCTGTATGTAAGCACATAGAAGAAGAGAGGTGTAACAGATAAAGGGCTAACACTACGCATAAAACAACTGGAACAGGTTGCAAATGTAGTCAATATTAATTGAAAGAAAATTAGTAGCAGTTTCCAGAGTTTTATAAGAAGCTAAGGTTAACTCTAATATGCCCCAGACAAAATAAAATAACAGCATACTAAGCAGATGAAAAGACATGCACATTATGTGCAGTTATTACTCTGCACATGCCAGATTTTTGAATGTGTTGATTATTGCCTGTAAAACTTCACTCTAGATGGTTCACTCACTATATGGATTTAGTAAAGGGGCTGGGTTAATGTCACCGAGACCTTTCTTCAATATAGAAAAGTTACCTTTCTACTAACCTTCAGGAATCAAAGACATCATGACTTCCTCAGTCACAGTCTTGCTCTGTTTATCACCAACCTCATCTAAAAATATTTTGTGTTCTCCTTTGATTTCAATTAGATGTCACCAACACCATCATGAAGAAAAGAACCAGAAAGACTGAGATTACCATTTATAAAAAAAAAAAAAATCAATCCACCTACACTGTATTATAACAAAAAAGCAAAAAAATCTATACGGAAAAAAGTGAAATACAAGGAGTGTTTGTGTCATCACAAACAGAGGTCAGTGATTAAGAACTCATCCTGGACAGACAAGCAAGCACGAAGTAGAAAAACAGAGAACTGACATATTCAATACATTAAATGTAGTAAGTGTCATATAATCCATATATAAAATGGTTCTCTCTGTCAGTATGTGTGTGCGTGCATGTACTGTATTTGTTTATTAGTTCCTGTGAATTATAAGCTGCAAAACAGATAGTGGAATTTTAAAATTGAGTTATGGACAAGTAGGTGATAACTATGTAAATTTTACCTTCATTTCAGGGCTGTTTATGTCAGTCCAGGCCTGCTCTAAAAACATCATTAAGATGCACTGTGCTGCTGATCTCTGCTCTTATCTCAGAGTGAAAACTCAGCTGCTGATGTGTGAAATAGTTACAGATGAGAACAAAGTTTGTGTTTATATTTGAAACATAATGTGGCCCGACAATAAAAAGGATTTTTAGGAGACAGCTGAATTACATGTTACTTCAAAAAAATAAAAATTTAAAATTAAATGTGGACATTGCTCTTGAAATTCCTCTGATCAGAATAACACCTTTTCACATAACTATGATCAATTTAACTGAAAATCTGTGAGTTTCACGGCTATTAATTATCTCATCACATGTTTAATTAGTTCTGCTCCATGTTTAACAGAGGTGTGACCAAACAATTATTTTCCAGCACTTATCACAACTTCACACCAGGTCAAGTCAAGACAGAGACATCAGTCAGGTCTGACTCCTCAACTTTGTAGTTTTGAGTTCTCAAGCGGTCACGCTGTGTGTGTGCAATATCAACAATAACCATCGTCATACGTGGTGACACTAGAACATTTGTCAGCTGGGGACACGGACATCGCTCCACTGCATGCTTTATTGTGCTGCTGCTTTCAGTTCAGTGTTTGACAATTTACTTGCAATGGTGGGTGGTGCAGTGTGACCAATGTGCATGCAGAGACTAAGGGCAGAACATGCAAGTGATAAAAACTCAGCCTTAATATGATTTCGTAGAAGATGTAAATGCTCTGTGAAGTTTGTATTGATGAACAGAATAGCATTTTACACTTTCATCTGTCACAGAGTTTATTTTCAGCAATAATTCAAAAACCAGTGGCATTTTTCCAACGGCTTTTTGGTGGAGGAACCAGGCTGATGTTAATGTTCACTTTGTCCTACAGAGAGTGATTTGCTCATCTTCACAAGGTCAAGGCAATCTCAGCATCCAGCTGTGCAGAAATAACTAAATACTGTTTCTGAAGCAGCAAACAGAAATGTTCAAAACAAGAGAGTCTACAAACTCAATAATGTCTGGCTTGAAAAAAAAACCAAACTAAAATATCAGTAGAATAAATAATAAATGCAACATCAAAAATACTGAGCAAAGTTTAGAAAGAATGATGAACACAGACATCAGTCAGTCTCTGACCTCCCTCCTCTGCTGCTGTGGTGATTCACCTCCTTCAGGTAAAAAATAATCAGATACACCACATCACCACAGACAGACAAGTTTTAGTTTTAAAGTCTTTGTAACGATACACAAGCTTAACCAGTGCTGTGGTTGCGTAAAACAGGTCCAAACTTTGTGGACAAAACAAAAGTAACAAGCTTCGATGTTTTCAACTGGAATTATTTTCACCTCTACTTGTTCACCGGTCCAGACACCTCAAGTTAGAGTTATGTCTTAGTTAGAGAGGGCATTCAGTTCTCCTGCTCACGGACGGGGCAGGAAGCTATATATAAATATATATATATATATGGGGAGGAACAGAGAGGCTGCAAGACCATAATAGAAAAAAATTGAAAAAACAACAACAATATGTTGTCGTCCAATGTTGATATTGTCATGGGCCAGAATGGGAAACACTGCTCTTTAATCTTTGGGCCTCTCCTGAGCCCGAGCGGAGCCAAATTTGGCTCTAGCGACGCGTCATAAAATAAATAGCGTCCAACATTTACATTCACCGAACACAGCACCAACACCAAGCAACTTTGAAATCATTCCTGACACTCAACCTGTCGAGGACTTTTCGCTCCCAGGATTTTTTTTTTTAGTCAAACTTCATTTCCCCAAGCAGGCTTCACCAACACTTGCCTCACTTGCAAATAAGTACAAACAGCAAGGACAGTAATATATATAGTTGTTTTTACCTGGTTTGTTCAGTTCCTTTATATAAATGTGCCAAAATTGCACATATTTGAAAATTCCGCCTGACTATTCTGTACTAAAACCTCTGTAATTTTGCTCTGCTTCACTTTATTAGCATATAGTGTGGAACAGGAAATGTTCAGATGTTTTACTAAGGTTTTCTACATATTTTGAGCTGAAACTGCATCATTCCAAGGGGCCACTCAATTTAATTTTTTTTTTTTTTTTAGGCGGAAATTAAATCTGTGATTTTAGCTGTGTGCCAACCTCATTTACTCTGACCCAGTAACATATATACTGAGATTTACACATCTGAACAAATCTTACAAGTGTTCCCTTTATTATGATACCAATACTCTAATCATTATGGACATGTCATTTTCGAAGGTTAAGGCATCAACTATTTTCAAGTCAAAAGGCTCAAGTCCCTGTAGGTCACGGCTCCATCACTGTCACAGTAGAGTCTATTGTCTTCCATCCATCTGACTCTGGTCTGAGAAAGTTATGTGAATTGGGTCCACGCTTCAGGTGTTGAAGGTTATTGAACATGACATTTTGATTACAGAACAAAATTCACACTTGATTTGCTTCATATCAAAATTTGCCAAAGTCACTGTGTTGTTTGTCTTGTCTTTGTTTGAAGGTTAATCTGATCAATTCAAGGTGACCCTCATCCACAACAGGCTGGATGTGTTCCAATACATCTTCACTTCTTAATGTGCCGTACGGAGCACGTTTGGCACACATGAGGACATGTACACACTAGACAGGTGCAACTACGTCCCATTGATCCACCACACTGATTCTGTAAGAGCTTGAGACAGAACACAAGAATCAGACTTTTGTTTTTATTTCTTTAAACTTTATCTATATGAACATTAAAGTGCCCCATTCTCTTGTTTAATGCAACATGTTAACTCTTAATAATTCATGACTGTTGAATTAAAGGGAATATTAACCATTACACTGCCTCACCACGGTGACCGAGCTTTACTGGCCTGTTTCTGCTGTGCCATCTGTCCATTTATTTCTGAGCAGAGGAATAGAGAACAAAGCAGAACTGTGCAGCCTGCAGACCTCAGCTGACCTGGGCCCAGTTTCTGATGTTTAAGCACTGAGCCCATAAAAGTTTCCCAGATGAAGCAGATTTCTCTTTCTTGTGAACAGCAACAGAGCATAAAGTCAACACACGGTCTGCGGTACAGTTGGGTCAACAGGCGCTGGAGCTGAGGAGAGAAAAACGAACAAGATACAAGTTAGATTCACAACACGCAATCAGGGCAGAGATAACAACACCCTCGGACATCTTTTCTGTGAAAACAAGAGGGTGGCAATGATAATAACAATTATTGTATGAACAGTGAAACACCAAGTAAACAGAGGAAATATGAATGCTGCACGTAACAGTTCATACGACTTGGTACTGGAGGTCAAAAATGGTTAAACTTACAATCCAAATGACTTCAATCAGGCTTTATGCATGCATGTTATGTGCATAATGATTTCTTGTCTAGTGTCTACTGACATATTGGTGAAGTTAATACACCTACAGCAAGCCCCATATTCTCATATTACCATATTGATAAAGCACTATACCTGGCTGCTAACTCTGTACTAAACTAGAGGGGGTTTTCACCTAGAGGGGACAGTGATCTGCCATCTGTGCACACAATGTGGATACCAAGATCTCTCTGAAACTAGAATTACTGACCCTGTTTTCAGCCTCTGCCAAGGTTACATGTCTGTTTAAATGTTGTCAAAATTTATGGGCGAAGTCACTTGGGAGTTCTAAAGCTATTCATTTACAAGGCCAAGATCACATTTTTGAGCTCTAACATTTAGCCACCAAAGAGAAATTGTTGAGGTATTGTGCTCACAATACCAGTTTTTTATTTATTTATTTATTCTTTTATTAACTCTTGACCTCTGACCCCCTAAATCTTTATTTGAATGAATGTTTGCCTACATCATATTTATGTCTTGTTGGATGGATGGACGGATGAGGCCTGAGGTAATAATAGCATGTGATAATACCACTGTTAAAGCAGAAGTAAGTGGAATGTTTGTGTTAATATAAGTCTTAAATAGTTATATCTTCCGACAGCAATCACTTATATAGAGTGTTTGGTCTGAAACACGGGTCTGTCAGTCACTCTGCTCTGCTGTAAGCCGAGGAGAAAACTTTCCTTGTATCCTACAACCTTTATCCAATGAGGAGAGAGAACGGCATAAAGGGGCGGTCCTCTCTGTGTGTGCAGCCAAGGGATGCGCATGAATGTGGTGACGTAGGGACGAGGGCGGGGACTGCTAACTCCATCAGCTGACAAGAAGTTAGCCAAAACGACCGGATCGCTAACTTCTGCTTTAACTTGTGTGCACTCTGTCTGTGTACATTTGCTGATCCTTTTTAAATTTTGTGGTGTGAACAACCAGTGCTGTTCAATTATGAAATACTTGTATCACCTTTAATGAGAGAGAAAACAAATAACCAATAACAAATGCCACATTTCCTATGTTTTATTTAATATTTGATGACCACTTGAATGAAAGAAGGCTAAAAAAATGAATTAAACTATGACTAAATTTAATTTAAATTTGACACTGACTTTTTTACTGAACATATTTAATTTGCAGACTGTGGGAGGTTTGTTAACTTGAGGATATGTTCTGCTGAACATTGGGAAATACAGAATCAAGCAGATGGTAGTTGTTAAGAATATTGCTTTGTGAGATACAGTAGATTGCACGGTAGATTTTCACTACAACAACAAATAAAATCCCAGGAACCAATCAACCAACTCCCAATCCAACTCAGTTAAACAGAGCAGAACAGATAGGACGTAACACACTGTAAAACCCATATCTGCAATTACTAGTCTCCAAACCCCTCTCTCATCTGAAAAGAAAACATAATTTAACTTTCTCAAACAGCTGCACTCTGGGGAACTTCCACAATGGCTAAGAGTGAAGAACAGACCTCGGGGACTGATGCAGCAGTTTTATGTTTGTGTATCTACACCATTCTTTATCACAGTTTACATCACATTGTTGCAGTAGTATTTCACTTTGGTTGCCTGCAGCTGCATACGAACCGCCGGCCGCAAATATAATATCAGCGGCAAGGACATTGCTTTTAATTTGAAATTGCTCTGTAAAAATCACATTACATTTCTCACACGTACATAATCTATGTTGGAGCAGAGAGAGCAAGTTTGATTGTTTTCTCTATTTATGGCTGTTATGTGGTGCTTTTTTTAAAATAACTGATAACAACTCTTCCTCTTACACACACACACACAAAGAGGTGTCCATAGATCACTAAGGCGCCCAAACTACCATTTGAATCCTGTTGGAAGACTGTTAAAGCAGAAGTAAGTGATCTGGTCATTTTGGCTAACTTCCTGTCAGCCGATGGAGTTAGCAGTCCCCGCCCTCGTCCCTACGTCACCACATTCACGTTCATCCCTTGGCTGCACACACAGAGAGGACCGCCCCTTCATGCCGTTCTCTCTCCTCATTGGATAAAGGTTGTAGGATACAAGGAAAGTTTTCTCCTCGGCTTACAGCAGAGCAGAGTGACTGACAGACCCGTGTTTCGGACCAAACACTCTATATAAGTGATTGCTGTCGGAAGACATAACTATTTAAGACTTATATTAACACAAACATTCCGCTTACTTCTGCTTTAAAAAAACAAAACAAAACAAAAAAACCCCAGTTATTCTATATCACCATTTCCATAGTAAAACTAGGATAAAAACTTGATATCACAGTGTGGACCTTGGACCTTGTGACTGCACTTCCTGGACGATCGGGTCCATCAGGTATTGACACGATCTCCAGGAAAACCCAGACCGTTACAGATATCACCTTCTACTCCAACCTCAATCATCTGCCTCTTACTCTTTGTGTCCCTCTCTCTTACTCCCCCTGTCCCTCCCTCCCTCCCTCTCTCTCTCTCTCTCTCTCAATGCCCCATTAGTGCTGTGAACGGCCGTCAGGGATGCCCGGGGCTGCTGGGTAAAACACTGAACAGAGCTGACAGGAGAGAGAGAGGAGAGGGCAAGAGAAGGAATGTAGTGATGAGCGCAGAGAGAGGAGGGATGTGAGCTGGATGGAAGCCATGAGGATGTACAATGAAAGTATCAGCAGAAGCACAAACACACTGTACAGTATACTGTGTCTGTAGGTAGAGATACACAGCTGCGCTTCTCTGGGACAGTTTGAGGATCTGAATGTACTTTCTCACCTAGAACCTCTAGACTTTCTGTTTCCCCCAATCGTTACTCGGACAACTCACTCAGACTTCTTTAAACTGACAAGGAGAGTTAGGCGTGTCAGAAAGAGTTTTGTCAGTGTGGGTCTGGTTTTGAAAAGACGAGTTTGGCTTCTTTGTCTTTCTTCATCCAACTGATGTTTCTTGCTGTTCTTCTACACGCCTCAAAATTGACGCCCTCTTTCTCCTCCTCATCATTGAAATTGCAAACAACTCAATTATCAAATTGCAGTAAACATACAGTATTTTGCAGTAAACATAGTGCCGCCAAGATTTTTTTTTCTTAATCAATACAAAAGAAGTTCATGACAGAAACTACAAACTGTTCAAAAAACACATCTGCAAAACATTTACTGTCAAACACTTAATCTCTTTTCTCTACAGTGTCAACACTTGGAAACTAACACAGTCAATGTTTTATTGATATGCTTAGGTAACTCGAAACACTTAAATGAACCGAATACTAAATACTGAAAAAATCAATGCTGACTGATGGGATGTAATGAGTTTTTAAACATGTTTTCTCTCTATCAGAAAAGTATGCATATGTTATAATCGCTGTGGGAAAAATACCAAGCAGGAAAGCAGTGTTTTATACTGTGCTCTCTGGTGCAAGGTTTCATGTGGGTGACCTATAACCATGCCCTGCAGGGTGTCACATTGTACAATGTTGTTATTACTGGCTCCCTGTTTTCTTTGAATAGTCACAAATGATTATGTTTGCACAATGCAGGTTTTTCAGAAAATAAACAAATAAATGAAAGAATAATAATAATATAATAATAACAGTCTTTGTGAATGTTCAGTGAGGAGCAAACACTTTCAATGCCTTTGTTAGACCTCGAGGATCCACACATTCTGAAGAGGAACACTGAATGGAAACACAACTTTTGTTTGTTTGCAAAAACAAAACAAAAAAGTTTGATGCCACTTTCCTGAATCTAAAATCCAGACAGCAATCATCTGATATTAAATTTATAATTCACAATAACTTATACAAACATATTTTGTTGTGAATTAACCCACATCATCAGTGTAAACAGGTTTGTTGTGTGGGGTTGTGACTTCCTCTAACTATTCATTTCTTATTTCACACCTTAAAGCCTGTGACCGTAGGTAACCACGGAAACTCAGCGGAGCTGTCGGCTCGGGGAGAAAGTTTTCCAGGTAGCGCCTGTTAAAACTGTCACCACTGTGTAGTGTGAGGAAGGACGGAGGCACTAATGTTGCATTCAGGTGCAGTCAGGCAGACGGCCGTCGGCAAACCAACTGGATGTCATTTTACTCCACGAGAGAAAGACAATTGTGTGGAGGGTTGGATTGGGTTTGACTGGACTTGAAGGACATGAATGCACTGCCCCTTTGCATTTATTATTTATTTATTATTTCATACTTGTGGTTTTGTGTGTGTGTGTGTGTGTGTGTGTGTGCGTGCGTGCGTGCGTGCGCGTTTGTTGTCTATGTGATTTTACTTGAACTGCTCAGCTTGCTCTTAAAGCAGAAGTAAAGCGGCGTTCACACCGAACGCGATAGACGCGAATATAATCGCGCCAGACGCTTCATTCGCACCGCTTGGTCATTTTGGATCATTCGCGTCCATCGCGTCATTCGCGCTAGACGCTCCGCCCGTTCATTTGAAAACCGGTGATCTCAACCTGCTCTCTTTCCACGTCAATCGTGGCTGATATCACCACCGTTGCTGCACTGTACTACTGCTGTACAAGTCTCAGAAACACCAGAAAACCACCCGCCGTCGTGTCTGGGTTCACTGTGTGTGTGTGTGTGTGTGTGTGTGTGTGTGTTTTTTTGTTCACTCTGTGTAGAAGACGGCAGCGGTGCCCACACACAGCTCAAATACAATTAGCTTCTCCTTCATGTTGTTCTGAGTGTAAACAACCGTACAGAGAAGTGACGTCGTCGGCTTGAACTCGTCGCTGATTGGATGTCACGGCGCGATGCCGCCTGAAAAGTTCAATATTTTCAACTTTATTCGCGCCGCTCTAGACGCTTCAAACGTGCCGCTTCATTCGCGCCGCGTCTCATCGCACCAGACGCTCCATTCGCGCCGCCTCCGCCTGAATCGCGTGTCATCGCGCCATTTACATTGATTTTCAATGTAGAGTTGCCGCTCCATTCGCGTCTATCGCGTTCGGTGTGAACGCCGCTTAAGTGATCCGGTCGTTTTGGCTAACTTCTTGTCAGCAGATGGAGTTAGCAGTCCCCGCCCTCGTCATGGATCTATTGGTCCTTGTCCCTACGTCACCACATTCATGCGCATCCCTTGGCTGCACACACAGCCCTTCATGCTGTTCTCTCTCCTCATTGGATAAAGCTTGTAGGATACAAGGAAGTATACAAGAAGTTTTTTCCTCGGCTTACAGCAGAGCAGAGTGACTGACAGACCCGTGTTTCAGACCAAACACTCTATGTAAGTGATTGCCGTCGGAAGATATAACTATTTAAGACTTATATTAACACAAACATTCCGCTTACTTCTGCTTTAAATTGCCCCTCGGGGATAAATAAAGTTTTTTGAATTGAATTGAATTGAAAGACGGTAAAACGTGGGTCAGGTAAACAATACCACATCAACATGACAACATATTGTCACGCCCGTATTGTTTTGCCTCGTGCTGGCGGACCACTTGTTTACATAGACGCTTGTTTATCCTGTTACATGCAGCGTCTGTTGTCTGTCTGACGTCTGCCCGATTTCACGTGAATGCAACATCAAGAATACGTTCAGATATGCAACCGCACCGCTAGATGGGGGGAATTCCTACATACAGTATCATACCTTTAAAATTCTCATCTTTTGTTGAAACTTTTGTTGGTCTTAAAACAATTCAAACAATTTCAAAAATGATTAGTGTGAGGTCTGACTGTAAAAGAAGCCTTATTGAATGAGTACAGTGCTCCACCTACAGCGTGTGCAGCTGCAGTAGAGTAGATTAACAGGGCTGGCTGTGAACTAATGGGGCATGACAGTCTCCTGCTCCAAGCTCTTCAGGGAATTCCTCTCCTCACCTCTTCCCTCCATAAAGTCCAAGTTAATTTCATCTCTTCAGATCTGTCCAGATCCTCCAGATCCAATCGTACAGTGATCCATCTGCAGTCAGAAGAACGGTCACTTATACCACATGCTTACACACTCAGCTATCACACACTTCAACCTGTGCTCAGCTAAGGTTTAAAACATTTTGAATCCCATGTCTCATTACAAAACAAAAGATAGATAAAGGAAGAGAACAGACACCAGATTACAATAAATTAGATATCAGCGGTGGCAGAAACTAAGAGGGACTGACATAATAAATATCACATAATTAAAAAGAAAGATAAAGGCTGGATTAATGTGATCGGGTTTGGCTGTCTCAAGTGTCAGTCACAATCACATAGCCTATTTGCATTGCTGACACTGTGCTGTGCTCATTTGTGTGTAATTCAGTTTACTAGAAACACAATAAATGTCATATAGGTAACATTGTCTTTCATTAGACTGATCGCCACTAGTGGCAGTGCCTCCTTTTACCCCTGGACATTTTTGCCCACCTCTCACAATTTCCCAACTCCCCACAGTCAAATGAAGGCTGATTTTTGGCAAGGAGGTGTATCTTTGGGTAAACTCTGGATGTCCCGAATTTCAGAATGAAGGTCCATTTTTTGGACCCGTAATGAATTTTAACGACATCCATGACCCTTTGCTGGACAAAAATGTCCAATGGGTTTTTTAATGTAAAAATAAAGTAAAAATTTTAACAAACAGATATCACCATGAAACTTCCCAAGTTTATTACTCACATTAAAGCAGAAGTAAGCGATCCGGTCGTTTTGGCTAACTTCCTGTCAGCCGATGGAGTTAGCAGTCCCCGCCCTCGTCCCTACGTCACCACATTCACGCGCATCCCTTGGCTGCACACACAGAGAGGACCGCCTCTTTATGCCGTTCTCTCTCCTCATTGGATAAAGGTTGTAGGATACAAGGAAAGTTTTCTCCTTGGCTTACAGCAGAGCAGAGTGACTGACAGACCGTGTTTCAGACCAAACACTCTAAGTGATTGCTGTCGGAAGATATAACTATTTAAGACTTATATTAACACAAACATTCCGCTTACTTCTGCTTTAAGACAAATATTTTTTGTATTACAAGTTTTGTCAAATTTGATGTTTACATATGTAAATGAGACAATATCTAATGAAATATCCACTAATTTCCAGAACCGAAATCTGAACAATATAAAGCCCCTTTCAAAATTCTCGTTTTATTTTGTTGACATATTAGAGTCAGAAGTTTTCACTGAGGGGATTTTGGATATCTCGTTTTATCACTAAAATACTGTCACCAGCCATAAACCCCATAGAGCCCCATAGAAATTTTGTGTTTTTGCACCAAAAAAAAAATGGCCAGGAAGGGGTTAACATTTTTTAAACTTATGTCAAAAAGTGATTTTCATGTTTAGTCCAGACCCAGCCCTTTGTGTATCACAAATATTTTGAGAGTAACTGATGTCTAAATTTTGTCCAGGGGTCATGGAAGTGGTAAAAATTGAAGGATCATCCGAGGGTTTTTAATCAGTTGTTACAGATTCACTAACACACTCCTTGCAGGCTCATCAGCCACTGTATCTTTCATTGAACTATTTTTCCTCATGCATAGGCTACTTAAACAGAGGGGATTAGTACAAAAGATGTTGTGGCTAATAAGCCAAATTAAGTTCCTCTATTTGAACTCTTCCTAGAGCATCGGCAAAAATCGGATTGCTAATGCTCACCTGTGCAAGTTTTGTATGCATAAGCTTGCCAAAGTTGAACTTGATGGGGAAAAAATTGAGCAGCAGAAAACCCACTGGTTGTGTGGTTCAACTGGAATAAAATGATCTTGTCGTGAAAAGGCTGATGCAGATTTTTTGGTGCACTGTTTCTGACAAGGTGAAGTAACCTACAAATGAATATGGGATGTGGCTGTAGGACACAGACACACCAAGAGAGAAAGTGACACATCAGCAGTGATGCAGGAACATATACTAATAACACCTGGGTGTGTTTCCATGGGCATGTATCTGCATGCTAATGAGCAATACTTATGTGCATATTTGGTGTGTAATCACCCAATCAAACTTTCTCAGCTTTGAACATTAATCTTTTAACTGATATTGCTTCAAATGCAAATGTCATTTTTGCCGCTCGCTGACTTTCAAGATTGAAAAAAAAGAAGAAAAAAGATTGGAATAGAAAATAATTAAATAAGCGAAAATGAAATTTTGTCTGACAGGTTTCTTCTCCCCCTTTGGCCTTTTGCGTCCTCCAACATGAAAGACTTCCATTTCACCCATGAAAGATCAACAATTTGAAAGAGATAGCTTACTCATTTTCCATTACGTAGTTCAACATTCAGCAGAGACAGCTCACCTTTCCCATCAAAGGGGAAGGGGAGGGGTCAAAGCACACAGTCACCTTTGACAAAAATCTGGTCAGTAATAAGTTTGCACATAAGAACAGACTGTCAGAGGCTCGACTCCCGCAGCACTAAGGACAGATGCTGCACTGGCAAACCAACAAGTAAAGACATTGCTGTCTCTCAAACAGAAGGCTAATATAATAATACATTAACATAGAACGTAACAGGTGCAGAAGTACCCTTGAGCAAATCACGTGAATGTTATAGTTGTGTTAGCAGGGTAAATATTTAATTTTCCTAGCTGTCAGGTAGAACTTCATGTCTTTATGATCAAGATATTAAGGCTTATTAAGCTGCTGCCTTAACTCACCTAGCTCTACAAAATCTGTCAAATGGATTGGGGTGGGCTGGGAACAGCTCCAGCCATAAGCAGTACTGGAGCCAATCCCAAGTGACACATAAGGGACGGGGTACACCCTGGACTATCACAAGGTTGACATATAGCATATAGACAACCACTCAGGTGCATGTTCCCATTTAAACATCTTGGAGTCACAAATTGACCTATGGCTAAGCCACGCCCCCCTCCACACACTCCGACATAAAATCAACATTCTGTGAGAGGTGCTCTGACATTTCACAGTAGGCCACTGATGAGTTTTGGGGACAGAAAGATCAGATGTCATCAAGAAGTCATCAAAAGGATCTGGGCTATCTACTATCTAATCTGGGCTTCTATGATCCTGTCAGTCAAAATGACAGAAAAAGGTCTAGAGCAACCTGTGCTCAGTTAAAATATACTTTTGGAAAGGATAAAAAATTCACACCATCACCCAGCCTCTCAGGGTGTACAAGTTGCATTTACCCCATTGTTTGACCATTTTTAAACTTCAAATCTTTCGAAAAGCTCCTAAAACAGAACAAAACGGACTTTCTCTAAAGCATTTCTGCGGGCATCCAGGTAGAGAATGTCTGAGTGTAAGGGTAATGGCTATATGCACTATGATTGGCTCATCGTCTTGAGGGCGGGGCTTAGCCTGGCCAACTGGCCAATTACTGTAATCTAAAGTGCACGTCTCTGGACTGTGGAAGGAAGCTGGTGTACATGGAGTCACATGGAAAACACCTCTTCAGAAAGGCATCAGGTTCGAAACCTCTCTGTGAGGACACAGCAGCACTGTGCCGCCTATAACAGTTGAACAGTCTCTATGATTATAATCTAAATATTTCATTTACAACCTCATAGTGATGTGATATGGAAATTCAATCATGACAACCCTGAGTCGGTTGGATTCATCTTCTGAGGATCATGAACATGTGCAACATTTCATGGCAACTCATGCAGTTATTGATATGTTTCCTTACAGCCTGACCCTTGTCCAGACTGAAATACCTACTGTACCTCAACAACTACTATAACTAAGGCTCCTGTATAGGTTCTCATACGCTATAGAGATTGTAAAGTCTGCTGTTCCACAGTCTTGCGTACTTTCCCTTGGGGTGCAAATATCCTTTGCAGGGGAGACTGAAAATATCACTGAAATAGAGTCCACCTGTGCTTTTTCCTGTATAGGCTCACAAGGGAAAATGCAGTTCACTATTGTAGCACTCAAGGTTCAGATATAGGAAGCTCCATACGCCTGCACCACTGGGAAACAACACAACCCTTCAGTCTGACTGGCAGAGCAGGCTGAGGTCAAAGGTGAAGCTTCATCATATAACTGTAACTTTCACCTTCTTACTACTCCAACACTTTACCTGAGTTACCTGATAGTCGTTGCTACATTTCCATCAGTATTGCTCTGTTCAAATACATTTTACTACTTCTTCTGATAATAATAATTACAATAATGATCATTTTAATTGTCTTTTTAACTGATTAGAAGATGATGCCATCAGTAAGCTTTCCGTCTGTGTCATTCAGTTCCCTCCATCACAGAGGGAGCATACACAGAGAGAGATGCTTTAAAAGGGAATCAGCTTTTCATATCTGAGAACAACTTATATGCTTTGATTAGTGAACAGTGTGTGATACAACATGATTTCAAAGTCTAGAGGGGGTGGTTAATAAAATATTGAAACTGGTGCAGTTATACAAACACCTGTTGTGAAAATAGTTCTCTGAAGAAAATAAGTTTCGCATTTTCATTCTGACTTGATGCATTGTGGGTAAAAATTTTATTGTGCTTTGACAAGAATTCTCTTTTTGCAGTTTTATTTTTTGCGTTATCACAGGAACGTTCATGTTAATTGTTAATGGGAACACCTTTAAAAAAGCAGCGCTCGGACACCTGGAGCACATTTCCTTGGCAAGTGGTTGGACAGCTGATGTATGATTCAAATCATATGAGACACAATTTAAAAATCAGCAGACATTCTTGAGGGCACAGCCCCCGCTCTGGAGAAAAGTACCTCATTAATGATTCCTCTTGCACTTTGCAATGCAGATACAATTCTGCAAGAAAAAAGAGAAAAAGATAATGAACATTTTTTTGTGTCGAGCCTTCTGCAGTGAATTCACACACCATGTTGTTGAGAATGTATTGTATTCATGTTGCGCCGCCTCCCACTGCATGAAGGGCCTCTTCATCTCTCTCTCTCACACACACACACACACACACACACTTAACCTAACAGTGCCAGACCTCACAGACAAGCGAGAGCTGAGTAAACATGTGAAATAGAATTCTAATTCGAGAGGTTTTTACCCAGGAGTCCTCCCCACAGGCTTCCACTGACACTATGATGAATGGCTTTGTGTTTGCGAGATGTGGTCGTCTGTGTGTGTTATTGTATGCATGTGTATGTGTGTGTGCAAGGTTCAAAGGGACAGAGGTTGTTGCCCCTCAGAAAAAACAACAAAACCAAAAAAAAAAAACCTCACTGCCACCCCCACATTAAGCCGCATGTAGATAATTAAACCTAGTTCTGAAGAGCGGCCGTGCTATTATTTATTTGCTTGTTTGTCTCAGATGATACATGAGAAGAAAGAAAATAAAAAATAAGAGGGAGGCTTGGGACGGATTCTGCCAAGCATGGCATATCCAGGGCCGTACTCTCATTCAACAAAATAAGAGAATAAGGAGAAGTCATGCACTTCCATTATGTTACCATGCGTGTGGGGGTACGTGTGTGTGTGTGTGGTCTATCTGCATTTCTACTTGTTTACACACACAAATCCTGCTGGTGTGTTTGCAAAGTATTTTCACCACTGATAAACTATACTGAATCCATGACTCACTGTTGTCCTGCAAAACAAAGATGATTCCCTTGACTTAAGGCTGAATCAGAAACAAATTTGGCTAGTGGGCTTGACTGCGGCACAGAAACTGCTAGCGTACTGTTGGAATCAGACTGGCTCAGGTCTTTCTGAAAAATAGTTTCTCTTCAGTGTCAAAATGAAGGATGGGTCTGAAGAAGACAGGTGCTAAACAACAAATTGTTGCTCAGATAACTTTTTTAATGCAGTGTTAGAATCAGCTGATTCCTCCCTTCTGAGATGACTTTGATATCGCCACTTTTTGAACAGCATTATACAGTACCTACTGCATTTTGTTTTTTTATGTAGCCGTTGTGTACAGAAGTCACTTGAAGCAGCAAAATAACAAGTGCTGTGTGAGCAACAGAAAAAGTTGAAATCATTGCAACTTTATAGTAGTAAGCTATGAAGCAGGTCAGGATAGGTTTTAATAATTGTTTTGTGTGTGAACCCCAGACCAGCAGTCACAATGTGGAGGCTAATTCAAAACTAAGTGAGAATCATTTGGTAACACCAACGTGCTAATTTCAAACTTTTCATGCAGTTAACTTATAATTGTGTTTGGCAAAAAGTGTCAACTGAAATACCTTACTGAAATATTCTAGTGAAGTTAAGTTTAACAAATCATTACATACAAATTTCCTTGCTGCCTACAGTATTTCAGTAGTGGATATGGATCACTGTCTATAATGTCTATACTATAATGACTGACTCTTGTATTGGCTCTCTCCATACTTACTGTTTGTGCGCACAGGTTGAGTCACAAATGCACAGCAGCCAAAGTAGTCACAATTTCTAACCACATATTATAAGATACAGTATATAGGAGCATTATGAAAGAAGTTATTATCATATATGGCATTTCTCTGACCATGAGGCGATTTGAAGTCTGGTTTAATAAATGTAGCTAGAAAAAACATCTGATTGGGAATAATGATTCTATTATCAGATAAATGGACAAGCATTATCCTGTACTCCAATCACAACCCTTACTAGAGCCGCGCCCCACACCAAAGGTCATGGAGCTGTCAGGGACATTCTCCCTTTCTTATTGACTTTTTTATTGACTTTTCTAAGATTACATAACAGCAAACAAAACATGGTGAAAATAAACCAAGCAGCTCATCATCAAAACCATTAATGTAAGCTCTCGAAACAAGCTAAGGTTGATCCCTGGAGGCCAGCGTAAGATTGTCTCATCAATTCACTGGTTTCAATTCCTTTGAGCATCCCTGACAGAAGGTCAACGAAATGATAAAAGCCCCAGCAAACTTTAGAATCTTTATTGTGACTCCAGACTGTTAATATGGTCTGATTACTTGGAAGATGCCTGCACAATGGCCCGCCATAAGGGACACAGGCTCAGGTACAGTATGTGCCGAAGTGTTCCTTGGTGGCTCAGCTGACGTGTGTGTTTAATGCACAGCTCCCATGGTAAACCATTACAGCATCTGCTGTTAGACACAGCTCCCACCCTGGGGAGGGCTGTGACCAATTAAAAGGAACTGTGCACGGGAGTCGCTCTCAGGGAGAAGTAGCCGGAAGTCTGTGACAGGTGGACATGGGTGCCGTGTTGGATTTCAGCACGTATGTGTGTGTATTTCTTGAGAGAGATTATTTTGTCAGAGTGTTTGCACATGGGATCCTTTGCTACATCTGTGCCAGCTGTTCAGAGAAAAGGAGCACGGGGGGCTGGGGAGGTGGGGGTTCATGAAATGGGACATCAACTTCAAGCTCCTGTCACTGTTATTTATAAATAGCTCGCTGTGTGCATTTTCAGGGCTGATGTACCTGTCACTGGCTGCATGACAGTGAGTAATGAGCTCCACTCACCTCTGCATTTCATTTACTGGACACACCCCCATTTGATGGTTCATTGTTGGTTTATGTTGGTTTTGTTAAAGCTCGTGTTTCTACGCAGCACTGATGACCACCAGCCTTAACCACATTAGTGCACATTTCTTTCTGACTGGAGGCTCCGTGCACATTTTTAGGTCGACAGCCCATGGGACATTTAGAAAAAAATGCTTAGCCGTGTTGAATACGTCCCCCAAGACCATCAGCTAAACCTTTCCTCAAACAGTTATTGTTCACAGCCTAGCAATCAAAGCTCAGCACAAGTCGGTCTTTGAACTGCATTTAAAGTGTTATAGCTTTTCTTTCAAGAACCAAAAAGAAGAGCAATAGGGCAAACCTGTGGCTCACCTAGCAGGCCGTGTACCACACTGGGTTAGTCCTAACTGTAGTATCCATACATCTGAATCTGACCTTCAGCCCAAAAAGACAAAAAAAGAAAAATCACGGTCAGTGTCGCAAAGAATGGATTCAATGGTGTGCCTGCTGTAACTACTGTAGCTAGCAAGTTAATTACCTTAATTACCTCGCTGCCTGATAATAGCAATTTCATATAGCTTTGTGGTGCAAGAGCACAAAGCTTCAGTCATGACAACAACACATCTACTGTTCAGCTTTTGTTCTTCCCCACCTAAAATACATTTTCTCCTGTAATGCTTAACTGCTTCAAATTCTAGAGTTTAAATCAAGCAGGTTAAACAAGTGAAAAGACTTATCTTAGATCTGTCATTCTGCTAAATAGAATAACACTACAATATTTCTTTATTACCAACTGAAGAATGAGCATTTCACTTTAGCCTCAGTCTTTTAGTGGAGTGTCACATGCACAGGACATCAATACCCACTAAAGGGGGTTCACATTTTTAAATGAATAAGCAGGAGTCATCCGAAGACATTTAAACCAGCAGAGCTAAATTAAGGTATAGCGCTTAGCTACAGCTGGAATCGGAAAAATTCACTTTTTTGAAAAACTGTAAACCTGCTTTACCTGCCTGTATTTGTTGCAAATCAAGTCAAGGGCCTATTTTGACTTTTAAGTCTGTGGCCCCTCAATTTAAACTGTATATGTTCAGTGCAAGCTGAGTGGATGGTCAGCTCTGAAATGTAACCAGGTCTAGGATTTGTAATATATTACAGTTATGTTAATAATGCTATCCAGAAGCTATCAACACCTGGGAAAAATACATAATTTTAGAACATTAGCATCTGTGATGAAAGAGCCCCAGATTTTTTTTCTTTTCTTTCTCTTTTTTTTGAATAGGACACTGTGGGATTATTGCAGACTTTGTAACTGTACAATCATGTAAAAAAAAAAAAAAAAACCAGAAAGATCTGTGCAGTACAAAGTGCTGCTGATTCCCAGCTTGCACATGGTCCGCATGTCAGAATAAAGATAGGATGGAAGGGACAAAATCAGTTGGTCCCCCTGGAGGCAGCTATCAGCACAAACATATATCTAAAATATATCATCAGACTTCTCATTCCCTGCTGCAGCTCACATGCTTCATGTATCAAATCCCCTCATGACCACAACCAACTGCTCCCTTTAAGTGAAACATTTGATTTTTTTCTTTTCACCCAGATGGCTGGTATTGGTGATATATATATATATATATATATATATATATATATATATATATATATATATATATATATATATATATATATATATATATATATATATATATATCACCGGATATCAATTTACTGTTGATGGACGGTCAGCAACGTGATGAAACACATACCGGTGCATGTAGACACTTGATGATTCATTGGCTGGTATTGCCTGGTGATGGCATTCTGCTATAGTGGGGTCTTGCTTCTGTTAATATCGTTTGTCTGAATTTTTCAAACATTTTTATTGACTTGCACTCAAGTCAAATGATCAATTTTGTTCTCAGGGTCCAATGTCCTGCAGATTTTCCAATGTGCCTAGCACAAAACGTATTGATTTAAACCTTGGATTGCTTAATGTTTAGCATTAGTCTCATGATAAAGTAACGGCAATGGTAGCCTACACAACAGTTATCATGCTGGGAGTACTCTACCCACCGATAAGATAAGTGTACTGGTGCCTTGTGCTTGTGAACATCTGGCCTATTTTACTCTGAGGGATAAGTACGTAGAGAGTATGAACAAGAAAGAAAGAGGCTCTTGAAACCGCAAAACTAATATTTCATTTGAAATGGAGAAAATGTTTTATTAACCCAAATTACTAGACACACTACTTAGGGACTGACAGTCTGATGGAAGGCTGGTCTGGCTAATTTCTTTCACAAGCTGAGAAAATAATGAGAGACTCATCACTTTAGCAATGGCAATCTACACTTGCAAATAAAGACTGTATACACTTAATCAGGCATTCAATCAGCCAATCATGTGGCAGTGATACCGTGGATAGAACCAGGTCAGTAGCTTAAGATTAAACATCAAAATGTGATTTCAGTTGGTGACCAGACTGGTTTGAGTATTTCTCATCGCCTGAGATTTTCACAAACAATGCAAAAACCATACTCAAACTAAAACCACCAGTCAGCAGCAGTTCTGCTGATGGAAACATATTGTTAATGAAAGAGTTCAGAGGGGAAAGGTTGGAGATGACAGAAGAGCTACAGTACACTAACCAAAACTCAAGGCAGATAGGCTGCAGTAGATGAAGACAATGTGTTCCACTCCTGTCAGCAAAGACCAGAAATCCATGGCTGCACAAGCTCACCATAACTGAAGAGATGAAGATTGGAGAAATGCAGCTGCGTCTAATCAGTTGTGACTTCTGCTGAGGCAGATGTTTGGGTCAGAATTTGATTTAAACAGCAAGATATCTCTGACCCACCTTGTCAACAGCTCAGGGTTCTTTTTCTTGAGCTCTTAATATGCCACGGTTTTACCTATAGCTATTTCCAGTAAGATAATGCTCCATGTCATGAAACAAAAGTTGTCTCAAACTGGCTTCATTAACATGGTGACTTCAGTGGCCTCCCTGCTCCCCAGATCTGAATCCAGCAGAAACCTTTGGGATACGGTAGAACAGGAGATTGGCAGCTCAAGTGTGCAGCTGAGAAAAGATGTAATGCAATTATGACAACATGGAGCAGAGCCGCAAAGGAAGCTTTGCAACATTTTGTCGAATCTATGCCACGAAGAATTGAGGCTGTTTTGGGAACAAAGGGAATACCCAGAGTCAGTATGGTGTTCCTGATGGAAATCTGTAAGTAGGATTGTGGGTATAGCTGTAAATAAAAAATTACAAACAGTTAATTTCTAAATTAAAGACATACGTATGTCGGACAGTTTGTGGTGCTAGTCATTGATAATTATTGCAGGAGCAGCTGTACTAGTACACTGGGTAGCTGGCAGCTACCCAGTGTACTAGCTACTAGCTGCTACAATACAGTATTTGCAGTGCAAAGTGCTGCATGGTCACCAAGTCAAAATAAAGGGCAGAGGGGACTACATCAGCTGCCCCCCCAGCACAAACATACATCTATAATATATTATCTGACTCATTCTCTTCAGCTCACATCCATCATGTATCAACCCCCCTCATGACCAGCAGCAACTGCTCCCTTCACTGTAAGTGAAACATTGGATTTTCTTCATCCAGATGGCTGGTGTTGGTGGACCGCTAGGAGGCGATCAATATCAGTTGATATCAATATACGTTTGATGGATGCTCGGCAACATGAAACGTATATATGTACGCACTTTGATGATTCATTGTGTTCCGTTGCCTCTACTGACATATGGATGTATATATCCAGTGATACCAAGCAGTGATGTAGAGATGAAGAGAGTCTGCTGTGATGAGAGAAGAGTAGCTCCTCACCTGTGCCAGGCCTCAGCTGCGTTTCTGCACAAGAGGAGACTCAAGAGACCACAATCAAGAAGACTGTGGGTGTATTGTTTAGAACAAACTGAGTGTGACCTAAAAACAGGAAAGTACTATAAAGATCATCTGTCTGTCTATTCTCTTCTCTTTGTCTGTGTCCCTGTGTCACACTCACAACTATTTCTGTAACAGGCCACCAATTTCCTGTAGAAACTAGGTCTATCTATGTATCTATCTATCCATAATGTACCAGCCAGTCTGTCTTCCTCTGTTACTTTTCCCACCGTTCTCATAGTTATATACAGGTTACTGCCTGCAGTGCAGCACTGCCCTAATAAAGCATCAGGGTGTGGTATCATTGTCTCTTCACAGACAGACGGTTTGGAAGTAATCTAGACCTGAACGAATTGCTTGTTTGCTTTCATTTTTTACCTCTTACCTTACCCACTACATGGGCAGAAATAAATAATTCGATATTGCATATCACTTCATTTCTCACTCAGAAGTACACACCTGGATTCTTTAGTAAATATAAGCACTCCACTGTGGATGATGTATGCATTCAGTGAGAGGATAATGTGTATAGTTGTTCTCTCTCTTTCATTCTTTACTGTAATATAAAGACATGCCATGTTATTAACTCATTTATCATTTGTAAAGCCGATAAATTGCTATAAGGTGGTGAATGTGTATTTACTGTAACATTTTACCAACTGTAAAAAAGTTTATGTTTGTGTTATATTTTAATTTTTCTGCTGAAAGACCGCTGCCATGTGTAAAAATCTCACAAATCAGTTCTTATTCCTTTTTTCTCTGTGAAACTATGGGAGCACACAAAAGGCAGACGTCCATCAGTTTAGTGTGTGTGATTTGTGTCTAACTGTCTAGTTGGGAACAATTCATTCTCAGGTCTCTTGCAGAGGAAATGATCTCAATGAGACTTCTGCAACAAATAGGAGCTCACTTCATGAACTAATCATACCCTCCATGAGCACTTGCTTCATTTGTGGCCTTCAGCTTCAATCAACTGAACCCATAGAGGCTCATTTATTAGAGCTGTGATTGAAATGATTTACATCATCTTAAATTAGCAGAAATGTGGTAGGATGTTGTAAACATATCTCACAAAGATCCCATCAACAATCTGTAGAGCTGCAGTAAAGTTCATGAACCAAATGATTCATTTTAAACTGTATTAGAATAATGTATTACTGTAATTAGAGATAGTTGTAACCCTGTGACCAAGTGCTGACTGTGAAGACAATACAACTGAAGGTCTTTCTGCCGGTTACACTGGACATTGAAATTTACTTTTTCATTTTAAAAAATTCACTTTGGTTAATAACAGTGGTTCTGCAAATGGATTTTATTCTTGTGTTCCAAACTACATAAATGAAAAAGTCTGACCATTTTCTTTGACTAAATTGAGGGTTTGAAAAAAAAAAAAGCTCTCACAAATATTGGAGTGATTGCTCAAACATGCATTTGTTGATAGTGCGTTTTCAATTTCCAAGAGGAAATATTTAAGTGGTGGGGAATTAAACTCCAATCAGGGCAAGTTACAAAGTAAAGCTGTTACATGGAAACAGGTGACTGACAAAAAACCTTGTCTCATGGCTAAAGTAATGAAGAAAAACACAACAACGAATAGGAAAGGACGATAAGTGAGCACTCTTTTTAGACAAGCTTGATTGGCTGAAACTATAGAGACAAAAGATCCGCACACTCTGATGCCACCTTGTAATTTTAAAAATCTGTGAATGAATCAATCCCATCTATGAATCATCAGGATGTTAATTTGCCGAACAGTCAGTCACTCCCAATCTGTCTCTATCTTAATCACACACATCCAGAGCCACACACAGTCATGCACTTGAAGAACCCCATTTACATTAATGCCTTCCAGAGGTGGTGGAAGGCAGCTTTTAATTTACATGAAAATGTGTGGAAAAGTGTGGAGCAGACAGCAGCCATCCTCTCAGCCTACCTCTTATTCAGAACGACAGCGAGTGTGCGCGGAAAGTGTGTTTTCACGCTGAATGTCATCATCCTCCAATCTCTAGAGTCTGTCACCCGTTCACACACAATGATGCCAACGTGAATCTGCCTGAGGAATGTCAAGTATTAATATTTCAGCAATCTATGTGATTTTTCAAGGTATACCGTCTCCGCTCAGCTTCCTGAACGTCTGCAGGTGTTTTTCCTTTCACCTTCCACAGAATAATATACAGGTGGAAAACGGTGATTATCCGTCCCGCTGCCACTTTTCCCATCGACCGTTGCCTTCGCTCTCCAAGATGCTGGACGTTGTTGTGATGTATTTGTCGGTGCAAATGGTTTTCATTGATTGATTGGGTTTTCGATTGGAGCAAGATGATGTCACCTGGCAGAGGCTTTGTTTTTGTGTAAATCATTTCATAATCAATGCATGAGCAAAAAGTAAAATAAAATAAAGCATTCAGTGATTTGACAGTAAAGGTCCTGCCCAGGCCATTCCTGATCCAGGCTTCCTACATCATACTGTATGTTGACCTGCATGTGACATTACCAAATGTTGACTTTGCACTGGATGCATTAGGTGTTGATATTTGTATATTGCTGTTAGTTTTTTCAGTGGTTCAATTGTGCTGAAATTAGATTGATGTGAGTAGCCTATATACTGACTGATGGCCATTTAAAGTTCTGTATAATAATCTGTAGCGGTCAACTTTCTGAACATAAAATCACATTGACCATCAAATTTGTTGTCATTATTGTTTGTTGTTATTTGTTGTTATTATAACTACATCAAATTACAGTTTAATATCAAATTACATGTAATTGTATTCCTTGTTCCTGTAATAAAGAACCCAGACTCCTTATAGGCCTCTATCTAAATTAGGCTACTCCTAGTGCTGTTTTCCATTTCCCTGTGGTTTGATGTCATTCAGCCCTATTTGACACAGTATTCCGCAAAAGGAAAAAAATAAATTGCTGCCCCTTCCTGCTGGAGCTATGTACAGAATACTTTTTATAGTCATTTATTGAATCTTGACTGGATATTGTGATTGGATACTGTTATATTGTTTGTATTATTGTTGTAATAATAATTTTATATTGATGAATTGAATAAATGAATGAAATGAAAATGAAATAAACAAAAGTGCCAGGATTGATTTAAAAAAACATTTTTAAATTATGCAACAGGAGAAAATAAGGACGGATAGAGGTGAAAGAAAAGAGGGGCACGTTAAAAGATGGAAACGGAGAGGAAGCCTGTGTGTGTGTGTGTGTGTGTGTGGTCTAAGTCCTGCTGAGTTTCTCTTCACTTCTCTTCTCTGACTTTGTCATCTTTTAAAGTTTTGAGTGGGATAGGACAAACATTGTTAAGCATACCAATTTTTTGCTGAGCAGTTCTCATTTTTTTTGTTCAGAGGACATCTGAAATCTCCATCCATGCACTTACACAGATGCCAGAGCCAATAAGTTAAGCACCTTTGTTCTGGCAAATTCACATTCTCATTAATATACGGAGATTACTGCGTAGGTGACTATTCATCTTTCTCCCTCTGGGATTCTTTCAACAGAAAACCCCTCTCTATCAGTGTATATCGCCTCTTACTCTGCCAGCAGCCCGTGTTTGTTTTCATTCTGTGACACAAGGCACTTGATCCATACTGTTGTTTTGTAAAAACATCCCACTTTTATACAATATTAACGTCTGTTGCTTTTGCAAACTTTTTACTTGAAAAATCAAAAGTTGTTGCCATAAGACAGATGACAGAGGAGTTGCTCTCGCCTCATCGTCCACATCCATGATATTATTGTTAAACTCCACTGACTGTCCACACTCTGCTCTGACTTTGCAATAAAATATTTCCATTATGCAGTCAAGGTCAAAATGAACATGGATGAATATATGAATAAAAGTCGAACATACATCATTTCTAACTAATGTGATGTCTGAAATAAAACACACATTTGTAATGCTTCATGACAAATTGCTCGATGCGACTATTTTTAAATTTGTTGTGTTTCTGCTCATTCAGCCCATTCAAAACCAATGGAAAACCCTGTAGTCCATTGCGATCCATGTATAATCTACTGTAATCTGCATACACCTAGGTTTTCTGATCTCTGCCATTTCATGATAACATTTGCTTCTGCAATTGCAGACTTTACACAAACCTCCGGGCAGTTTCACTGTTGTGTGGTCTGAGCGATAAAACCCTTTTCTGCTTGTATGTAGATTAATCAGAATGCAACTGTCTAAACTGCCTGTAGGAGCCCCTGTCAGACTCCCACAAGACTCATTTTGACCGCAGGAACTTTTCCCAAGAACCGGGAACCTTTTGAAGAAATATGCACATTTTGATCACAGGAACCAGGGTCTTAGTAAATTAGTTAGGGGTCATTTCTACAGTTAAGTGCTGAACATTTCTGACTGGTCAAGTAGCTACTGATGATCTATGATGAACAATGCTACCCTACAAAGGCAAAGTGCAGTACTATCTGTAAAAATACCAAACTGAGAAAAACAGCTTTTTGTGTTTTTCATTGTCAGGTTTAAGCATCAAATTATGAATAACTACCTAACTAACTAAGTCTATAATTAATTAGATAAAGGTGGACTGAATTAAATGTATTTTGTAGTTTTGACCATTTTATGGCAGATACTGCACTTTGCCTTGGTTTTGGTGCAGATACTGCACTTTGGCTTGGTATTAGCTACAGATACTGCACTTTGGCTTGCAGGTATTAGCTACAGATACTGCACTTTGCCTTGGTTTCACAGTGCTTTTTTGGATGGACAGCAAAATAAAAAGCCCAGTAACTCAGTGTAGCAACCACAAGGTCACCACTGACCCCATTGAACCTATAAAGAGAAGGGTGAAGATAAACCAATAACACTGATGAACAGTGACTTGTTCACTTCTTACTAAGCCTTTATTTTATTCATAGGCAACAGTGATTCAAACTCAGAGGAGTCAGACTTTTAACATTTCAACATACACAGCTCACACACACACACACACACACACACACACACACGGGTGATTCTCTGTTTGTAGCAACATTTCCGCATGTTTCTCTTACCCTGATTTTTTTCTAAAATGTGCAATACAGTATATATATATAAAAGTACTTTAATTATGCACTTAAGTGTTTGCCATCATTTAACCATACTAAATAATAAAATGCATTTCAAATATTATTTTGTATTTTACACAACTTTTTGGTGACACACACGCTCAATTTCATCATGTCCGCAGTGCAATGTAATCAACTTCCTCAAGAGGTGTAGGGCATAAAATTATTAAACTTTTTTTTTTCTTTAATAATTTGATAAACTAGACTAAACTTTATTTCATTATGCAATTATATTTTTTATTTACTATTTTGTTCAAATTCTACATGTCCCAGTAGTAATTTTCCACCCTGTTAGAATGTGCTCAATTGCCCCCCCCAAAAGACTACAATTCCATAAAAGCCATTTACAGGAAGTGACATCATTTGGTTTTGGAGGGAGTTCAACTGTGGAAAAGAAATAAACTTAAACTTTCACTCTCTCCTTACTTTTTTTAAAAATGTTAAATATGTTTGAGGCACTCTTAAAGTTCCACCCTGTTATGGCAAATTATGGGAAATGTCTATTGAGTAGAATAAAATAAAAAAACATATTAGAGTTATTAAACCAACACTAAGGAACTTTTCAACCTTCATAAAATATTTTCATAACTTTTGTGATGATACATCGACTTACAACAGGTTGAATGACACCTCTGTCGTGGTCTGAGGGGGTCTATATCTCTTTCTCTGGCACTAAGCAGCTTTGAGGAGCATGGTAGGAACCCGGCTCTCACTTTACTTTCACTTTCACTTTTGCGAGTCACAACAAGGAGAGAACAGGCAAAACGGCACGTTAGCAATGGATTATGTTTGTGTTTTCACTTTGAAATGATCCACTGGAAACAGAAACTTAGTTTTGATGTCTTCTGTTAATTTTAATGCAGGATATTTACAGGGCTTCACGCTAGTGCTCATGGGAAATGGAGTCTTCCTTCAGGAAAAACACTACCGCTTTGGTCCACAGGCGCCGCCAAACTCAACCAAAACTGAAAGTTCTTTAGTACTGCTTTAAAGTTGTGTTATTCTGTTGAAGGTTAGCTAGCTAAAAGTTGATCAGCTAAAGAGCTACAGCTAGATAAGCTAAAAAAAATTCCACCCTGTTAGTCTCCACCCTGTGGGTGGAGCGGGGACCTAACGGGGGAAATTAGGGTAGAGAGTGATGATAATAATAATAATAATAATATTATATATTATAATAATATTATTAACTTCATATAGTATAGATGTGTGTGTATTTTAACAAAACATTATTAAAAAATAAGCTTTGTTGATAAAATTATTCCACTTTCCACCCTGTTATTGTCTGTTCCACTCTGTTATGAGCCATTCCACCCTGTTAGTTAAGATTTTTTTTTAAATAATTAAAATAATTTGACAAAAAGTATTAAGTACTGTGAATATTTTTGTCCCATGTTGTGAAGTGAGGAACATTAAATGCACATAGGTACAAGTTTAAAAAACTACCAATGTTTTTCATGCTTTCTGTTATTATAGGTTTTTAAAAAAATCGTCTTTTTTATAATGCAGACATACTGTTTGTAATCAAATCATATGTTACAGTTTCAAGAATAAAACATATTGTGACAGCAAAAGGGACATACTCTTTCTAAGAAAAAGTAATTATTGATCAATATTTATATGTTTAACTATTTGTGGTCCACATATAAATGTCCCTAACAGGGTGGAAAACATTCAGAGATGATGTTTAAGAAAACAACCTGTAATTATAATTGTATCCATCCCTGAGCTTGACCATTATGTGTTTCTTATTGTTAAACATATTAGTGTTGTAATAAAATAATAAAAACATGAAACATAGGTTGTTTTTTTTTTCAAAAGTCATGACACCAAAATTTTGCTGCAAAAAAAGAATCACCCACACGCATATCCCACCGTGGAATGATGTGTTAGCTAGCGCCTCAATGGGCACTGAAGGACACGTGTGTCAGCTTCCATAATCACCAATTTCATTTTCTCTGCTGCTTCAGTATGTGAGGAGAGCAGAGTGATGGGCTGAGGGCCCCCCCTCCACCACCACTGTGTGTTTATGACTGGGATGAGTGGTATTCTGGGAGACATTGTGTGTGTGTGTGCGTGTGTGTGCGTGCGTGTGCGTGTGTGTGGTGGTCCCTGTGTGTAGGTGTTCTTGTTAGATATAAGGAAAGATAATCCATAAAGTCTATCTCTCTCTGGGTAACACTTTCCTCATCCTTTGTTTTTCCAGGCCTCCCCCCTCCTCCTCTTCTCTGTCTGCGCTTTCTTAGGTTACTGGTCAAATGGTCTACTGTATCTGAGAGTGCGTCATGGCCTAGTGGACCAAACACTCTGGCCAAGAACATGGAGCAGAGCCAGGCAGAGTGCAATGAGGCCTGAGCTACACTTCCACTCAACTGTGTACAGTAGAAGTCCCTATACTGCTTACAATCGACTATCGATCCACACACACCCACACACTCACAGATATACAGTGGAAAGTGTACTGTGTGCTACTTCATCTTGCACAGAAATGCTGGCCATGTTTTTCTGTCAAAAGTGAAACAACTCACACACACTGCACCGCACACCGGCGGCACGGACGGACAGGTGCGTCGGAGAAAACCTGCGTGGTGGAGAAACATGAACAAAGGCTCCCGCACACTGTCTTCACTTGCATAGGTTTATTAAACAACGTTTCAGTCCTGGACCTTCGTCAGGTTCTAAAGGTGCGTGAGGGAGGGAGCGGTTAAAATAACCTCAGAGCCAATCAGCATCCTCACGTGACAACACCACAAAGAGAACAAAATATACATTATATCACAGAGGGAACAAAAGAAACCTTACTGGACAGTCAAATAAATGAAGTCCAGCAATAGGCTAAGATGCCACAGGTATACAAAGCATACAAGAAAGGCATACAAAACTGAATAATAGACTAAACAAGATAAACCGTATAGTTAAAAACCAAACTTCTGAATGATTAAAAGCTTGAAGACCCTGAGAGGCACTCAGGGAAAAAGCATAAGTAAGGCTAGATAGAAAAACATCCTAAATACATTTCTGACAAAATCCAAAAGGAGATAATAAGACTTATAATCCAATCATTTAAATACATATTCAAAAATACAACATTAAACATTTTTGCACAAGGGGCTTTGAGAGGGACATGTCAAAATATCATAAGCACACCTGAAGAGGCAACTTGTCAAGCTTTTAATCATTCAGAAGTTTGGTTTTTAACTATACGATTTACCTTATTTAGTCTATTATTCAGTTTTGTATGCCTTTCTTGTATGCTTTGTATACCTGTGGCATCTTAGCCTATTGCTGGACTTTATTTATTTCCAGTAATGTATATTTTGTTCCCTCTGTGATATAATGTATATTTTGTTCCCTGACGAAGGTCTCGGGACCGAAATGTTGTTTAATAAACCTATGCAAGTGAAGACAGTGTGCAGGAGCCTTTGTGCAAAAGTGAAAAGTGAAATCTGTTTTGAACCCTTACAAAGAATGTTGTCTGTGGCAGGCAGCACACATTAACTACTCACTCTGTTTTTCATGCCTTGCACCATCCCTCAACTGTCTCTAAAAATCTTCTTTGAAGTCCTAACTCTGCTTGATTATGCTATTCAACCCGTCCGATGAAGGCACCTGACCGATCGGGCACCCTTTTGCCTCCCTACTTTTCGAGTGGGAGCTATTGATCTCTTTTGTCCTGCTTGTGTGTAGCGCTGCCATTAGCAGCGGAATTTTGGTTCTTGTTTTGACAGGCGTGTAAAAAACAAGCCACAGCTAATGTGTGCTGACCAGCTGAATGATCGCTGCAGAATACAGAACGCCAAAGCTCAATCAATGATACCAAACATGTCACGGACAAACACGAGCAGAAGAAAAAATCAACTAATTGGTGAAGCATTTCCACAATAAACCAACACGAGGAGAGTGAGAAGACAGAAAAACACCACTAAGGGTGAATAAAGGTTTATAGATCAGACTGCACCTCTTTGACCTTTGCTCAGTTTTGCATAATTATGCTGGTATGTAACTATAATTGTGACAGTTTAGTCCTGTCATCTATGCCTCCAATTGATCATGCCCCCACAAGGATATCACTTTGGTTGAATGGTCAGCGCACATGACTTTTACCCAGGAGACTGGGGTTCAAAGCCTCCTTCGTCCTGCCACATAATTACGAATACATATTTGTATGACCTTTCAACCAATAAACTGATTCTACAAGTCTGATCTCCTTTAGCATGTTCCTCCAAAGACCCTCACAGCAAAATCCATGTCTCCTATGTAGTGCTTTTTTAGTATTTTTGGGGGGGCTTTTTTGCCTTTAAAGGGACAATGAGGAGTTTTGGAAAGCGAAGTGTTTCCTACTACATTTACCATGAGCGTCCGCGAGCACGGTGAAATTCTTGGACCGGCACATGACGGACGTCTTGCCAAGAATGTTTTCATTCATCAAGAATGAAAGTCAGAGGTTCAAAGAGGCATGGACCGCGGAACGTATCTGGACAAGGGGGGGCCATAATTTCAAGTCAAGCGGGGGGGTGGGGGGGTCCTTGTACCGGGGGTTACTGTTACCAAGGAGACAGAAATAAAAGTAGCGAAGCTCCGGCAGAGTTGCGGTGATTGTATCCACTTTATGAAACATTATGAAAACACATGAGTCTATCACAACAACGGATTTTCCTTGACAGATCAAATCCGTTGGATTTTCACGCTGATTATCCATAGGAGAGGTAGGTTGCCGGTTCTCACGGCCCGGACTTTAGAACAAACCTTATGCTCAGCAAAGATAGAAAATATGTATAGTCTAATATAATAAAATGGCTCTGTTGTTTGGCCACTGTTTAAAAGAATCAGAATATAAGGAAATAATCGGATCCAGAGCAGCATCATTTACAAGTTTAATCAGCACTGATTAAACTTCTAAATAAACGTAAACATTCAATAACTCGGGTCAGGTCGGACCACGGCCTTCTTTTTTTTTTCTCTTCCTCACAGGAAAGAAATGGAACTGCCCATTGGTCCGACCTCCCATTGGTTCGACCTCCCGTTACTCCGACAAAATCGACCACAAGTCGGACCAATAGGAGGTCGAACCAATGGGTGGTCCCGTTAGTTTGAACTGTCATCGCTACTTTCTGACAAGCTCTTCCATTGACACGAGCATGCAGCTTTCTCTCTCTCTCTCTCTCTCTCTCTCTCTATGAGAGAGAGCAAAATAACGAGAATTACTGAAAGAGAGAGAGCTCTCAGAAACACACAGAAACGCACATCACACACACACACGTGGCCCAGAAAGGAGCCAGATCATGTCAGATCGCGCACAACCATCATAAATGCTGATCAAGATGTGTAAACTGATAATCAAAGCCCCCCTCCCAGAGTACAGAGTAAAAGAAATACACTTTTTTCTCTCCCCCCCTCCGCTCGAGTGTGGCTGAACCTGGCCGGCTTGAGCTCACTTCACGGGCGCGAACCTGCTGCAGCTGCCGCTCCTGCTGACAGCAGACTGAGAGAAAAAAAAAAAGTAAATTTTGCTTTGGTTAGGTTCAGGCAATGAAGAAAGGAGTTGGTTAAGTTTAGTAAAAACACCAGGTAGAGGCTAGACAGGCTGGAAGCATAATGAGCGATATATGTTATTAATATGAAGTGCTTGTTTTGCAGTTAATTATGCACATGATCCGTTTGATCCCAGAAAGGAAAAAAGGATCAATGCGCAGCCTCCGTTTCCTTTCTGATTGCGTCCGTCTGTCTGTTCGGAGTGGGGGAGAGAGAGAGAGAAGCCAATCCACCTGTCTGTATACCTGTCTGTAATGTAAGTTTGATTTGATATGAATGTCAAGGTTTAATTATGGACACTAATGAGCGTGCAGCAGTGCGTAAAAGTCGTGCGTAATGACAGCTCCTCGTTGGTGAAACACAATAAACTGCACCTCTTCTTCCACGTGTGTCTTATTGACAGGTGGAGCCTATATGAATAATTATATAAATGCATAGTGAACGGTAAGAATGGAGAGTTGGACTCATGCTAACTAGGTTCAGTTCGAACTAATGAGGACCTCCCATTAGTTCGAACTCGCATTACTCCGATTGTCGGACCAATGGGAGTTCGAACCAATGGGAGGTCGGACCAGTGCCATGGGCCCCAGGAGAAATAAGGTGTGCGCTGCGCTCACCTCGCTTCTCTCTGTCATGTCGGTGCTCTGGCTGTGATTTATCTGCTGCCTTGAATCCGCCCTTTATACGTGCGCGTTCACAGATTCACAGCAAGACGGTTGTTACCGAATTGATAACCAGCGTCGTGGTACCGCTGAGTGACAGTGTTGTGGATAGGTTTAGCTGGATAGGCTGCTAGTAAGCCCAGGTAGACTGAGCTTGCTTCGTGATACAGGCCTCTGACACTCATGCATGACGTATTGATAAACACTGCACTTGATAGACTTACGAATTCAAATCAAAAAGCAGCACTCTGTGACAGTTTTTTTTTATTTATCGGCAGCAGTGAAGGTGTGTGGTGGTGGTGGTGACTTGGCTCAACACAGATACAACTTTTTACTACAGCTTTTAGACTATTCATAAAATAATCAGAGCACAAAAGTTAACCGGGCCATGGCCCCCCTGGCCCCCCCAGTTCCGCGGTGTATGCAAAGAGGTTCAGATACCGTCGTAGTTCCGACCATAAACGGCGATTCGGCTGTGTTATTCTCATGACTCGCTGGGCAGCGTACGCTAAACCAAAAGTAAGGAAACGCTGGTCGGCTCACCCAGCATTTCCGCCACCACTAATAATAACAAAATAACGATAGAGACAAAACGATATATTTATCGAAAATGGGCCCATTAACAAGTGTGGGTAGCGTAGATTCATCCACATTAATATGAGACTTTTTTATTGTCGCGGAATTCTTTGTTCTGCCGCTGGAGAAACTCCTCGTTGTCCCTAGAGTCGAGAGAGAGAGACAGGAAATGGGAGGCAGAGAGGGGGGAATGACACGCAGGATAGGACCACTCGGCACGGGATTCGAACCTGGGCCATCTGCAGTGAGGACCAACACATGGGGCGGGCGCTCCACCAACCGAGCCAAACACCGTAGTGCTGTTTTACCAGACCACATTTTCAAGGTCTCAGATTCAACTACATTTTATCTCAGTCTTGGACTCGGCCTCACCCCACCCTTGGTCTTGACTCGTTCTCAACCCCTTGACAGTCTTGGTCTTGGTGTTGTCTTGGTATGCTCTGGTCTTGGTCTGTTGACTCTGTCTCAGAGTTGGTCTTGACCACAACACTACTACTTCTATGATTTTCAACATGGACCCGGGAAAACAGTCAGATGCACCCAACCTGCCTCCTATAGGGGTACAAGTTTAGTATAAGGAGTCAAACCAAGTGTATGATCATTTTATAAAATAAAATAAAGATGCTAAACAACCAGTGTGATATGAACCAAGTTAGGAGCTGGACTGCGGCTGCCCTGATGGTAAACTCCCTCTTTCTTCTCATTGTTCTTCTCTGTCACTCCCATGTCCCCTCTGTCCAGGTGACTTTCCATGATACAGTATGTTAAAAAGAAGTGAGTTTGATGAATGGCTGTGTGCTGCTATGATGACCTAAGGAAATGTCTACACCACCCACTCTGTGCCTATTATACTCAGAGTGGAGCAGCTGACATGTCTGGCCTTTTCCTCTCCGAGGGAGTGCAGCTAAAGTGTCCTCCCCCACCTGCATCTATCATACATACACAACCATTTCTACTATTACATACAGGCCATTAGTGAATTAGAGTCACTGTTACTGAATCAAATATACTGATTTGATTCACCTATTCACCTTGTGTTCTATGGTAACCTGCGTCTCTTCCAATTGTGTCTCAACCTGTATTTCGACACACTAATGGTAGAAGGACTTTGTTCGTTGAGACGGTCGGAACCATGGATCTTTGGTTGGACCTGTTAATTAGTGGAAGTTGTAAGACAATTGTGTTCAAGCTGGAAGCAGGTCAAGTGGGCGAGGCAACATAAGGTAGAGATAGCGCTGGTGTTGCATTCAAATACACTATTGTCATGACACACAATAGATAGAGATTCCCTCTAAATGACAGTGATATTCCACAAAACAACTGCACTGCAATGTGGACTCTTTACCAGCTAAAACGCTAAAATGAAACTAAAGTGCTGAACTGATAAGGCTCCTTCTAACAAAGAGTAAATAAATAACAGGAACACAAATCTGTATTTTTTGTACTTTCATTTCTTCACATTTGGCATTCACTAGTGGAGTTTGTAGTAAAAGGTTCTTAAATTCCCTCTGAAATGTAGTGTAGTACTGTAAAATGGAAAGTAAAGTACAAGTACCCTAAAACTGAACATCACAGCAGGAGCTGACCAAATGTAGCCTACTGAGTTACTTCTCACCACTGATCACTGAGTGGTGTAACTGCGGGATAAAAACAATTTTCAATCTGTGCTCAGCAAGTTGGCCTTGACATATATCGATCTAAAATCGTTTAAAGTGGTAAAAAAAAAGAATCAATTATATTGCACATGACAAAGACATGTATGTTAAACCATCCATCCCCATTCTGATAATAATGATTCCACTTTGGCATTTGAGTCCATTTTTTGTGCAACTAGCCAGAGCTTTAGTAAGCTTGTGGAAGCTGAACTTCGTCCAGCTGCTCATTTTGTTCTGACAATTTGGAAACACGCAGAAACGAACCATAGCACTAGCAGTAGCAACTTTCAGGTAAACAATCCGCGCAGCGCGGCGCTCAGAGATGACATCAGCTTTTGTGTTACTGCTCCCTTCTCATTCTCTTCAATCCAGGTATTTATTTCACTGGTTGAATTTTTGGCTAAAAAGTTACTGAATCGATTTCAAGTTACTGAATTGGATCAGAATGGATTGTTCTAAATGAACCAAGATCGTCCTTGAATCGTATTGGCAACCATGAATCGTGATTCAAATCGAATCGTTGTTAAAACGAATCGTTATACCCCTAGATGAAACCATGACATTGAAATCAGATACAGGTTTAGGTCACAGTTGACGCTTTGTGTTTGACATCTGATCTTCTCATAGGTCTCTAGCCCTATGATTTCCTCATGGGTGCCTGTGGAGTACTGTAGAGCTTTGGCAATTTGAAAAATAGATAAATAAAAATAAATACCAGCAAGTCAGACATTCACAGTTCCTCATTTTTAAAAGGCTGGTTGGTGTCTGAACCATTTAACAGCCGATATAATAACATAATAAACAATTAGAAATACTTTTATCATTTTATCTGATAAATGAATCATTGCAACACTTCAAAGTATATAACACTAATTAAAGTGTGTTTAATACTTTCCCATGATGCCCAGTTTTACCCACTCATCATATGGACAATGGTCCCAGTCCTCAGCCCTCAGAGTGAAATCAAATTGTCTTGTCTTTGCCTGCCAGTCAAATGAAAACGTCTTCAAGTGTGATATTCTCGTAAGACCGCCAGATTGGTAATGGTTGAAATTTGTCCAATATCAGAGTTAATGAGGAGAAAGAGGAAACAGATCTGCAACAGAAGAGGAGGGCAGGTCCCCCCGGCAAGATGCAAACTAATTTCACAGAGATGGGCATCGTTCAGAGAGGCAGACAGTGTCCACACAGGCTGTGGGAGGAACTGTCGCCACCGCACATTAGCTGATGGAGCCAGAAATAATATGAAATTCATCCGTCTTTGGAGAAAGTGTGTTCAAAGTTTCTATTCATTTAAAAAGTACAATAATTACTCCCCACAGCAGTCAAGAGGAAAAAGGTGGCTCATGTTATTCAAGGTTGACTGTTAAAGCTTCCTCAAACTAAACTACCTCACCTTGCTCGCCTCATTTATATCTTGTATCCAGAGTAAATGATCCAGGAGCTACTTTGCCTTCTATGTCCCCAGTGCACACACTAATGTTTCAGGTGCTTTGCATTGTTTAAATGAAACAAACTCCAGACAAAAACTAGAGTCTTATTTTTCCCTTGGAGACTTTAAAGCTTCATCATTTTAATTTTTTTCCTGATGATTCTTAAGTATTTTTCTTAATTCATTAGGTACTTAATCCTGGAACTGTGCTGTTTCTGTTTTGTTGACAATGTTCTTGTGTTTTTCTTGCTCTCAGCTCTAGGAAAATAGATTGTATTCTCAAAGCGACGCCTTGATTAAATAAAGATTAAATCTAATTTAATTTATTGCATTACACATTGGTACTTTTTGTGAGAAATTTGTAAAACTATTTCTTAGTGTCAGAGTCTGCTGATTGTTTTTCTTTGCTCATATCTCAGCAGCATGTGAATGAATCACAAAGGCATATATTTGAAATCCATCCATGGGTTTTCAGGCAAAGCACACAGCAAGGTTAGTCTGACAAAAATAAATCCAGACATGATGCTTACTTAATTAGTTCTGATGCTTTTATACTGAACCTGAGTGATGCTGAAGGCTCTGCTACCAAAAACAGTATTCAATGTTCACAGAGTCAGTACTGTAATAAATGTGGGTTTTACCTTTAGCAACAAATGCTAGAAGGACCCTTGAATGAACACGCTAGCGTACAAAAGAGGACAATCTTTATTAACAACAATTAAGAGTAGTTCATGACGGTCATGGGGGACACGATAGGCTTCCTTTAAGTTGATCAGAGCACAAAAGTTGAAGACCCACTAACACACAGGGCTAGTTTTACTAGCTTTAAGGCACACCAGTGAACACGGCACGCACTGCACACACGGCTGAATTTAAGCATAAGGCAATACCACCTAGGCTTTCTAACACCCTCTAATAAGAGGCACTGCAATATAACACACACTAAAAGGGGAAGCGTAAAATGTCCCACCTGTAGGCTCGTCACCCCCCCTGAGCAACTCTCCCACTCCACACTATTAAAAATCTACACAGTAGGATGACATACATACACAATATTAAATAGATATGGTGTTCATGAACGTGTCAGTGTTACAGCAGGTAGCAAAGTCAGTGTTACAGCAGATAGCAGAATCAGCAGAGTCATCAGCCCTGCACCCTCTAAGGTGAGCCCTGGTCTGGCTACAGGAAGCACCCAGCCCCCCCTCCTAGCATATACACAGCTAACTCCCCCTAACTCGCCGGCAGCTCTAAATCACTGCGAAATTTGATACCCTCCCCAGCAGAGTGCTGCGCCGCTATAACTAGGCTATCACACCAAAAGCGATAAAATGGTCTGTGGTCGCTCATATCGCGCCGCTTGCCAGCTCTAGTAGGCCCCGCACCAAGCGACCAAAGGGGCGGGACTTTCAAACTGTGCTGCAGATGTGTCCATTCAGACTCTCTCAATTTCTCCCGCTGTCAGAATCCCAGTCTGCAATTGGCTGTCACCACGGTCACGCCGCTGCTCATTTGCATAAAGTTGAGCCTCTCTCGCTCAAGTTGCTCACATTTCGCTCCTCGTCGCCAGCGTACATTGAAAATGAATGGCAGCTGGTTGCCGCCGACGGTCAAGTCGCTTTTGGTGTGAACACACAGTTACTCCAACCCCGATATGCTGCATCTGTGAGTCTTTTGCAGCTCGTCGCTCTCTGCCTTACCAATCAGCCACACATGTATCAGGCTGATAATTGGGGAGTCCTTGCTCCTGATGTCACTCACTGGTGAGTCTCACCACAGTATTGACAGTGTGAGGTACATCCAAATAACTATCCCTTAAGGATTCATTTTAAAAACTGACAGTATGATTAGTGACTGTTATTAGTAACTCATTGGCTGCCATTGACTACTTGCTCTGCTGGTGTCAGTGTAAATCTCGCGTGATTTGCACTGACACTGGCAGAGCCGTGAACTGAGACACTGGGAGCTTCCGCTACAAACAAGCTGAAAACATATACTTATTTAATTTTTGTTAAAAAATGTTGGGGCTTCAATACAAGAGACGAGCACTATGCAGACGAGCACTATGGAGGTATTTGGATGTTTTTTGGTGTGTCTTTTTGGACGAAGAAAAGTGAGGCCCCACTCACGACAGTCATATGGACATGCAGTGCTGCACGGAGCCCCGCTGTAACTCCGAGAAGGCACGGAGGACTCTGAAACTTCTCCCAGCCCTTAGTCGACATGAGGGTGAGTAGAAAATGAGTGAAATTTGAATTTTGGGTGAACTATCCCTTTAAGTAAGGTATATTTATGATTCATTTACCAGTCACATACAGTAATTGACCATGAGTTTTGCTGTTGGCTGCTATTGATCTATCACCCTGCCACCAAAGAGCTTTTTTTTCTACTGCATTCCTCTCTTCTATTTGTTATCAGCTACTATAGGAAATCATCTATAAGCCTCAGGGGCGTCACATTCTCACACACAACAATCAGATGTGTAGAGAGCACTAATCTAACTCTGTGACAGAAGGCCCATGAGGTTTTAACAGCAGTGACCTCACTGACCCTCGCTGTGGTTGATCAGGACTAAACTAAAGTGTCCTCATCCTCCCACTGAGCTGGTGGTGACTGCAGTCACAGCGCTGCTTCAGGTGGTCTATTCATCTCTCAGTAGCTGAATCTCTATGTTGGAAGTTTAGTTTCGGTGGTAACACATCAACCTCACTGTTCTTGGAGCCACATCACAGACATATTTTCTCTATTATTACAGTAAGTCACTGTGAACTGAACATTTCCCGCAGCACACACACTAAGGTTCTCCACTGACGTTGATGACGACGTACCTCACAATGCAAGTACTTCAGCTCGTACAGCTCCATTCAGGTCACAAGAATTACAATACAGAAAACCAATTCAACAGAAAGAACAAATGTGAAGTACCACCATGTAAAATCAGAAATTAACATTGGATTTCTGACACCTTCTGCGCACAGAAATCAAGATTATAGGCCTTTCTAATAATTGCCCCCTGACATGCCCTGCAGTTGTCCTGCCATGTCACACTTTGACAAGCAATCTATATTCCCAGGCAAAATAGTGCTGCCAGCTGGGTAAAGGCCATCCGCTTTTAGCAGGTCAGGTCAGATCCATACGCGAGACGGGAAAACTGCACCAGCGCTGCAGGTGAAAGACAGCCTGCTATGAACCTAATTAACCACAGATACACCGATGTTGAATGGTTGGTAAGGTCACATCAAGGTCTCATATTGTTTCATTGTAGTGTCCGTGGTACCAACATTAATAACAAGGTCACATGTATTTGTGTCTACAATATTAGCTGGGAGATTTTTTGCCACAGGAGAGCTTTCTGAAAAGAGGACATACCGTATTCTAGTTTCCATATCTGTAGGCAGGTGAGAGGAAGTGTTGAAACAAACACAACTGAACTGCAAGAGCAAATGCATTTTGTAGGAAAGGTCACTGAAGGCATCGTGTTTTACTTTTTCATTTATTTGCTTACAATATCTGACTACATCACTTACATAAATGGGTTGAGGTCAAGGAAATATCACAGTCTGGTTTAATACAGAAAAACCTGACTATGACTTCAGATGCATATTTACATTTTTCCAAATTCACCATCTTTGCTTCACCTTAACCTTCACCTGAAGAGCTACTGTTGTCTCAACCTGACCACAGATCAAACTCTGGATGTGATTGTTTTTTTCTCTGTTCACGTCTCAGCAGCGTGTAAATGCAGCACAAAGGCAGATATTTCAAATCATTCCACACATTCCCTGGCAAAGCACACAACAAGGTTAGTCTGAAACAAATAAATCCAGACATGATGCTCACTTAATCAGCTCTGAGGCTTTATTTCATTCTGAACGACTTTTTTTTTTACTGACGCTGAGTGATGCTGGAGCACTTGCTGCCAAAGACAGTCTGTAAGTTTTGAGATACAATTAAATAACTATCAATTATCAATGATTAATTAAAAGAATTAAATTAAATTATTGATGGTTATCACTATAGCAGATTCAGAATGATGTGACAGACTGGAGGAACAGGAGGGAGAGACACAGATGTTAGAATGAAAATACTGTTTTGCACTGTATTTGAATATATTACATTTTCTTATATATCTTAAAGTATATTAAGAGTTGCAATCATCATAGTCTCTGTTATGATTGATGTGAGGTTGTGCAAAGTACTTGTATGTTACAGTACACAAGGAGTAAACAAACATATTCATATGCACTTAAGCATGTTTGCTATAATATACTGAGTACCCCATAGGGGCATTTGTAGTTATTCAACAGCTGAGAAAATGATGTGTACACATGTATACATGTATTTATAAAAAATTACCTCCATTTTCATACACACCAGATTGTTTTCATAAAGAACTTAATCTACATGAATCTGGAAAAATACACTGTCGTTGCAGGACCTCACAGTAAACACAGACCACACACCTGATATGTTCTGTCACATACAGTGACACGCAGGAACCTGAAACTCTGTTTACAAGCAAACATTTAACCAGAGTTTTCCCAAATCTCTACTTTGGCTGGAGTTTTCAAGAAGAATAGTTATCAATGATCTGAAACTGAGTTTTGTGTAGCTGAAAGTTGAAAAAATATTAAATGCCCGGCTACATGCAGACATGGCTTATTTCAACGGCCATTTCTGGCCCTCCATAGCAGAGCATTACTCAGCTTCTATGCTGGTTCTCCAGGCTGCTTCTTTTAACTGAAAGTGCATTCATCTGCTGCAGGTGACACACTGACTATAGATAAGTACTTCACACAACCCCACATTACAAAACCTCAACTAGTGTTCAAACTGGAACATGAAACACAGCCATATTACCATGATCCTGGGCTTTCTATATTGCAGCAAAAGTGGTAGTAGAAAGTAGTTGTGTTAAATATTTAATGAACTCATGTATGTACATTTTGTGTTGCTGGACTTCAGTATGTAACAGTATGTTCAGTTAGCCTGTTATCAGTGTTATCAGTCAAATAATCAAAATGGTCAAGATAAAGACCATTCACAGTAATAACAAGAACATCAATTAAGACCTCTAACACAACAGACAATGTAAAACGACTTGATGAAGGTGGAGCAGCAGAGGCTCCGAGGCTGAGGAGGACCAGGACAACTTGGCCTGAGCAGGAACAATTCAGTGCTGAAGTGAAACCTGAATACAGGACACCTCTGTCCACTAACACTGTCTGGTGTTACACATTTATAACTGAAAATGTTGAAAGATCACCTGATGATACAATTACATCAAATCCAATTTCTGTCACTCTGAACAGATCACCGACATTGTGAATGAGGCCAATCTGTTGTGTTACATCAGGTACATTTATACTGGCAGAGTTCATATTAACTTAACTCAACTTTTTTGTTCTGACCACAGGTAAAACAGAGGCTATTTCTGACTTGCTCAATGATTTCATTGTGCAAAATACCTCGACTGGACAAGACGTGATGATATTTGCACAGATGGTGTAACTGCAAAGACTGGAAAATACGGGAGACTCACAGCACAGTGTACGTGCAGTAACACTGTCCGACTCCACACTAACAACACGCTGTTGTACCCACAGAGAACAAGTTGGCTGGAAAAAATATGCCACAAAACAGTTCTGGATGTGTAAATATAGTCAAGTAATCAAAGAAAACACACTTTTTTCAGTTCTGTTTGTGGAAATGAGAAGTGAACAACACACACACACAAAACTTCTGTTTCACACTCAGGCTTGTTACCCGTGAGAAAAGTTCTCTTGCTCTGTCTCTCTCATTTAAACTGGGTGAAATAAGGTGAAATAATTCCTGCATCACAATGTTGAACAACATGACAGAATGCAAGATTTATTTTGGCCTGTGAAAGCTACCACACCTGTCTGATGTTTTCAATACTCTCCAAGCTTTGAGTTTAACACTGCAAGGAGGAACTGTGCAGGACAAAATTAAAACTGCTCGCCTCAACACAGAATTGTAGTATTTCTCTCTCCTCCACTCAGAAGTGGATGTTTTCCTGATGCTTGTGTATTTTTTCCTCCCTCTGTCAGAGAGGAGCTGGATGGGCACACAGCTGCCTTCGAGGAACAACTGCAAAGCCTTTGCTTGCAGCTAAGAAAATATATCCAGGAATTAAACGCAGGGTTTAAGTGGATCAGAAATCCCTTTGGAAACAAAACATACAAATGAACAAGTAACAAGTAAGTCTTGCATCTGCTTCAGCACTGGTTGTTTTGGGAATCGCACTAAATTCCAATTATTTATTCATTCATTTATTTTATTCAAAAATAATAAAACAACTGGGAGTAAGTACATTTTGGCCTCGGAGTCATTCAAGCAGCAGATCTACAACATGTCCAACGTGTGTCAGTGTAACGGAGGTGCACTCACTCACCCATAAAGGACGCGCAAACGGGCTACCAAGTACTCATTGAGCTCTTGGCAAAATGGTTTGCAAAGTCACCTGTCGTGCAGGAGACTAGGGTTCGAACCCCACCTGGGGTGTGCGAGAAACACAACGCAGAGGGCCAGGTACGACATCGGCTACATCCGCGCAAAACCAACCAGGAGAGCGAAACAACACATGTGCCACACAACCATTAACTAACAGACACAGCGTAACACACAGCCATTACAGTACAAGGCTGTTGTATGAATCTTATGGTAGCCACTGAGTTTAGGTTGTGGATAAAAGAAATATCTCTAAAACAAAAAGGATGAAAGAGGGGACAAAGTGTAGGTGAGGCCAGAGGAAGTGGAGGAGGAGCCACCTGTTACACTAGCAGAAGCTAGTTCAGGCAGACAACTCAGGCCGCGGCCATCCTGGCCAGCTGATCAGTCACATGCTCCCCTCGCCCAAATAGGATTTAAATCCCCCAGTTTACCTGCTCATCCCTGGTTATGCTTCTGCTGCTACTCCGCTGCTGCTCTGCCGTTCACTACTGCTGCTGCTGCCCATGAGGTTATGTGCTTCAGCTTGCTATGCTTACGCTCAATAAATGATTTCTTCTCATTCCAGAGTTGTCTGATTGAACTGTCTTCAGCTTGGTAGTCGTGCTCACTGGTTCAAAAAAGTTTTGTTTCAAGTCCCATCTCTTATGTTGCAACTATACACTAGACACTGTTTTACTGATGTCAACAGCACCAGTCTTCTCATTAAGAAGGTAAAAGAGACAATGGGCCTCATTCACGAACCGTTCTTAAGAACAAATTTGTTCTTAAGTCCTACTTACGAAGTTTTTACGAAGATTGTGGCATTCATGAATGTTTTCTTATCCAGAATTTGTTCTTAACTAGGAACAAAATCTACGAACAGTCAGGAGTATACTTACGCACTTTTAGGTGCTGAGACTTCTGCAAAAATAACCGATTATAGCGTTTTCTTTTGTTCTGCAGTTGTATGATATTATATGATTTGAATAAGAATTATTTTCTTATCTTTTATGATGTTTTTAATAATCATATATATTAATAATAATAATAATAATAGACAAATCATTGCAGTCTCTTAAAAAACATTATAGACATTTAATTCATATCAGTTGTTTTTTTCTCTTTTTTGGGGGGGCGGGAGGGGGCATACAGCTGCCGATATGATTTTTTTTTTTTCCTAATTGCGGGCTGCAACAGTGCACTTACTGTTGAAGTGTTCACACTATACACAACCGTTTTTTTTTTTAATGTGATAATATGATGATATTTATGATGGCACATGTGAGAGTTTGGTCTCTCTGATAACAACCGAAGAGCTGCATCCACTGCTGACACTACTAAATATAGCCTAAATATAAATATAAAAATATAAACTAAATATAAGCCTTTTGTTTGTTTCTTTGTTTCATTCCTGCCGCAGTAGCGCCACTTCACTACTTAAGTTCTTTTTACGTTTGGAGTCTGGTGCTCCCTCCCAGATTTTCATTTGAGCATTTCAACTTTCTTTCTCACTTCACCTCCTCTGCTCAGTGCCTGTGGGTTCTGTGTGCACACGGCCCTGCAGTCTCATGCCCTTTTACGGGCATTGATGGGGCCGTTACCTATGCTAATCATATGTTAATTAGACTCACCTGGCACACGCCCTCAACTTACGAGGAGATGGCATTCATCAAGTAGGAACACAGCTGCGAACAATTCTGAGGCTTACGAACGTGTTGATGAATCTGACGTAGGGTTTTCTTAAGGAACTTCTTAAAGAGGAACTAAACCCCTAAACCACTTTTTTCTGCTGAAAACAAATGTATTTGGGTATAAGGTAGTGTTGTCAGTTGATTCTGGTCCAACTTTTGACATTTTAGTCAAAATATTTCAATTTGGTGTATTTTGTAGTAAAAATGTAGAGTGACTGCCCTCTATGGGTTGAAACACGGCTATTACAATCAAATTTTTCTATTGGCTGAGATGGAGGCAGATGACGTTTTGGAGGCAGCTTTCGTCACCGTCCACCAGCTCCCCGGCCAATCAGCACCGGCTGCTGCCTGCCGCTAACGGTTGCTAGGCACTCTAGCTGCTCTGCTGCGGCTAACGGCTGCTAACAGCTGCCTGAACGGGAATCGTTAGTGCGGCCGGCGCTAACGAGCCGCTAACGAGCCGGCGGATCAGCTGTAGATGCTGTGTCACGGCTCTGGCGTCCTCTCCTAGTAGTGTCCACCATAGACATATAAAGAGTGTCCACGCTACTAGTGCTGTTAGAGTAGCTCGTTAGTAGCTCGTTAGCGCTAGCAGAAGTGTCGATGTGTGTTTATTACTTTTTTTTCTCTTTTGTGTGATTTCGCGGGTGTGAATGGGGCGCAAGGGGGAGGGGGGATCGGAGAGTGCTCCTGGAGTCCCGCCCATAATCAAGGTATTTTTTGAATTTCAAGCTTAGAGCACGTCATCCAAAACTGAGGGGTTTAGTTCCCCTTTAAGAACAACTTAAGAAAGAATCTAAGAAGGTTCTTAAGAAGATATTGGTGAATGAGGCCCAATGTTCAGTGAGCGGGCCATGCTATTTGTAAACCAGTCACTTGTTGGCTGTGACCGCAGGAGGAGACGGGAGCTCTGATTGGATAGTTTATTGCTGTGCAGCAAAAAGGTTAGGTCAATATTAAGTCTATTAAGTACTAGCTTTACCACTACTGTGGTCACCACAGTTGAGACCTGTGGTGTGTTTGATGACATTTGGCCAGTGTTCATATGTATGTGTGATAATCTTGATGATAAATAAATAGCACCACCTGCTGCAGTGCAGTGTGGTTGTTGATAATTAAAACTCTGTCCCTGGTGAATTTTCCTCTGTGCAAGTTCACCTCAATACTAATGAAGTAGTAGGCCCCACTGGTTTTGGGGATGTGTGAGGAATGAGGTGGTTCGTGAGTTTTATTTCAATGGTGAATTCGTCCTTGGACTGACAAAGTTTGAGAAACACTGCCCCAAGGGAATAATTCAATATTTTAATAAATACACTCATTTACTTCATCTTCACAAGAAGAATCAACTGTGGAGAACCGGATGTCAAGTAATGCATCTCCTTAATTTAATATTTTCCTTGGCATTGAAAATAGGAATTGTAAAATGAATTTAGAATCAATCATTAATCTGTCAATAAATACTAGGCCCATGGCACAGATACTCACACAAGTTAAACAAAGAAGATCAATCAGCAAATAGGAAACATTTGATGCAGCTTGGAAAGAGAAATTCAAGAGAAAATCCATTCATTTATTTCCATTTTTAAAATGCATTTTCAAATAGTTAATTTGTGTTTTTGTAAATCTATTTTCAAATTTTCAGTATTTACTAATGATTAATTTAAAGGGATAGTTCACCCAAAATTCAAATTTCACTCATTATCTACTCACCCTCATGTCGACTAAGGGCTGGGAGAGTCTTCCGTGCCGAGTTACAGGGGGGTCCGCGCAGCAGTATTTGTCCATATAATGGTTGTGAATGGTGCTCACTTTTCTTCATCCAAAAAGACACACCAAAAAACATCCAAATACCTCCATAGTGCTCGTCTGTAATGTCCCTCTTGTATTGAAGCCCCGACATGAGAAATTGTTTCGAAAAAAATTAAATAAATCTATATTTTAAGCTTGTAGTAGCGGAAGCTCCCAGTGTCTCAGTTCACTGCTTTGCCTGTGTCAGTGCAAATCTCGCGTGATTTGTACTGACCGGCGGAACAATTTCTCATGTCGGGGCTCCAATACAAGAGGGACATTACAGACTCTCCCAGCCCTTAGTCGACATGAGGGTGAGTAGATAATGAGTGAAATTTGAATTTTGGGTGAACTATCCCTTTAATCATTCTTTTTTTCTTTTCTTTTTTTTCTTTTTACAATTCCTTCTTTATTTACAATATAAAATTAAAGAAGTACTTTAGTACTCCACCTGTGGTATCTCTTGTCCTCCATAATCAGAGTGAAGACATTGTTAGCCTCACTTAACAAAGGACTGAGGACAGTAGGAATTAAACATACCACTGATGCTGATTAATTAACATGTTGTTAATGTTATACATTTCAGTATCTCCTGGCTACATGTGTTAGAAATAAGCATTAGAGAAGCAAATACAGCTCTCTGCTCATCAGAAACTGCTTCATGCAATTACAGGCTCTGCCACATTGTAATATAGATACACAGTACAGGTTGAAGGGTAGGCATGGTCAGGAATAATTGAACCACTCTAAATATAAGGTCAGTGTTCATGTAATACCCATGTTTATTCTGCCCTACTGCCTCTGCTGCAGGTACACCACATTGCTGTAATGAAGCCTCTCCTCTTGTACTGGTTACCAGTCTCACCTCTGGCCTTCAGGAGATTCTCAACTATTTCCTTCCTAATCCACATTCCTCACAGACTTCCATCTCATTGCAAATGCTGAACATCGTTCCGCCTCACTGACATAAATACACAATAGCCTCGGCACCGACACACACTCAAACAGACACACCACTGTAAAGACACTCACTGCACCCATGGAGAAATAGAATATGGAAGTCATTACTGTAACCTCACTTTATGTTGCAGTGCATTAATCAGCAGTTGGCAGAATAATATAATATGACTTCATTTGAATATTTTTAGAAGTACTTCAAGCACCTTTTACTTTGAGAAACTTAGAGTGAGGAGACGAAGAGAATGATTGTTGAAGGTTATTGTTGTTAGCGTTTCTGCAGCAGCTTTCAAGTGCACTTTATTTTCTTGACTGTAGCAAGAGAATATCATTTTCTCATCTAGTCTTGTCCTTTTTTTTTTCCTTTTTTTTTTTACATAATAGACACAAATCTCATCTGCACTCTGCAGTAATCACCCACCAGCAATACTCCCGAGGAGGTGAACGAGGCAGTCACTATGGCAACCTCCAGGCCCTGCAGGGGTTTTCGATGTAATGGTCTAACATTTGGTAATTCAAAATTTGTTTCAAACTGACAGACCCTTTAGGAGCAGCAACTTGTACAAAAGAGAAGGTCTTAATTTGCTGGCGGGTGTGGGAGATTGCCAAGAGGAGCACCAACGAATCTGCAGTGCTGACTGCTTATAAATGAAACAATCAAGTTCTCTTTTCATAATGTTTGCAGCTCAACTGGCAGATTACCAATTTCCTCATCTGAATTTGAAGTTTTTGTTTGCCTGCACCTGTTTTATAATTTTGTGGCCCAGGATCAAATCTGCCTGACCCCTGGTTTGTATTGATGCAGATTTGGTGGCATGGTGCACACCCATGCTGCATTTTGGCACCAAACGTGGACAGCATTTGTCCTCCCTGAATTTGTGGTTTTAGTTGGCAATGGTGCGAATGATGTTTAAAAATCTATTAAAATTCACAACTCAGTCAGCCAAGTCCAATGGAAGAGATTACATTGTGAATGCAGAGTCTGTACAAAGTTGATATCTGGCCCTCACCTTGTTGCTGCCCCCAAGTTGTAATAGGTTCAACACAGCAGAGATTGGGCTGTGGTGAAAACCAACACCTCCATGTTCTTTTTGTGTACTTCTGGTTACGGAGGGTTTTTCATGGGTTGACCAGTGGTCACCTTGCTACAAAACTACTGTGCTTAACAATCTGGCTAAGTCCCTCAGCTTCAATATGACAATGATCCATGCAAACATGGCATTCAACAACTCAATTACAACTGACAAACACTAGAGGAGTACAAGGATACAAGCTACTCTCTGATGCATCCCTGAAAATAGGTATATGGAGAAATTGTGCCTGTTTCCACATGAAGCCAGAATTACAATTAAATGTGAATGGACTGTGCCAGAACACATTGTCCTCTAAGCAAATAAACAGCATTTGCCCCTTTTCAGGAAAACTACTAAAGCAACAGCAAGTATGATCATTTATATGCCACTGGTACATTAATCATCAGCATCATAACATATGCGGCAAACTGCTGCAACAAAAAAATAATATCAGCTGCTACAACTATTGTGCACAAATAGTTCACGTAGCCAAGCAGATACAGTAGGAGCAGCACGAGTGAAGAAACTGGTGTTCAGCAAAACACCATGACACAGCCTTCTGTACAAGCACATCTGCAGGACAGCAATTAAACAGTCAGCAGTGTTGGCTAACTCACACAGCAGCTCACCGCACAGACTAAACACAGCCACAGCATCATTTGCGTGTTTTATAGCACAAACAGCTTTTTCTTACCATGGTGAAGTGGAGCAGAACCCAGAGGAGAAGTGGTGGGTCACAAACACCTTGGAGCCGAGCCACCTCCAGAAGAGTCCAGAGTCCAGAGTCAGAGAGGCAGCGAGGACCGAGGCACCAGTGGGTGGGTGGGTGGATGGATGGATGGATGGATGGATGGATGGATAGATAGATAGATAGATAGATAGATAGATAGATAGATAGATAGATAGATAGATAGATAGATAGATAGATAGATAGATAGATAGATAGATAGATAGATAGGTATGCTGCGTTGTGTTGTATGTATGTATATTCAAACAATTACTACACTTAGAAAATGAAAAATATAAAGTTGAAGTTAAAATAAGTAAGATGTGTATGCACTGTAAAACACTGTCCTATAATGTGATAATAATGTACCTCTGACAGGAAAAGACAAGTCTCATATTGAGGTCAATTTTTATACTGACCAGAAATCAGCCAGCCAGAGCCTGCAAGGTAGGGCATCAACCGAAAAATGTCTGGTCAGCAGTGATGCAGAGTAAATGGAATTTGTAGTTAATGGGCTAAAACAGGCCAAATTACTGACACGGTCCATTTTCTGATCATTTTACAGTCATATTTAGTTTATAGTGTCACACAGCCCACATTTTCAATAGAATTACTATATTGTAGAATTGGACTCTAATAGGTGTAGATGTTTTGTTTTGCTTGAAAAGGGGCCCTCTAAGTGCCTTTTAGAGCCGCATAAAGAGACAGGCCTGTCAGCTTCGAAAAAATCCCTCCATCCTCTGAACGAGCACAGTATTTACACAGTCAGTGTGAAAAAAGGCCTCTCGCCACCACAAAGTTTATCCAGCTCCCCACCTCTCCACAGTCTCACCCCATCAGTCTTCAGAGCTGTCAGCGCCACATCCAGATACATAATGAACGTGGGATCCATTCTGCCACCTCTCTCCGTCCACCCCGCCGTCCGCCATCTCTTAATCAGGAAGGAACCTGTGGGGACGTAATGTAGACATAAGTCTTTCTCTAAATGTGGTATACGCGGCCTGACAGGGGAGGTCGCCACTCCCTTCAATCAAAGGAAGTCGACACACATGAGGGACACGCTCACATATGTGGATGAAAATGCACACAGTCGCCTGTGCCAGCCTCTCTCCAGAACAGCTTATATTTATGTAAATGGAAATACATAGGAGAAGACACATTTAACTCATCGTGCTCCCCTGTCATGTCTCGGATGATTGGTAAACTTAATTAAAGTCACACTTGTCTATTTTTTTATGCATCAAAATAAAATATTGAACAGTCTCTCGAGTTTTTGGCTCAGGAGCTGCTCAGATTGAGAAGGTCACAGTGGGAGTTTGCAGAGGTGACGTGACACCGGCGCTTCTTCTGCTTCTGGGTTCACTTCATATTTTCATGGCATTCATTCAGTGTACCCACACTGTGTAGTGGCCTCTTGTAAGGTTGTCCTAGTTTTCCATCAAGTTTAAACACATTTGTTAAACACATTGTGTAGGAATTCCTCCCATCTACACTGTTAGACTTTTCACTGTAAATTTACAGTATTATACTGGCAGCAGCTTCACCAGCATAATACTGTAAAATTACAGCAATTTGCTGTATCTTATAATTACAGCAAAATACTGTAATTCAAATACTGTAAATTTACAGTATTATACTGGCGAAGCTGCTGCCAGTATAATACTGTAAATTTACAGTATTTGAATATACAGTGATATCCTGTATTTAATGATGATTACAGAATATTACTGTAATAGGCTACTACTACTACTACTACTACTACTAATGATGATAATAATAATAATAATAAAGAAATGACAGCAAGACAGTATTCATTTTTCAATTCAAATATTTATTGCAATAAAAATGTATTTCAGTTACAGTGCATAATGACATTTGGTAACTCACTGACAATTTGTATTTGTGAGGCAGGAACATCAAATTGTTTTAATAATCCCGTAATATAGGAAATGCAGAAAACAGCCAGGACAAATGCCTGGACTAAACGTACATTTTTCTGGCCACTCGAACTCACGGACACGGCGAGGAGATGACGAGGAACTGCTTGAAAGCGGACGTCTGCCTTGCAGAATGGACACAGGCTCTAGAATGAGAAAAATGTTGCATCAGTACATGGATTATCCGTTACTCTTAACAACGTTTTTTCTCATCACGGCGATTTCACCAACATAAACAGATATATTTTTAAACGGCTAAAAAAGTGGAGTAATAATAATACCGTAATAATTAAAAAGAAAAATCCTGTTCAGTGTAGCACCGTTCTATTGTTAGGTCAGCTGCAACTTGTGGCAGAAGCCAGAGGACCCACGTGCAGAAACCGGTGGAGAAAAAAAAAGTCAAAGTCAAGGACTAAATAAAAAAAAATGTCACTGTCTCTCTCACGAGCAGTGCTGTCATTCAAATTTCAGCACTGACACAGCGGACAGCGCGCCTGCATGAAATGCATGCTCCGGAGGCGATCTTTTTTCAGTTAGTTTTGCCTCTTCACAGAGATTTTTCTGTGGAGATTTTTTCTATTTTTTAAACGAGTACGAAAAATACCTGCAGGCTATTCGTGCTAACGTTAGCTACTCCAGGCATAAATTAGACCAGTTCTGCCAGTAAAATCGTGTTGTTTAAACAGGGTTACACAATGCTATGCTCTATAATTTCAGCTAAGCTTGAATGAAAATTGAGCTAGCTAACTGAAAATGAAAAGATTCAACAACTTTGTCCAAACACGGTTCTAAATGACAGAAAATTCAACTGGAAAAAAAATCCAAACCTTCTCCTAAGTCCGGAAAAAAAGATAAATTTATGTGAACTTACCCAGTGGACAGCTCCAGACATCAGAGGTGAGCAGGTAGCCTTCCTGTGACTGCTCACACACAAGCTGCAAAAAAACTGTCAACTGTTGATTTTCAAATTTATTTTTCCCACACTTTTCACCTTCCCACAATGCTCTGCTGTTTACAGTAATCCTGTAAAAAAAAAGGGCCTTCTCTTAAAGTGCTGTAATCACATTTTTTTCTCCCAGATTGCATTGCAGTTTACAGTATGATACTGTATAACAGTTTTACAGTAAAATACTGCTCAGATTTTACTGTAAATTTACAGAAAAGGGTTACAGTGTAGCGTTGCAGTTGTATATCACAAGCAACTCAATCGTATTTTTCATGCTGCATTCACGTGAAATTGGGCAGACGGCAGACAGACGACAGCCGCTGCACGTAACGGCATAAACAAGCCTCTATAAGTCGTCTGTCAGCACGAGGCAAAACAATACACGTGACAATATGTTGTCATGGCGATGATGTAATGTTTACCTGACCCACATTTTACCGGCTTTCTCTGGACTTCTGTGACTAAAATGACATCTGGTTTGTTACCGACGGTCGTCTGCCCGACTGCAGGTGAATGCAGCATCAGTGTAACTCTCCGTTCCTCCTCACTGCGTTACCGCGGTGACTTTTCACAGACGCCACCTCGACCTGAGCCGACAGCTCCAGTGTCTCCGCTGAGTTTCCGTGGTTTCCTACCGTCACGCTGCCACTGAACGTAAAAACATGGCGACACCACATGGCAGCCAGCACCGAGCTTACCCGCTCCATGTAGATATGAATGATATGAACGGCTAATTCAGAGCTGAAAGGAACACTTCAGTTTGTTGATGGGGGGGATTACTGAATAATGAAAAACAGACTTTTGAACCAAATAATCCATTTTCCTGAATAGATAACAGGAGAAGTTACACAATGTCCCTTTAAATATTACCTCACATGCAGCCATTATGTGTGTTAACGTGAATGAATGAAACAACCAATCAGACGTCCACACTGCCAAAGTCTCACTTGTGCTTGTACTGCACTGACTTAATTCACCAGAGTGATATCTAACTCTATTAGGGGCTGTGTCTTTGCCTGTTTACCTAATGGGCTTCTCCTTCTTCTTTTTCTCCACCTGTCTGTTATTCTTCACCCTATCCCTCTGTCTCCTTGTGTCCCTGAGGATGTGATTAGAAGTGTCTGTGGTCCCGGTGGGAAATCACTCGTGTTGCTGCTGGTATGTCTGTAGTGACAGATTTGGCCCAGCACTCACGAGCTGCTAAATTACTCCACGGAGCTGACCGGGTCCAAGGAGAAGGCACGATGAACAAGAAGGAGGGAAGGGAGATAGATAAGAAGCACAAGGAAATGGAGAAGGACCAGGAGGCTGATATCCACTCAAGAGGGATGGAGGACTAGATAGATGTGGAAATGAAAAAACAGGAAGGAGGAAAGGCGAAGGGGTAACAAAAGAAGAGAGGGAGACTGAGAAGGAGGGAAAGATGGCGATAATTAAATGCTGAGGGCCGGATGGGGAAAGAGGAGGGAACGTAAAAAAAAATATATATAGGAACTGGAAAAGGGAAAAGGAGAAGGACAAAACAGGATGGGAGAACTGAGTGGATGGGTTCATCATGCCAAGCTTTGGACACGGTGATAGATCATTTAGATTCTGGAGAGAATCCGTCATCAGGTAATATGAGGATTTTGAACAAGGATTAATTGTGTACAGTTTAAATGGAGTCACACTCATACGCTCTGAGTTACATTCATTTACATTCATCATGTTCATCTGTAGGCAAAAGGTCACAGAGTTGATTCATTCACATGTCACCTACAACGGGGCAACGTCTCATGCTGAATGGATTTCAAGCAGAATATCACTACAACTCTGAAACTTCAGGGAGTTCCTTCAGCAAAGGAATATGCTCCCTCCACATATTTGAGCAGTTTGCAGTCTCCAACAGCTTGTAATTAATAGAGACATGCAGCTTTTCTTACCATCTGGTTGAAAAACAGGAGCATTAATTCCAGAGACAGCTCTTGATGTTAAGGTTTTTTGTGCCGTTGGCAATGAGCACACATACTGCACTGTGATAGAAATTATACTGACGATATATTCTTTTATTATTGATGTGGTGTGGGGTGGAAGATGAGGAGTGGTCTCCATTCTCTTTTATATTCATTTGTTCCCGTCTCTGAAAGCAATTTAAGATGCACAGCAGGCGACGTGGACATGGAGGAAATTCCCTGGATGACTGAGAAAGTCTGGTCACACAAAATGAGACGATGGTCTCAAGGCTCTTGACCCTCAGCTGCTCTAAAGTTTAGATGCTTAGCATCCAACAGTAATGACTGTGGTTTAGAGGTATATGTAAAAATGTACATTTGGCCCCGACAGCTCAATGTACCGAGACACAAAGAAAACACAAGTAAACCTCTTCAGCAAACATTTCAAAATGAAAATGTTGCACCACAGTGAGACAAAAAAAAAAGAAATCACTTTGACTTAGTGTCCCCTGGAAGGCATTGTGTTGAGCCTCAGGGCCACCATACATAAAGCTTTTTATATTATCTGACATGTTTGTAAAACTAGATCTAATTCAAAGTCTCCCGGAGTCTCGCGCGAGACCCAGTTGCCGTGCTCGGTGTGTTCAGGAGCAGTGGGAAAAGCTACCGTTTGTGTCATAAACACAGGAATATCAACTCTTTACTTGCTTCAAGTAATGTGTTGTGGGTGTGAGTGTGTGGTAGGCTGTGTGTGTGTGTGTGTGTGTAGGTGTGTGTGTGTGTGTGTGTGTGTGTGTGTAGGTGTGTGTCTGTCTGTCTGTCTGTCTCAAACACTAAACAGTTGCAGTATGGGAAAATACATTTAATCTTGTGTTTTGCCAGACATGTTTGCTAAGCCACATTTCACTTGCTACCCATGTTCACAGCTCACCTTCAGCTTTACAGTGTTAAAGGACAATTCCAGGCGAATTCAACTCAGGGGTGTATTTTCATATCATTTTAGGTCTAAAAGAATGAATCTGAAGATTTTCAGTTTAATTGCTCCTGTTTTGCGGTAGTTGCGTCTGTCCCTGCATCGCCACGGCAGCAATGAATGGGAGTGGATGTAAGTTCCGCTGCTTAGGCTGTTTCCAGCCCTCAAAGCCGCATTTTTTTCCCACAGACAGCATCAGATGGCTACTCAAACATGCACCGAGAAGTTTATTTACTTCAAGCAAGCCGACATGTTTGTAAAAGTCGATCTAATTCAAAGTCTCCCGGAGTCTCGCGCGAGCCCGAAGTTGCAGTGCTGGTGTATTCAGGCGCAGTAGGAGCTACCGCTCGTGTCATAAACACAGGAATATCAACTCTTTACTTGCTTGAAGTGTACATTTTTTTCCACAGACAGCGTCAGATGGCTACTCAAAGATGCACCGAGAAGTTTTTTTTACTTGAAGCAAGTAAAGAGTTGATATTCCTGTGTTTATGACACAAACGGTAGCTTTTCCCACTGCTCCTGAACACACCGAGCACGGCAACTGGGTCTCGCGCGAGACTCCGGGAGACTTTGAATTAGATCTAGTTTTACAAACATGTCGGCTTGCTTGAAGTAAATAAACTTCTCGGTGCATGTTTGAGTAGCCATCTGACGCTGTCTGTGGGAAAGAAATGCGGCTTTGAGGGCTGGAAACAGCCTAAACAGCGGAACTTACATCCACTCCCATTCATTGCTGCCGTGGCGATGCGCGGACAGACGCAACTACCGCAAAACAGGAGCGATTAAACTGAAAATCTTCAGATTCATTCTTTTAGACCTAAAATGATATGAAAATACACCCCCGAGTTGAATTCGCCTGGAATTGTCCTTTAACAGAGGCAGATCTGCTGCTCAAAGTCATTTCAACATTGAAGTCATTTAAGAAACATAAATTAAAGCTGCATTTCAAGCAGGCAATATTGATGTTGAATGTCACTGGGAAACGTTTGCTCTGTTGATGGTCTATGCAGATACGGAGAGAAAGGAGCAGCATTGTCCATGTGTTAAGGTGGGAACACACTGCCAGTGCTGCACGTGCACAGCTGCTGATGTTGCTGAACTACTTTGGTCAAGCACATTATGTTCACACTGGCTCCGCTGCTACCACCAGCTCTGTCACTCTCCACAAGACACGTTGAATATCTTTTCATTATAAATTGATTCCTGATTTTTTTTGACCAAATATGTTACCAAAATGATAGTGTCTCCACATGACATTAAAGCAGAAGTAAGTGATCCGGTCGTTTTGGCTAACTTCCAGTTAGCAGTCCCCGCCCTCGTCCCTACGTCACCACATTCACGCGCATCCCTTGGCTGCACACACAGAGAGGACCGCCCCTTTATGCCGTTCTCTCTCCTCATTGGATAAAGGTTGTGATACAAGGAAAGTTTTCTCCTCGGCTTACAGCAGAGCAGAGTGACTGACAGACCCGTGTTTCAGACCAAACACTCTAGATAGATAGATAGATAGATAGATCATTTATTGTCTGCCCCAAGGGTAGCAGAAATTTGTCTTTGACAGGGCTCATCACTTTACATACACTCAATAAAAACACAATAAGGCAATAAAAACATTTACAAAAATAAAAAGCACAATAGCAGCAAGTCATTTTAGGTTGTTAGAGTTCTTCTACTGTTGAGGGCTGTGACTGCAGATGGAATGAATGATTTTTTGTAGATTGATTTTCTGGCCAGGGGGACTTTGTACCTCCTGCCTGAAGGGAGGAGGGTGAATGAGGAATGGAGAGGATGTGAGGGTTCCTCTGTGATCAGGATGGCTTTCCTGATCACAGAGCGCTCATACAGATGGGACAGTGGGGTTTGTGGTGAACCGATTATTTTACTGGCTTGAGCTGTGATGCGTGATAGTTTTGTTTTCTGTTTGCTGGTGAGGAAGTTGTACCAAGATATGATATTGAAGGTGAGAATGGATTCTATGAGTGACCGGTAAACCATTGTTAAAATCTTTCTGCTGACATTAAAATGCCTCAGCTTCCTAAGAAGATGGAGACGCTGGAGTGCTTTGTTGTAGATGGTGTCGGAGTGTGTTTGAAAGGACAGGCGGGTGTCCATCTGTGTCCCCAGATATTTAAAACTCTCCACCTGTTCCACCTGTTCTCCCTGAACCGACAGAGGTTTAAAAAGCTGTGATGTGGTTGCCTCTCTGTCTCTGCTCACACAACACAACTCCTTCGTCTTGGAAGTGTTCAGTTCCAGTGATTTCTCCCTGAATGTTGTGACCAGGTCGTTGACTGCCAGTTGGTACTGGGTGGGAGCCTCCAAACTGTCCATGTGGGCCACCAGGGCCATATCATCGGCGTATTTAAAAAGACTCATTCCATCCCTGCTACAAGTGATGTTGTTAGTGTAGGCAGAAAACAGAATGGGGGATAAAACACAACCTTGTGGGAGCCCTGTGTTTAAAACCAGTTTACTGGATTTAAAACCATTTAAAAACACCTGTTGTGGTCTGTCCATTAAAAAGTCTTTTATCCATAAAATCAAAGTTGGGTGGATCTGTAGGTCCAGCAGGCAGTGCAGCAGCATGTCAGTGTTAACAGTGTTAAAAGCAGAAGAGAAACCCATGAATAAAATCCGAGTGTGTGGTTGTGCAGAGTCCATGTTTTTCACAACTGTGTTTAAAAGAGTCAGGCTTGCGTCCTCTACACCTCGCTTAGCTTTGTACGCAAACTGTAGAGGATCCAGTTTTTCAGACAGCATATGTGACATTAAGTCGCACACAACTCTCTCCATACATTTGCACAGTACCGATGTGAGGACCACCGGCCTGAAATCTTTAGTGTCCATAGCACGTGCCTTTTTAGGGATAGGAATTATTGAGGACTCCTTCCACAAGTTTGGAACACAACCAGAGTCCAAAAGATGCTGGAACAGTTTGGTAATGACTGCCCCCAACTGTGCAGCGCAGCCTTTGAGCACCCTGCCCCCGAGCCTGTCAGGGCCCGAGGCTTTGTGTGGGTTCACTCTCTGTAGGATGGAAGTCACCTGCTGCTCATCCACAGTAAGGGCTTTGCTTTGATTGAACCTCGTGAAGAAGATGTTCAGTTCCTCTGCAAAGGAGGCAGGATCTGTGCAGCTAATTGCAGCTGATTTGGTGGCACGCCCCATCATGATGTTTAATCCCTGCCATGCCTCTCTCACATTCCCAGATGTTAATTTTTCCTCTACTTTTTTCCTGTAGTTGTTTTTTGCAAGGGCAGACTGTCTTCTGAACTCCTTCTCCAGTTCTTTCACCTTCTGCCTATCCCCTTGAAGAAATGCTCTTTTCTTCTGGGTTAGGCAGATTTTCATGTCTTTGGTGAACCATTTTTTATTATTAGGGTAGATGGTTATTTTTTTGTGGGAGTGACAGTTTCCTCACAGAATAAAATGTATGAGGTCAGTACTTCTGTCAATGAATTCAAATCCCTGCCACAGTCATTGAAAAACAAGTCCCAGTCTGTGAGCTCGAAGCAACCTCTGAGTGCTTCGGTTGCTTCATTGTTCCAGACTTTAATGTTTTTTGTTATTGTCTCACCTGCTTTAAGTTGTGATTTGTATTGTGGTAGCAGCAGGATGACGTTATGATCTGACCGGCCAAGAGGGGGGCGTGGCTTTGATACATATGCTTTGGGGATATTCCCATAGCATAAGTCCAACATGTTGTTCATTCTGGTGGGGGTGGTGACGTATTGCTCCAGATCGGGCAGATGTGATGTGACGTCACAGCGATTGAAGTCCCCCAGGAGAAACACAGGCTGCGCTCCAGTCTGATTGACAGCTCTGTGATAGCTATCAGCTATCCGCTCTGCTGCCATGTTAAAATCCGGTCCTGGGACGCATGCTAGGATGATAGTCAGCTGGGAGAATTCACGGGGTAGGTAATGCGGTCTGAAAGACACTGTCAACAGCTCAAAGTGCTTACAGCTCTCGGTCCCTCTCACTGTAAAGTTTGTAGCCCACTTTCTGTTGACAGCCATACAGAGCCCGCCCCCAATCGATTTCCTGGTTCTCGCTGCGTCTCTGTCAAAGCGAATGATGCTGAAGCCATCCAGTTGCAGGTCTGTGTCCTCGGTAAGCCAGGTCTCAGTGAAGCAGAAGAGGCTGGTCTGTCGGTAGTCCTGATCGGACTGTAGGAGGGTGGAAAGTTCATCTGTTTTATTCCGCAGCGATCGCACATTTGACAGCGCAATGGCAGGTAGCGGTAGCCGGCTGCCTCTCCTCCTCAGTCTGTTCCTTATGCCCCCTCTGGACCCTCTCTTCCTCCGGATACGTTTTCGCTTCTGATTACGAAATATCTCGGTAGGGATGTTGTCGATGAGGAGGGGAGCGGGTGTTGGCACCGGCAGATGATGGCCGAGCTCCAACAGGTGGCTCCGTGAATATGAGAGCCTACCTGTGGTGGTAGTGAATGGCTGTGCTGGTGGCAAACAATGTCCGTTTACTGTCCGTAAGGTCGTCAAAATAAGCAAAATGCCAAGCAAATAAAGCGCTGTTGTTGTTAGCTGTCCATTGAAGCAATCCATTTTTGCAGAAACACATTCAAAATCACAAAATAAAACACACAGACACTCAGAGCCGTGTCAGGAGTCGCTCTAGCAGAGTAGCGCCCCCGGACGCCATTTGTCTATGTAAGTGATTTATATATATATATATATATATATATATATAATGATTTTTTTTTCATGTCTGTGACATGTTCAGATCCAGCCTATCTGTAATGTTGCTGGTATAACGTCAATATGACGATGAACAGGTATTTTCTCTATTTTTGCTGGCGCATAAATGTGGAGTGCATGAAAAGTAGGTGCGATGCCAATCTCTAGATCACACAATGCAAACATGGGAGAAACAGCGTCACACAGGCAGTGTGTCGACTCGCTTGCAACTTGCAACATGGCTCCCAAAGGAAAACCAAGATGTTCCACAGCACATTGTGATGGATCCCGTGTGTTTCTGGCCTCATCAGGCAGAGCTAGACTGTCCTATAGTTAAGTGTTCTTGGAAAATGTAACAGCATTACTAATAATGATTATGGCTGTGCAAACCTCATCATATCCACAGAGCTGCTAAACTCTATCATCCAGAACCAGCCCCTGCACAGTGGGTAAATACAACACAGTGGAACAGTGAAGCCACTAGGGATGTCCCGATACCACTTTTTCACTTCCGATACGATACCGATATTGCAGCCTTCAATATCGGCCCGATACCGATATTGATCCGATATTAGGAGTGGTGAAAAAAAAACATTATTTATATTTTTCAAATTCTAATACAAAGGAGAGTCCTCCTGTTGCTGACTAGGCTGCTGCTGTCATGTTCTTCTATGGGACAGACAGTAGTGAGCTTACTTTTGAACTGTGAAATATTAAAAAATAAACCTTATTTACAACTGTTATTGAATTACTGTAGGTACATCAATGTCAAACAAAAGGCAAAATCTTCTTGCTTCAAGGTTTTATTTGTCACTCCAAATTGAAGATTATAGCCTGCGTTACAGTAAAAATGGCATAGCCTACATCAAATAAAAAGAGGAGTAAAGCAATATATTAAGCAGCAATATTTAAGCATCAAAGATGTTTAATCAAACCCACATAGTTTGAAACAACGTTCAAAACACACAGCCAGTGTCACAACTAAGCATAAAGCCTGCTAGCTTAATGCTAACGTATAATGTAAAACGCCATAGACAGGCTAACAGAAATTAGCATCGTTAATTTAATGCTTGCTTTAGCAGTTACTCGCGCACGGTGTGAACGCACCGTAACCTGACCGTAACACGGCACAACATGTGGACCAGCTGGTCTTCCTCCAGAAGTATCTGACCACCGACCTTTAGAGCAATAGCCTATAGCGCATTTACCGTTTATTAGCGGGCAAGCGCGACCTGTCCATGCACCACGCTGTTGTTGTTGTGATCATGTGATCTCTGCATGCTGGAGCCGGCCGCTCTTCTTCTCTGGCAGGCGGCGCACCAACATTAAGGTGCATTAGCGCCACCAACTGTGTTGGAGTGTGAACGAGTCACCTATTCATATGGGACAGAAGTGCTGGAGCGGAATAATGGACTGCTTTTATCGGAGCGTTTATATCGGAGATTTTAGATGCAGTCCGATATAATCCGATATTCGTTTTTTTGGCTGATATCGGACATAAATCCGATATCAATATCGGATCGGGACATCCCTAGAAGCCACTAAACCATGCAGGGTGGCGGGGTACACCTAGGCCCAGGAATCCAACCCAGAGCCAGTACTAAACACAGCACCACTGTGTCGCCTTGAAAGATATAGTAATAGAAATAATAAAAACACAATGTCAGCCCGGAATAGTAGTTAGCAAATGAAATACCTCAGGCCTTAAGTAACACTGAGCTAATTTGCTATTGTAGGCAGTAAGCTGAACAGCCATGTCACTGTGACAGCATAGCTCTTAATAACATGTAGAAAAAGCTAAAGCCCATCAGGCCTGCACTGCCTATACTACTTTATGATTGGATGTTGGTGGTATCAGTCAGGGGAGGAGGTAAAAGAGACAGAACATGTCACTGTGACATCCTATTTCCTGTCCAGCTATTGACCATGGTCACTTGTCAGCTTCCCTCCAGCCTTCACATATCCTGTTGGGTCACTTTCAAAGAATGAAAAGCTGTCAAAGCAGCAACAAAGTGATTTCAGTCAGACAACTCACGATTAAATTTTCTATGCATTTGAATTTAACGTCAATGCTCCGACTTCATCTCTCCCTGAGAAGAGGATTTCAGTAATGTATGTTGATGAGCAAATATATTAACCCAGAGCCTACAGGTGGATGCTGGGGTGGTGGTGGGACAGGAATATGGTAGAGCTGTGTAATGCTGCTGTGTCATAAACAGGCAAAGAGGATGATGGGTAAGTCACCCATCTTAAATAGGCGGCCAAATTGGGAGGGTGTGTACGATTGCATGAGATATGTCATGTGAGTGATGCAGCGTGGCTGGAGGTGGCTGCCTGAATTAGCTTGCAGGCTTCACTTCATTAATGTGGTGTCAACACCTAACACTTACACACTATCAGAGAGGAAACAAATCAATGCTAAAAGCACTGTATGAAGAGGTTGCATTTTGAATTAACATGTTTTCGACAGCCACTAGAAAAGAAACGTTCTGTTATTTGTGTTCATATTTTAGATGCTAACTTAGCCCTGGTTTAGGGGTGTTTTCATGTTACACTGTGCGCAGCAGCGCTCACTGTGCCTTGGTTCATTAAAATGACCATCTTGACAGACATTGTTTCTGGCCTTTAACAACAAAGCTGCACATGCTACTCTGTTATCTTATCACATGACTATTAATCTCAACACCCAGGCGGATTCAGCCTCCCTTGACAAATCACTTTGTTCCTTCACTACCAAATAACAGAGCAAGCGCTCTCTGAAAATTTCACACACCCCTGTAAGCGTTGTGTTTATTTAATGGTAAAGGAGCTCCCTCAGGTAAAATGATGAATAATTGCTCCTCATTGATACATTGCAGATTTCTGCTTCCTCAGCTTGTCACTTTGAAAACTGCTGTTGATCCGTGATGTTAGCGGGCACACACTGAGAGAGAGGCCTCAACAGCACGCACTCGTTTTTTCACTCACTTCTCATTTTGTCAGTGACAAAGAGTAATGACTGTCAAATGAAAAGATGATGCTGTGTGAGGGACAACGTTCCCGTGAGGGTGTAACTGAAACGTGTGCTCCTGCATGCCAGACGGCACAAACACACACACATACACACAAACACACATCCTGATGAGAAAATTGAGAGCTGTGCAATATTTTCATTGATTCACTGCTTCCATTAAAGCAACATTTTGTTTAAATTGAAAGTATAATTGTCTTGTACAGTTTTGCTGTGTTTACTGCTGATTTAGCAAAAAAGACAAAAAGAATGTCCTGTTATGTCACATTAATCTGATTCCCACTTTTCTGCGTCTGCCGTCCATTAGTTCCAATTTAACTGTAAACTGATTATTTATTGCTGGATGAGTGAATTTTCTGTATTAAAGGTTTGCTGTCGTCCGTCTTCCTCTTTCACCTGCCTCCTAATTTGAGCCCTTTATCAGAGCATTTCTCTCAACTCATCAATGGACTGAGTCACCAGGGAGCAGCCAGTAACACAAGGCCTTTTGTCCTGAGGCAATAAAAGCAAATGACAAAGCAATATTATTGTACAGTGCAGCAGCACTCAGCAGAGGGATCATAAATCAACTCTCCAATCTTTTATGTCTTAAAGTCTCTTCTGTAATTAAAGAGCTTACTCTGCTTTAGTGTGAAAACTGTAATGTTTATATCATCACTGTCCGCTTTTCATTAAACGCTCACCCATACAGATTTTCCCCCAGGGTCACCGCGGGCAGGGGCTTCTGCCAGCTTTTCGCAACTCATATCTTTGTGCTTACTTGTTGTATTTTTGTGTTTTCAGATACATTTTTATTATTTTATATACAATTGTTTTTTTTAGTTTTTTTTTATTATCTGTCCACTGTCATCTTTTCAACACCCATTTTTTTCCAGGAAAAATTCACTGACATTAACAGGAACTGTTACTTCATATATCTGTATTATCTCAGTTCATGTATTTAGAGGGACTTGAGGATGACAAACTCTGTGGTAGCCTAAATCAAGTTGCTCTATCATCCATTGGCTTTGAGGCAGTTGGGAAACTGGACAAGAAGGATCTTAATTGGCTTTTACAGGTTGGTACAATGGAACATTTTCTACAGGACTAAACTTTAATGATTCAGGTGTTGATCACAGTTCATTTCCCCCTCTTTTACCACATGACAAGCCTCCCATCAACATGAACACTCATCAGCATTGATGAGCATTTAGAGGCTTTGTCCAAAACATCCTGAGGAGCTTGGCTGGTTGTGCAGAAATACTAGCTGCTGCAGAGAGCAAAAAGACAGGACAAAATGAAGGAGATAAAAAAAAGCTGCCAAAGAATTTTATTATTCTTAAAGTGGCACTTTATTTCATCCTTGGGTGCTTTTATATACAAATAGCCTATGTCTTGTGTGTTACTAATGGAGTTACACTTCTTGGATGTGGTAAAAATGCCAGACTGTGTCAAACAAGAAAAAGTACAACAATATATCTAAGAAAGTTTGTCTCAGTGTGAATAATATTGAGCCACCATGGACTGGTTTTCCAGGAACTCAACGTGACACATTGTTGGATAATTATGAGCCAGGGGACTATGCGTAAAATGAACAATTAGCAGAAATGTTGGATGGAGGATGGAGGTGCCATGTGGGATTTTAAAAGAACTACAGATGTCAGAAAATCAATGACAATTAGTGAATCTTTCCTTAGATCCTTAAGATCCGTTGTTTGAGTACCACAGTGTGGCCAAAGAATCTGTTACAGACTGTCACTCCTGCAGCAGACAAATCAATCATTAAACTTCCCAATTAATTAATTAATTGTTTGACGGCTCATAGATGGAGCAAGAAGGATGGCGAAAACTAAATCTTTCGCCCATCTCATATAGCTAATAAGACGGATGAGTTTCATTCTTATCGGATGCAACAAAGCATGTGCTTGAGACTCAACTGGAGCTTGAGTAGCTGACAGCCTCATGAACTGGCTTCACACACAGTAACACAGGAAAATCGCAATTTAAAGCAGGGTATGTTGGTTGTTTGGTGCAAAGACTCTGGACCTCCCTGTATAGAATTATTGACCCTATCGCTGCTGACATAATATTTTGCTTCCCCTGAGAGACTCGCAGCTCTTAAAGACAGGGGTAAGTGGATCCACAAAGAGAGAGCGATGAGGCAGTGCAAAGAGACTGCTTTGAAAACACTGATTAGGCAAAAACTGAAATTATGCTAGATCCTCTTGAATTTACACAGACACAACAGAAGTGGAGAAGGTTTTCTCTAACACTACTGGAATATCTCTGACTATAAAACATATGCCCTTATTTGACTTTTGCTCAGTATTTTAAGAAACTGTCCCACTCCTACCTAGGCCATAAAGCAAGATGCATTTTTTTAAGCAGGGGAAATAGAAAATTATGTTTTCCCTCATATAAATAAAAGGTTGACATTATGGCCAATAAAATACACCATTGCTCAATACAACATTTTTTTTGCTGCTGCAGCATACATATACAGTGAGTCTGTTCACTTGTGTTGATGTTGCAGTAACCTTTTACCTATTTGAATAAGTGTCTGATTCAAAGTTAAGCAGGCGTTGCTAATTTTCAGCAGTGTACATACAGGCTTTTTTTTTTTTTTTTTTTTTGATAAAATAAAACAGCTTAGCATTGATGGTCTGTCTGATAGTTTTCGCTTGCATTCGCTTGGCAAGATTTTACAATACTTCTCTACCACTTTTTGTAGCTAGAGTAGTTGCTATTGAAGCAATATGCTGGGCCTAGCGGGTTAGCATGCTAAACTCAGTGGATGAGAAAACAAGATTGAGAAAACATTCAGTTAAAGCAGAAGTAAGCGATCCGGTGGTTTTGGCTAACTCCTTGTCAGCGGATGGAGTTAGCAGTCCCCGCCCTCGTCCCTACGTCACCACATTCACGCGCATCCCTTGGCTGCACACACAGAGAGGACCGCCCCTTTATGCCGTTCTCTCTCCTCATTGGATAAAGGTTGTAGGATACAAGGAAAGTTTTCTCCTCGGCTTACAGCAGAGCAGAGTGACTGACAGACCCGTGTTTCGGACCAAACGCTCTATATAAGTGATTGCTGTCGGAAGATATAACTATCTTCCCACGGCCATCACTTACATAGAGTGTTTGGTCCGAAACACGGGTCTGTCAGTCACTCTGCTCTGCTGTAAGCCGAGGAGAAAACTTCTTGTATACTTCCTTGTATCCTACAACCTTTATCCAATGAGGAGAGAGAACGGCATGAAGGGCTGTGTGTGCAGCCAAGGGATGCGCCTGAATGTGGTGACGTAGGGACGAGGACCAATAGATCTATGACGAGGGCGGGGGTTGCTAACTCCATCGGCTGACAAAAATTTAGCCAAAACAACCTTACTTCTGCTTTAACACAAACATTCCGCTTACTTCTGCTTTAATTGCCATTTCTCTGGCCGGAGCCAGCACTGGTACTATATGACCTAATCTCATGTTTCCACAAAAAAAAATCAGTTTGTAAGAATTAACCTTCGTAGAAATTCATGTGGTCCTTTTCACAAAGGTAGTTGATGAATACATAACAGGTCATCTAGGCCGACACAAGTGATTTGCCAGTCTTGGCATCATACAAAATAAATGAGGAAGAGAACATCAGAAACTTTCAGGCTCAATTGTTGTTCAAAAAAGATGGGTTATAATTACAGTGTGAGACAGGAGGATGATCTTCCTCACTTTTGTCTTTGTGTCACGTTCTAACAAGTTTTTGCCATTGTTCTCTGGCTGTAAATTGCAGTGCAATTATCTCACAGTGCGCTCACAGTACGAGGTCTTCATGTTAAAGGTTAATTATGACTGGTAGCCTATTTCTACATCTAGTGCTATGTAGATAGATGCTTACTGTGGAGGGTGAAATCAGGTAATATGGGACATTTTTTGGTACCAGCCACCATCAAAAAAGGTGGTTACTCACCTTATTGATGTTTTTATAATTTATCACAGATCTCTTCAATATTTCTGTGGTGAAATTATGTTAGAAACTACAGACCAATAAAGTCAATGAGACACCTTCTCTTCCCCTTCTGCAAGTTTCAGATAATAGGACAGCGGTTATGGTAATATGGGACATTCATTTTCAGCCAGATTTTCTTTTCTTTATTTGAACAGGTATGTGCTAAATTCAGTTTGTAAACATAGAAGATAATAATAATTAATAATACAATGCAAACAATCAATTATCAATCCTCTCAAAAGTTGATTTTGGCACATTCCTGGCAAGGAACCTCAGCCTAGGTTTCTGACCTGCTGCAATTAGAGCCTATTGTGAACCTTGGCTATAGAGTTTATCCTAGGGATTATTTTAACTGTGTGAGGAAAAATGTGTACAAGGTTAAAAAAATATACACAAAAAATATTAAGAACAAAACACTAACAGCAGGATTGTTCATCATAACTGTTTAAATCATGATTTTATTGCAACTATTAACAGTTTAGAAAGTGTCCCGATATAGCTGAAATTTTTCTCCCATATGGGACAGTTCTAAAAATGCTAATTGACAAAAAACAATGTGTATTTGACAAATATTTTTTATCAAAATTAGAGGACTTTATTAAATGGACAGTATGGGACTTTATTGGCTTTTTATTGACAAAAATCAAATATCGCTTTCATAAATACGTATTTCACTGAAGTGGAATCGCGCCCGCATACAAACGAGCGCTTTCTCGTACCTTAGAATGAGATGTTACAAGTCGTTACAAACATACAGGGGGGGGGGGGTTCACCGAACCTTCTCTGCCATGTTGAATCGCCATGTTTTACGTTCAGTGTCACCGTGGCTGTAAGTAACCTCAAACTCGGGCCGCCGGAGCTTCTCGGCTCGGGGAGAAAGTTTTCCAGACAGCGCCTGTTAAAACTGTCACCACCGTGTAGGCTAGTGTGAGGAAGGACGGAGGCACTGGTGTTGCCTTCAGGTGCAGTCAGACACCTGAATGACGCCGTGAGTGACGCCGTCGGCAAACCGACTGGATGTTATTTTACTCGACGAGAGAAAGCCGGTAAAACGTGGGTCAGGTAAACAATACGACATCACCATGACAACATATTGTCACGCCTGTATTGTTTTGCCTCGTGCTGGCGGACCGTTTGTTTACATAGAGGCTTGTTTATCCTGATACATGCAGCGTGTGTTGTTTTTCTGACTTCTGCCCGAGTTTACGTAAACGCAACAGCAAGAATACGTGCCGACATGCAACCGCACCGCTAGATGGGGGTAAATGTCCCATACTGTCCCTTTAAACACATCATAAAAATACAATTTTGCAGATACAAAATAGTTTGTTTTTTGTTTAGGACCCTTATTATGCAAAAATGAAATCCTGCATGTCACTGCACTTAACACTTGAGTTTCCTTCCCAAAGTCTCCTTCAAAGTTTCATCAAGAACTTCCTGGTTACTAAAAAAAAAAAAAAAAAAAAGAAACAAAACGTGGAGATAAAAGGGCAAGAGGCAAGAGGCAAGGCAGGGCACAACAGCCTAACGCCAGGCAGGCTGCATGGCGGGCTGTAGCCTGCACCAATAAATAATGTAGCCTTCAGAAGCTAGTGGCGGCAGCGGTTGCTAACCGAAGGGGACACACACACATCCACCATCTCGGCATACACGCCAACCTGGAGAACCAACACCCCGGCGCATAATGGCGCCGGTAGACCGCGGCTCGGAGGAGCCGTTTACCGGGCCTACGCAGGCGAGGAGAGAGAGAGCAACTGAACAACAACGGGGGCTATTTAAACAGGTCCGCATTAACAGCCAATGAGCGACTCCGCACTACAGGTGCCGGTAAGGGGCGTGACCACACACCTGACGCGAGGCGCCAGACCTGCTGCAGCATCAAAGACTGAGGGACACAGAAGGAGAACACATGTATATTCACACAACAAAATAACCACCCAGTTACATTACCGACAAATGTGTCTCAATTCAGCGGCTGCAGCCTTCGGAGGACCCAGCCTACGCGGTCTACAGAGGAAACGGCTTTGGAGGCTCCTCCAAAGGCTGCGTCAACTGTCGGTAAATGAGACGGTCTTACATGATTGCGTCCGAATGTAAACAACGTCCTAACGATAAACATTTGAAAGTGGCGCTTGCAACGGCTCTTCCGTTCCGCCGCTCCTCACCTGCTGTGCGGCCAGCGGAGCCCGATCGGGCAGCGATTCAAATCGGGCAGTAGGGTTGTTCGGTATACCGGTACTAGAGTGGTACCGGGGTACTGACGCATTTAAAACGGTACCATACTGCGCTTAGATGGGACCGGTACTTTCATTTTGCGCCGCCGGCGCCGGTGCTTTTTTTTTATTACCGTTACAGCGCCACCTGTGTTTGTGTGTGTCTGTGTGTGTGCGCGCCGCGCGCGAGAGAGACGGGCCGCCACAGACTCGTTAATTAATGCAAACAGCTGGTTGATAAGTTCGTTTTTACCGCGGATCACCACTGGCATGCTCTCTGTCTCTGTCTCTCTCTCTCTCTCTCTCTCTCTCTCCCTCTCTCTGTGAGTGAGTGAGTGAACAGCGCTACGCGGAGATGAATTAACGGAGCGATATTGCGTTGATGGGGGGGTGGGGGTGGGGGTGGTCATTCTATAAACTACTGAGAACAATTTCTCCCAAAAATTACAACTGGTCAAAATAACAAAAAATGATGCAGTGTTTTCAGACCTCAAATAACGCAGTTGATAATCATTTTTAAACAGACCACTAATGATTTAATTTAGGAAGAGTTCAGTACTGATGCATATGTTATAGTTCTAAGATTTTCTATTAAAATAAAGTCAATAATGACATTTTTTGTGTTCTCTTTTTATTTGGAAAAGTACCGAAAAGTATCGAAAAGTATCGAAAAACATGTTGGTACCGATACCGGTACCAAAATGTTGGTATCGTGACAACACTATCGGGCAGTGACACGCACCGCACCTATCCTTCGTGGCCTCCCGTATCCCAAGATTCTTTGCGCGCTGTTGTTGTTATTAGCAACGTAGCATGCTATCGAACAGCTCGATTGCAGCTCCCGCCGTCTCCCTGCTCTGCGGCCGGCTTGGAGGCGTGGACGCCCGCTGAGCCGGGCTCCGCTGGCCACACAGGTGAGGAGCGGCGGAACGGAAGAGCTGTTGCAAGCGCCACTTTCAAATGTTTAACGTTAGGACGTTGTTTACATTCGGACGCAATCAGGAAAGACCGTTTCCGGAGGCTGCAGCCGCTGAATTGAGACACAGCTGCGGTGCGTCCTCCTAGAACAGGCAGAGGAAGGCTGCATTCGTCGGCCATATTTGGAGGAGCCTTCGAATGAAATTGAATTGGGACAGGCCTAGTCGCGACGCTGTGACGTAATTGACCTATGGCTAAGCCCCGCCCCCTCCACTCACTCAGACAAACAGTCAACATTCGGTGACAGGCGCTATGGCAGCTGTCACAGTAGGAGACATTTCACAGGAGGCAATTGATGATTTTTGGAGACAGAGAGATTAAATATCATCTCGAATCACCAAAACTTCACTTAGCTTTACTGCTATGGCTGTCGGTTGCCGTGAAACGACGATAACGACGGGCTAATTTCTGTTAGCCTGTCTATGGAGTTTTACATTACACGTTAGCATTAAGCTAGCGGACTTTATGCTTAGTTGTGATACTGGCTAACATCTAAACATCTCTGACAATATGTTTCCTTAAAGGTGCTTGAGGCAACATCGAGGAATAAAACTCAGTAGCGATACAACGGCCGTAGCGGCCGTCAGGGTTACTGCAGCCATATCGGCCAAGCTGGTGCGGGAGCGCGCATCAACTCTCCACAGCAGTGCAGCTGATGATGTGACAGTGACACTGTGGCTGAATTGGAAACGGCACAACGTTACTATACCAGTGTTTTACATTAATCAGCCGCCACAGTTTGGTTTGTGTCCACCGCAGCAGTCTCTCACACAAAAAAAAAGAACATTTTTCACTATCCCTCATCTCTGCCAGTCAGCCCCTCTCCCTGCTGTCTCACGACACAGACACAGACACACGCACACACACACGCACGCACGCACGCACGCACACACGTAGGCTACACACCTGGCTGTTAATAAACAGTAAATGCGCCGTGCCGCGCTCATTGTACAGTGCTCACTGTACCGCGACACCGTGAGGTTGACCGCCCAGGCATCTGGTCAGCACCGGCCGCCGCCGCCGCCTCTGTGAGCCGCTGGTGCCGCTCAGCTGCTCTAGTGGCTCTGCTCTCCTCCGAACACGTCGGAGAATTTCCTTACAGGCGTTGTTTGGATAAACTGACCACGGATGAATCAATCGGCTCATTGTAAAACTATTTATTTATTTATTGAAGTAGCCTAAATATGGTGATTTTTGTACGTACAGAGCCCCAAGGCTGCGCTGCTCACAGACACCTGAAGCTTCACTTTCATTCAAATGAACTAATCCGACTGCCACATGCCACTGTTAGATTTCATCCAGCATTTATCTCCTAAAAACAATTCAACCAGCCGGCAGAAAACGTCTAAAAACCTGTGGGGAAGTTACTCGGCTGGTTTTCTTCCCTGGGAGGAGGACAGAGGTTGCCCGGCCGATGAGCTCAGCTCCCCGGCTGCAGCCTCTGTGACGAGCCGCTGCTGCTGCTGCGTGTGTGGCTCTGCACTCCTCCGAAAAATGTCGGAGCAAATCTAATACTTACAGACGTTATTTGGATAAACTGACAACAGATTGGGAATCTAAACCGTCACTTTCTCGCATGAAAAAATATTAAAATGTAAGAAAGTGACGTTATTTCTCTACTCGCTGCTCACATAACTGTTCAGGCTGCAAGACATCCGCCGACCGCTGGGCGCAAGCGGAGGAAAGCAGAAGCTGTCGAGGACGCGCATGCAGCGTCATTTGACGTCACATCCGCGGACAGCGCGGGAAATTCGGACCCAGAATTGCAGCGCATTATGCAGCACACAGCCTGTTCAAGGCAACGAAGAGATACGCGAGTGGGCTCATTCTTTTTGGTTTTTAACGCTTCATCGCCCATTAGCAGTAAAAAACTTAAAACGCATGTGAATTTCTTGCCTCATGAACCTTTAAATACGTTGTTGACTTAACTTAGAACAGATGTAGACATCCTTGTCAATTTTATCCATGTTTAGTTGGTGTTGTGGTCTACTGCATAACTTTATCCAGAGCAGACACTTCTCTCGGTTGAGATGTGGCTTGGGAAAAGGTTAAAAAAAATCCACCCCGTCACCCAGCCTCTCGGGATAGTGTCGGAGTTGCATGTACCCCATGCACACCGTTTGAGCATTTTAAACTTAATATGTCAAGAAAAAACATATAAAAACGAATGAAAACTGACTAACTGCAATGCATTTCAATGGACGTGGAAGCAGAGAATGTCCGAGTGTATGGGCTAGCTATGCGCACTGTGATTGGCTCATCGCGTTTGGGGGCGTGGCTTAGCCATAGGTCAATTGGCCTTCAAATGCCGAGGCTGCAGCCGCTGAATTAGGACACAGCTTCTGTCAAGAGGTTGTCAGGTGTTAAAAAACAGGAAAGCTGACGTGTTCGTTTATTCCAAGAGAGGACAAATTGGATCATCAAAGGAATCAGATACAAAAACTCTTCTGTTCAGGAAATTGCAGTTTGCAAGCAGTTAGCTGCAACCACCATCCCGAGAGAGTAAGAATTCTCTGTCATCAGTCCAAGACAAAAACATTACATTTCATTTTTTTACTTCGCACTATGTGTGTGTATTAACTCTTATTGGTCAGAAACAGGTGCGGAGTGGCTGTGGTTTAAACTCAGCCCTCCCTTCATTGGTGCCCTCTGGCTGGCACAGGCTGGTCCCATCTTCCCAGCACACGAACCTCTGGGCCTGAAACACAACAAGATCCTCCCTACACTGACATAACTTTCCATCCCAGGTGTCTGACGGTCCAAGGCAGATAAGACAGATCATTAAAACTTCTTCCTCACAATGCTGCATTCAGCAGGCCACAGGTTACTGGTATTTATTACATTATGAATCAGGCTCAACACAAATCTATACGGTTTGCTTACAAGTTTCAGTTGTCTTTAAACTCAATGGGTTAGTCAAAAATATAAGGCACAACAGGTTAGTTAAAACATAAGACTAAACTCTAATGCGTAAACAGGCACATAAATCCTTCTATGTGTCCTGGCTTCTATCTCTCCATATGTTAACAATTCGCACCAAGGGCTAATGCTTGACTCCCTCACATTCTTCAACAGGACACAGGTCAGATTCAGCTAAAAACAACTTACATAAGGCAAATGTTTCACACCACACAGGATTAACTTGTTTAACTGGGTAAAATGAGTAAGTGCTCAATCTAATAATACAACCATCAGTGAGATATATTCAGTGTTGATCAGTAATGTCAAAGTGGAGAATATATGTTCAGTGTTAGTTCTGATGAGGTAACTGTGTGCAGTTTTGCAGTCTACAGTGTAGAGACACAGGTTCAGCTTTATCTCATCAGTCAGTGAGACAATGGCGCTCTGTTTTATTTGTTAGTCGGCACAATATCAAACATATGGTTACATTGTAACCTTGGTTCTCTGAGTGAGAGACTATCTCTCCACTCAGTTACATATTCCATATGTACGGGATATGACCCCCGCTGCTTGTCAGGGTACGTGGATATTTCTTTAAGACACACTGGCTTGCCCGGCCACGCCCTATTGTGTAGCTATAAAGCGCCTGCGCTGGCGTGTAATCACTGATAGTTTGATCGAAACGTGTCTCCAAGCGGCCTAAGGTCTGGAGAGATCTCTCACTCAGAGAACCAAGGTTACAATGTAACCATACGTTCTCTATCGTCTCGAGACTATCTCTCCACTCAGTTACATATTCCATATGTACGGGATAGATCTTTAAGAAACCCCGTGAGGAGACGGTGCAGCCAAAATCCCACACGCCAGAGCCTGGCCCATTTTGATGTTTGCCAGGATCCGCCGACACTGGAGGGCCCTGTGAAGCCTCCAAGAGACCGCCACTGTGGTCTCGTGGGACCCCTGCGGGCACAAATTCAAGCCCAGCAGACATTTCTGCAGAGGCCCCCTCAGCCTTGGCAGGTGGTCCTCCCCTCCTGCCCCGTCGGGGGTACCCACGCCGCCGGGAAGCCTCCATTGCAAGTCTGAGATCCCCTTGACCCCATGTTGAGGCCTCTGGAGTTGGTGGAGACCATGTCTGTGGCACGCCTGGCAAGGCCCACTGAAACCTCCTTTGCACAGCGGCGGCGCTCCTGTGCCTGCTGCAACAAAGCAGTAGCATGGGGCCCAAACATAGCGGGAGGTTCCACCGGCACCTTAAGCAGGCAGTCTCTATCCTCTTGCTGCAGCAGGGATTGAGACAGCCACAAGTGGCGCCTAGCCACCCAGAGGGAAGCCAAAGCACAGCCTTCTGCCTCAGCCTGCTCCTTCATCACGGAGGAGAGGCATGAGGAGGCCATCTTTAGCTCCACCCCCACACCGGTGTCATCTTGAACCTGCCGAGACAAGTCACGGAGGTAAAGAGACAGAATAGCCCCAGTGTTGGCCAACCGGGTCTGCACCGCCATAGCTTTATGTAGCTTAGCCAGCAGACCATCCATTAGCCTGCAGTTCTTGCTGGAGCAGGTGGCGTTGCCAAGGATAGAACTGGAGGGGGAAACCAGTGGAGTGAGGGTTCGGTCCACTGGGGGAAGCGTCCCACAAGCAACCTGGTCCCTGTCATGCATGTCAGAAAACCGGCGACATGCTGCAGACCACTTGTGGGTAGAAGCTGGGGAATGGAACTGCTGACACAGCAGTTCCTTAAAATCAAGCAGGAGGGGCACCTGGGTTGATGCAGGGCGCACCTCCGCATCCTCCTCAAACCTAGAGGACGTGGCCCTAGGATTTGCAGGGAGGGAAACCCCCAGAGCTCTGGAGGCCCTGTTCATCACCGCCTCAAAGCGGTGAGCTAACTCCCCACTCGTGGCTTCGCCCACAGTTTGCTGCACGCAAGAGAGGTCGTTGTCATCGGAGGAGGAGACCGTTTCTATATCTACCTCCTCCTCCGCCTCTTCCTCCCTGTCCAACCCCGAAGACGGGGGCAGGAAAGAACTGAGCGGAGGCCGGATCACCATGGGCTGAGGGGGGAGCAGTGGCGTCTGCCAGACCCCTGAAGACTCCCCCCTCCCCTCCGAAGCTGCAGCCGTTCTGCCAGTTTTCCGCCTCGGCCCCTCAGAAACCTGAGGGCCTGAGCGTTTTGAGGCAAAGAAACGACACCGAGCCTCCCTAGTATGTGGGGGCAGAATAAAACAGTCCATGCATGATTGGGGTTTGTCCCTTGAGGCCAAGGCACGCTCATGCCCCAAACAAAGCACACAACTATCATGCCCATCCTCTAGGGGCATGGCCACCCCACAGCCCACACAGCAATAGCCCTCCTGGCTTGCTATACTGCCCAGGACCGGAAACAGGAAGTACCACACTTCCTGTTTACAGATAGCCTGTAGCACCGCAGCTAACTTTACTTTTTATTTGCTTTTGTGAGTGTACTCTGCGTGTCGGCCCTGTGGGAACCGTACGCTTATGATGGGGTGAGAGTGCTCGAACTGTTGGAGAAGGGAGACAGACGTTCGCCGCCGAGCGCGTCAGCCCGCGAGCAATACGCCGGTGAAGAACACTGCCGAGGCCGGGAGCCGAGAGCTCCGGCTCAGCCACACAGACGATGTTCACCGTGAATCCACCATGCGCGTCAGCTCACGAGCCGCGAGCAATACGCCGATGGGAGACACTGCCGACCCAGTCCGTACTCAACCACCGAGCGCGTCAGCTCACGAACCGCGAGCAATACGCTGGGGAGGGAGCACAATACCGGACGCAGTCTGCATGTATCCACGAGCGTGTCAGCGCGCGAGCCGCGAGCAATACGCCGTTGAGGGAACACTGCCGAGGCTGGCCCGGGAGCCAAAGAGGTCTGGCTCAGCCACACAGACGATGTTCGCCGTGAATCCACCAGGCGCGTCAGCTCACGAGCCGCGAGCAATACGCCAGGAGGAACACAGCCACCGCCGCTGGGAGCCAGAGGACCTCCGGCTCGACCAGACAGGCTATGGTGTTTTGGAAAAAGACAGACAGAAAGAGCTTCAAGATACAGCAATCCAGGGAGGCTGCTAGTGACAGACGCCCCGACTTACACAGGTAACGATTCGGATTGTGAGACACAGCACCCTGACGTACAAGTGGAGATCAAACAATCAGTGATTACACGCCAGCACAGGCGCTTTATAGCTATGCAATAGGGTGTGGCCGGGCAAGCCGGTGTGTCTTAAAGAAATATCCACGTGCCCTGACAAGCAGCGGGGGTCATATCCCGTACATATGGAATATGTAACTGAGTGGAGAGATAGTCTCGAGACGATAGAGAACTCAGTTAGTAAAAGGCAAACATTCAGTGTTAAGACAGTTTTCACCCACCAAGGTGTTATGGCAACAATTCAAAAGTGTTTTTGTGATTGGCTGGTAATATTTGAATTGCAAAATAGCTCAGACCTTATATGTCCCATTTTACATGATGTCATTGTCCCATATTACCTGACTTCACCCGATGTATCTGTTTGGTAGTGTGAAAAATCCCAATTCTAAATAGTGCTGTTATGAAAAGGTGGTGCAGAAATCTAAATATGTCTTTGGAACAAAACATGACTCCACTGACGCCACAAATGCTGCCAACATCTATAGTTACAGAAAAATTAGTGTTTGGTTTGGAATTGGTGCCATATTGTAACTCAATGGCAGATCTTGAAAACACACTGAAAAAAAAAATGTTTTGATGAAGCATGAAAAGAGGTTTCCTCACAATTGGGCTACCACCCAAAGAGGAACTTAACAGTGTTGAGTGTTTTTTTTAGACTGCAGCTCTCAGACTGTACAATGATCAGCCTTCCTTCGTTTGCCTGTTACTGACCTGAAAGAATGGGTTCAAATGACAACAAGTTCAAGTTCAAGAAGTTTATTGTCACATAGATGTACAGGTACATACATTGTGAGAAGCTTGGGTTGGGTGGACGCTCCACAATATGCATAATAAATAAAAACAGACACTAAATAAATTACGATACTAAAACCTAAAAAGTTTTAAAGGATTAAAGGGAAGTTAAAAAGGCCTTGAAACTACCTTTCATGAGACTCTTCACAAGGATGATCTCTAAAAAGGTTCAAATGATCAGTGAACTAACAGAAAACATAATGTGCTGGTTCTGGAGTAAATGATGACAAGGCTATAATTAAGACACCTAAAAGCACAGATTTCTGGAGCTGAGAGAAAATCAAACAGTGCACTAAATATCTTCAAACTTACTGAAAAGCATAATATTTATGAGCTCAAAACACACTCTCAGAAAATGCATGAAAATGGAGCACATCAGAATTTCAAGTATTTCTTAGGTAGTTTGAAATAGTATTCATAGGCCAATTTATTTTCTTAAAAAAACACAAACACATCTTAACTTACTCTGGACTTGGGTTAAATAAAATAAAAATGTTACTGACATTTTTGCTAGAGCAAAAAGTTAAATGTCTGGGTGGCTACAATGGTAGGCAAATGGAAATGGAAAACGGCCTGAAGTTCTATTAACAAGCACAAAAGCAAACAGGCTTAAATTGAACTAAGAGCCATGTTCTGTCCATCTCTATAGGCCTATTGACTTCCTCTGCTCCTCTGCTAACACTGCACAGCCAAACACACAAACAGAGCTGTGCACGGCTCTTAAACAAGAGTCACTTTTATCTTTTTCACTATAGAAACATGAGTGATTGACACCTTCTCTCTCTCTCTCGCTCTCTCTCTCTCTGTCTCTGTCTCTCTCTCTCTCTCTCTCTCTCTCTCTCTCTCTCTCTCTCTCTCTCTCTCTCTCTCTAATCAGAATTAAACAGTCAACCAACACAAGACAAATAATTCATTAGTAACATCGGTGTGATGAAAAAGATTGGCAGGACAGATCACATTACATATTACCTAGCATTATAGATTTTGACAAATGATGTGAAATATTCAATCAAATAGGTCCCAGTCTGTGAGGTCCTGGATCCAGTTCCAGCAGGACCAGGGACAAATGAAGCCCTGCTCAAGTCCCTGTGATTCTTCCAACCTGCTGAGCCGTAACACAGTAGGCTAGTGATGAATAGTGTTTATTTTTTCTTGGACACCGCTTCGTGAAATGAGACAATCACAAAAGACCAATTAATAACATGTCACTTCGCAAACAATTGTTCAAACCGTCACTTTTATTCCAGCACCGGGTGGATGCACTTTATAGCTGATACGGCCCCTCTTGAGTGTACCTCTAATGATCTTGCTAATTAACCTGCTAAGTCTATTTTGATACTGAATTGCAGGTGTGTGTTTATCTCTAAAGCCACTCCAGCCCTGCATGCTTGTGTTTGTGTCCTTTCATCTGTGAAATAATACTCAGAATAACTATCAGAGACTGTTTCTATATTATGAGGAGGTCTTTGTAAAGCCTTTTATATCCCTCTGTCCCTGAGGTTTCATTAAGCATAAAGACTCACATGCTGCTCTCCCCTTTCCTTCAGTCAAGCACTGATTCAAAATTGAAAGAGCTTGTCATTTTCAATGAGAAACTGGCTACAGTGTGCTTTGTTTTGCCAGGAGCCATTTACCCTGGGCTTAGTCTTGACTCCACTGGACTGGTAATGGAATAATACCCTGCTGTGCCTTAGCAACTCCTAATTTACAACTCAGAAATGGTGTCATAACTTATGAGAATGCAATATAATGTCTTTTAAATGGCCAGGAAATGAACTGGAGCCCACTCATATTCAATATTCATTTGAAAGTGAAAGGTCCTGTTCTTCAGTTGTTTTCCTTCTTTAATGGCAGGACAGGCCATGTTTCCCTCTGAGGCTCTAAATCTACTGAAACAATGACTTCTCAAGGGATTACACAAGGATCAGTTCTTGGACCCTTTTTTTTTTGCTTTTATTTATCTATTTTGTCCATGCACTACAAAGAAACATCTTCTGATGATTTCCATTCTATCTGATTAAGTGTATCAGTGAGGGCTTAGACCATATCCAAAAATCGAGCCCGACCTGAGCTTGTCCGCATTCTGCTCAAGCCCAGCCTGGTCTGACCCATTACTTTATGTTTGTGTCCAATTTAAAGGAGACATATTCTGCTCCTTTTTCACAAATTAAAATAGTTCCCAGGTGTCTTAAAGACATGTCTATGACATGCTTTGGTCAAAATACTCCAAGGATCAAACATCACAGCTCTTTTCATCGTCTCAAAACAGCCCTGTTCAGAACGGCTGGTTTCAGTGCCTGTCCCTTTAAATGCAAATGAACCACTGCTTGCCCCGCCCCACCCCTTCTACTGGTATCAGTTAGGGGTGGGGTTATGCAAATTTGAAAACTAATTACAGAGAGAACAGCTTGTGTAACCACATGGATTTCAGCCTGCAAATCATTTTTTTTGTCAATTCTCACATTTTGTGGGCCGGAAGGCAAGACAAACACCCAAATATATTAGAGAGCCTTCAAAAAGTGATATTTCCATAATATGTCCCCTTTAAACCTGGCATTTTTTATTACAAGTTGTCTGTTAATAAAAAAACAAACAAACATTTAAACCACTATTCCAAGCTGTTTGAAATACAGAAATCTGATCAGATTAATCCTAACAACACATCACACAGATAGTTTACTCCCCACTCCCACCCCAAATTTGATCTGACCTCAAAACTGGCCAAGCCCGGCCCAGGCCTGGCAGGAGGGGGAACAATCAGGCCAGTGGCAGGCTCCAGCAGAAAATCTAACGCCCACAGTGATAACATGAATGTCAAGAAGATTTCAACAGCTGCATAAAAACAAGACCAAGAATTTTTCTGACTTTGATGTAAACGTTAAATGTCATGTGAGATACTTAACAAGGACAGCTATATAACACTGACAAAACCTCAGGCTGACTCTGAGAGGCTGACTCGTGATTCATCTAATTTGTGTGAAATTATTATAACAGTTTGATCAGCCGGGCACGTAGTGGTCCAGCTTCATAACACACATGCTAGAGACATCAGATGCACAATTAACAATTAACATATTACCCAGGTGCATTATTTCAAATGGCTCATCGGCTCATACTGTAATATTGAAACACTCATGATCTATAAACCATCAGGTGGAGATTTTCAAACTGTAGCTATGATGACATCCTGATGAGGTGAAGGACTATTTAGCTGAGATCTGTACAAAATATTCACTGCTCTGTGGAAGGAAGTCGATGCACAGAGGAAAATGTGTCAGTTTGATAATGATCAGTGAACAGCTGAAGGAATGGAGGAAATCAATTCACACTGGACGATCTCCATGAATATATCTTTGTTCTGTTTCAACAGTGAAAAAGAAACAACACAGTAACAACAGCATGTCAAGCAGTTTCTTTCTTTCTTTTGCTCTTTTTTCACCTTTTTCAACCGTTAGCGCCTTGGTATGTCTCTGACTGACATGCCTGTGTAGTAACCAATGCATATAGCCAAGTATCTTTATCTGGAGACAATCTGATCCATTTTCCCTTGGCCTGCAGATCTGCATGCTGACAGCTGCAGTCATTTGTATACTAAATTAGAGAAAGTGCAAACCTTGTGGGGAGAAAATATGCTGATTTTACTCTTAACGTTCACCCATTGAGATCTATTAGGATCAGAAAAATAAAAAAAACAAAAGAGCAGCTGATTACGGTGTACATTTTAGGACATCCTCAGGTGTCAGGCTTCAGCCTCAGACTTTAGATGAAAAGGCATAAGGTCTCAGGAAAACCTCCATCAGGTGTCCATTAAACAGCCTCAGAAAAAAGTCGTCAGACCAAAAGGCGTCAGAAAAAAAGACGTCAAACCAAAAGGTGTCAGAAAAAAGACGTCAGACCAAAAGGCATCAGAAAAAAGTCATCAGACCAAAAGGCGTCAGACCAAAAGGCGTCAGAATCAGTGGCGGCTGGTGAAAAATATTCTAGGTGGGGCTGTTTGTCCCTGAAGTTTTTGGTGACCATCTTGATAAAAGAACCCCATACCCATTTTTAGGGATAAACATTAATTATTTATTTGCCTTTGATAAATCAGCAGTTTGACAGATAATGACAATGAACAAACAGTAGTCTTTCACTGGTGGCACACAGTGGACGTGAAATACATTAGCAAATACTCTTAATACAAAAATATGGTTATTAAAAGGCATGTGTATGATTTAAGCTACAGCAGTGATTAATGTTAACTATTGACAAAGTGTGACAGGAACACTATAGGAGGAGCATAACGTGATTAAGTTTGGTCTGACCTTGCTGATGTGAGATGATTGTTAACTTAACTGCTGCATTATCAGGTTTGATGACGAGTCTAACTGTGAACGTACTGGTTACACCTGTAAACATATTGAACAGTGCGCTGCAGCCTGATGCTCCGCATCACAGACGTCCTGTCACAGCCTGGGTGATTAGTTTCCCCTGGTGTCACTCAGGAATAACAGTGTCCAGTCCAGTGTCCCAGAAGCTGGATGAACTAATAAAAACGCTCTCGGACGAGCTGTGAACGCACCGCGGACGAACCAACAACATGCAGTCCAAAAGTTTGCTCCGAGCATCAAGAGAGAGCCGTCTCTGACGTGCCGGTTAACGGTGCTCCGGTCCTCCGGTGCTCCTCTCACACACTACGCAGCCTGTCGCATCATAGCAGCCTCCCGCCACCCGCCCACAGAGTTTTATCCACCTGTTCATTGTATTTCCTCACCGTCTTCATCCAGCTGTGATGCTCTGCTGCTAGTTTTGCCCATGGATGTATTATATGGTCCTGCCTAGCTTGGCTAACGTTAGCTGACAGCACCATTCATGTGTCCCTTGAGAGTTCATGTTTTGTAATCCGTTCAGATAAATAGGTCTCTAACTCCAGTAACAGTCCGTGTGGTATCTGTCCTCACTGTTTTAAAAAAGTAAATTATACGGGAAACAGAATTTGAAACTGATGAAAACTCCGTAGCCATCCTGCTACCGAGGACAGCTCCTCAGTTAATTTCCCCCTCGATTTCTGGTTGCCACGGGAGACCAACATGTTTGGTTTGGGGCGATATTTTCTGCTCCCCAAAGGCATAAAATCCGACGACGCTGATTGGCTAAATTACCTGTTGCTCCGTATATTTTTTACTTAGCAACAGTCACTGATTGGCTGAGTCGGTACACTGCTCAGGCGACTTCTCCAGCGCCCCAGACACAGAGCGATAGATATTGAGAGTGAGGAGTCACGTGCCGATTTGGTCTAATCTGGGCGGGGTTTGAGCTTTTTACAGTCCGGTCGGCCATGATGGAAGGAGACGCTATCGGTTGCCAGGGGCAACGTCATCAGAACAGCACAGAGACGGACTAAATTCTAGCTCTTTTTTGCGCCAACAGATCAACAAATTACAAGAAAGAATAAGGAGAAAGTAAATCACTGGAGCAGTTTTTAACACAGCAGTGATTTCCAGGCATTTTAAAACAGTAAATTACGGAGTAGACGATTTTGTTTTGCCCATAGACTAGTAAGGCTTTTGCCACCGGAATCCTTCCATCATGGCGGAGAAGGGGGGTGGGGCTCTGAGCTGTGACGACAACTCCTCACTCTCAATAACAGAGACAGTAAATGAACCTGTAGGCAAATTAGCCTCTAAATAATGGTTTTATTTTATATACAGCTCGATTTTAAGAATTCCTATCACATTCACAGGTACAATAAGAAAAAAATATTAATTTTAAATTATTATTTTAGAAAAAATAATAATCATTAAAATTTGCTTTTCATCAGGGGGGGCGGCGCCCGAGCGCCCTCTATTGACCAGCCACCACTGGTCAGAATCATCAGACAAAATGGCGTTGGAAAAAAAGGCGTCAGACCAAAAGGCGCCAGAAAAAAAGTCATCAGACAAAATGGCGTCAGAAAAAATATGTCAGACCAAAAGGCGTCAGAAAAAAGGCGTCAGCCCAAAAGACGTCAGATTAAAAACAGTCTTTTTTTATTTCTTCAAACTTTGATTCAGTGGGGGCATTTTTTTTGGAGGGGGGGGGCAGACTAGTAATTTATTTATCTATCGCTGTATTTAATGACATCATCGAAACACGATGACGCCTTTTGGTCTGACGCCATTTTGTCTGATGACTTTTTTTCTGACACCTTTTGTTCTGATGATTTTTTTTCTGATGCCATTTTGTCTGATGACTTTTTTCTGATGCCTTTTGGTCTGACGCCTTTTTTCTGAGCTGTTTAGTGGACACCCGACGGAGGTTTTCCTGAGACCTTATGCCTTTTCATCTAAAGTCTGAGGCTGAAGCCTGACACCTGAGGATGTCCTAAAATGTACATCGTACACACCTATAAAAACTTTTTCACTTTAAGAAATATAAAATGAAACCATGTAGCCCAGGGAAAATAGATGAGGTATAAAGCTAGGATAAAATTTTGTTTCCACTGGGGATAAAAATATTTAGCAGAGGCAGGGACAGAGGAGAAAACTCCCAGTGTCTGCCAGAAATGTACATTATGCTTTAACAGGCATGCACATTGTATGCCACTGTAGTTTTATAAATTCAATCTGAGCCTCACCTCCATTACTGCAAATAAACTAAATTTTTCACATGTGTCATTATCGCTAAAGGAGACATGAGGATGCCCCCTCAAATAGGAGAGGGCTTTTCAGATCAGTAAAGGAGGTGTTTACGTTTGTATTAACTTGCAGTTAAGTTACAGGGCAGATTGGAGCAGGTGTAGCGACAATAAAATTAGGTGTAGAGACTTTAGGTGCTTCCAGCTGCTCACAGAAACTCTACTTGTTTGGATTTGCCCTCAAATGATGATAATGACACAATAATTGCCAATACTTTATGTCATGATGCTTTAATTTGAAAGCGAAGAAAAGCTTGCACACTGCAAGGGCTCCTATATAGTGCAATTTATTGACTAGTGACAACGTGTGTGTGCGTAGTGTGCGCAGTGTGCAAGCTTTTCTTCACTTTCAGTTCTCATTTTTCAGCTCAGCACCTGCACTATTTAGTTTTTTGGATGTGCGTGCTTTCTACTGCTTCATGATGCTTTAATTTGACACTTTTTATTGATCTTTTTTGTCGATCTGTGCCAGCTATCTTGTCCAATAATAACAGTGTACAAAGTTAAATAAAAACTGCCACCAAGTTGTCTGAGAAGATTCTAAAACATTCTACTCCTTCACATTAAGCAGCACCTGGGTTTACCTGTGATTTAAGTTTTCTGTGGACAGTCTTACATTACACCACCTAGTGATCCCAGGGATATCACACAGATCAAATGCAAGGCTCCTTCACATCAGCTTCAGACTGCTTACTGCAGGGGACAGAGATTTTCTATTCTAAACAATATTCAAAGGAGCCGTAAAATGCAAACAAAACTTATCACCAGTACACAAGCTATATAGTAATCTAATCTGTGGCTTCATATAAAAGACTGACTTTAGTTCCATTCTCTCGATTGTATCTTGAAAGACAAACAGAACAGGACACGTTTTTGGTTCTCTTATCAGCATTGATGATTATCGACATGATACTACAGAGTCTACAACTTCAACTACACTACAAGTACGGCACTTTGCTCTTTTATCCATCTTTGTCTTTCTTGTAACACTGGTAAATATTGAGGAAAACATCTTTTGTGGAGGACACCAACAGTGTTGGACTTGTTGCCATCTTTTCTTTGCATATAAATGAATCTTTTCAAATAGTCCTGGCAAGATAATTGATTTTCTTTTCAATAGATCAAGCGGTTTGGGGAGAGTGCCTCAAGATCATTTGGATCATTGGAAAGTGTCATGATAGGGCAATCAACCATCGTTTAAGACTCTTCATCATCCAATCTTTGCTGATGAAGGACTGAACATGCTCTCTAACACAACCATGATGAGGTCCAACAGTTGTATTTAAATTCTACTTAGTTTGTTTTGTGAGATTTTTCAATGCAGCTCTGATCTAAAGTAGTGAAGGCGCCTTGGGCTCTCTCTCCGCAAACTGTTGTCCACTCTCATATGATAAGTATGACAAGCCACAAGCCTATGTCCAGCAGAGGGACCTAAGACAGCCTGCCTCTGATACAAGCCTGCATGCCTCAAATAAAAGCTTTTTACCTTCTACAGCTGATGCAAATTAAGTCCTTGGTCTCTATTAGAGGAGATACATTAGCTGGAAACTGAAACGGCTGAGGAGCTGCTGCAACCGCCTCCTGATTATGCAACCAAAACTATTGGTGCCAAATTATTTTTGAAAGAGCAAAAGTCAGTCAGCCACAGAAAAATACTGCAGCATATAAAAGGTGCTAAAAATAATCCTGCTGTGTTACTTGTCTCTCTAGCCTGACACTTTCAAGCCTGTTGCAGCGACCCCATCTCAGACAAACAGGAGGTTTGTCTCCACGATGCCACTGTGACATCATTGATGGGGATGAGACGTTACATATTGAAAGATTTGAAAGCAGCATTTGTTTTGATGATTTACTGCATTTGCAGACGGAAACAAATCACACTAGTCAAGCCAAACACACGCAGCAGTTCAGATTTCAAGCATGTTCAATTTAAAAGAGAGAGAAAAAGGACACAGGAGCTGAGCTGTATCGCTCCACCTCCCACTGTGCACTCCACACATAATTATACAATTGATAATAGCTTTTTCAGGAAGTGTTGATATAAAATTTGGGTTGTGTGTTCACCTAGAGTAAACAGAGTCAAAGCCACTTGTTTGCAGTCTGAATAACAGCCTGCGAGCTGCACCTCAGGGGTTCACGCCTCCGGCAGGTGTGACCGTGCCAGGACAATTTTCACACCAGGAGACGAGATACATTTTAACGACAGGAGGAAAAGGGTCAACGTTCTGTTTAACTTCTATTTTCCACACATTTGCTGTGTATGTCACATGTTCCTCTCCTTGTGCTCTCTGGAGTGGGTTGAGTAACTGACTGTTGGGGAAACCAATGAAGTGGAGGCTCCTCTGCTGTTTGTTTGTGTCTTCTTTAAAGGGATAGTTCAACATTTTGGCAAATTGGCCCATTGCCATAATCGCTATAGTCATAGCAGTAGGTTCGTTACCTTTAATTGTCGGTGCAAGCTATTTTTAGAACGGCGGAGCAGAGCCGTGAGCTGCTCAGAGCTACGCTACAGAGGCTAATGGGATTTCTTGGTTTCCCTCATCAAACTCATCAAATACACAATCCAACAACTCCAAAACGCTCTGATGGACAAGTTGTGACCTGCACATTCACCACGCTATTAGATAATAACAGAATGTTACCAGACAGAGTTGTTTTAGAGGTCAATTCATGCAAAACCGTTGATGCGCGTTGCCTTCAGGGACAGTTTTTCAGCAAGCAGTCTCTGCATTTACCTCGAAAACGGCTCTGTTTCGTAATGTTCCATTATTTTCTCATAGCGTGGTGAATGTGCAGGTCACAACTTGTCCACCAGAGCGTTTTGGAGTTGTTGGATTGTGTATTTGATGAGTTTGATGAGGGAAACCAAGAAATCCCATTAGCCTCTGATGTTGAACTATCCCTTTAACCGATGGTCAAGAGGCACATGAGGCTGTAATGAAGCAGAGGCTATTATCGATTGACACAAATACCTACTGACCTGCAGAGATCTAAAGTAAAGTTGCATAGTGAGTTTGCTTCTAAACAAACAATTGTAAGCTGCAGTAATCAATACTTAATAATAACAAAGGATCAAATGATTACTGTATGTATAATGTGAAAGGGATCATTGAGAGAAACCCACTGAGAATTAACATCAGATTCTGCACTTCACAGCTTCACAGTGAACTTTTCTGATCTGCCTCAGAGTCATCCTTAGCAGGCAGCTGTTTTCAGACAGGAAACATCTCACAGAGCTTAAATGATAATAGGAGTGTGTTTCTGACACCTATGGCCTACACAAACAAACAAACAAAAAAATCTCCAACATTTGCTTTGTTTTTTTTCTTTCATTGCACCAGCATTGACATAGACATTGAGATATACCGCCAATATGATTTCAAATGTATTTATTTTTAATTATTATAATCATAACTTTGAACATAATGATTATGTTGGTGCTTGTCAGTCCCTCTTTTTTTAGCCTTACAGTATACAATACATATTATTTGCTACTGCCATTGTGTCCTACATCATGAAACAAATTGGTGGTGTTATCTCTGACTGACAAGACTCAATCAGGGGGTGAGGGGGTGAGGTGCCTTTCCCAGGGTTTTCATGCTAACCATTCTGAATCTATTCTGTTGCCATCAAGTGTGTAGCATTTAAATGTCTACAGCAAATGCTGGTTCCTGAAAAACCCAAAGCCATGAAAATGTTAAATTTGCTCATAAAATGAACTCTATTGTCAGAACTCAACAAACACTATAACTTTACTTATATCTGTTGCTGGGGGGGATGGGGGTTGGGGGTTGGGGTGGATGTGGGTGCATGTTGTCGGTTATTGGGTCCCCTACAGTATAAGCCCTTTTTGCTTCTCTGGGTTCCCTTTCATGTACATCTGTTGTAAACTGCTCATGTGTAACATATTTTTCTTTCTTAGTACATGAATATATCGGAATCAGAATCTGAGCTCAGGTTTCTTTTTGTTTTTCTTGATCAAGGGACTGATTTTAATAACAACATTTACAGTACATACAGCTAAATCATTCTCTACTGTGAAACAAGGTGCAATAAAAATAAAAATCCTCAGCTTGCTTTAAAAATGTATTCTCGTATCTTTTTGTATTTGAACAGCTGAATGTTGTAAACCTGGAGTTGGGGACAGCGATGCAGGGACATGCACTTGATTTGACATCTGTCACTCGATGCTGTGCTGCATCATGAATTGCCTCTCACGGTGCGTTCTCAGACAGCTTTTCCTTGCCACCTCTCCTTGCCTGTCATCCAGGATATATTCTCCTCACCTGTATCACGTCATGACAGGCTGTGTGTCAGGCATTTAAAACATGGGGCTCAGCTGACACACGTGTCCAGATAAAGTAAGGGCTGTGGCAGACCTGCGTATTAGACTTGTGGATAATAAATCTCTAAAACCCCTGGTCGGCACCTCATCTTTCCTTAAAGCTATGGGCATATTGAGCTGTGGTCACTCTCCCAAGGTCAGTGATGGAGGAGGAGCGGGGTGAAGGAGGGGGAGCCTGGGGGGTCCAAGAGTGCGAGAGTGAAAGAATGGGAGAAGAAAACAGCAGTATGATTGTGGCCAACAAAACATTGTGCAACAAAAATATGTGTGTACCTGCTGCAGTACACACTTTGACACAGCTCATGTTCGACCTTTCGCTCTTCTCCCCTACACACGCTCTCTCAGGCACTTGTTTTGTTCTCTTCCCATTTCCTGTCCTTGACTTGGTGAGATGTCATTGTGTTTTCTGTCTCCGACAATACGGCAGCGGTTTGGCCTCATGCATAAAAATCTACTGTACATACTCTACTTATTATTTGAATGCAGGGTGGTGATACCAAGTGACACTGTTACCTTGAGTTTTGCACCGTTTGGAGCCAGCATAATGTTGACATAAACAAAGCACCAAGGCCTCCATAATCTCTCTGCAAGGCAGGATAAACAAATCAAATCTACTGATTCCAGGCCTGATAGTGAAACAGTGACAGTCGGAGAAGAGGAAGTACAGAGATTTATAGCATCAGAAAGATATGAAACCAAAGTAAAAAGCCCAGTTCCACAGCACTTAATAACTGTCAAACACAAGAAAACAAACAGCCTTCAATACTTCTTCAATACTTAGCCCTGTCAAGATGGCAGCTCTCGCATCTCTGCCTCCAATGTACAATTAGTCTCTGGTAAAACAGCCTGTTAATCAAAATGTAACATGCACAAATGGCGGTCTGACTCAAGTTCATATGATCGCTGTCAACAACAAATCAAGCAATCAATCAATGAAACTTGATTCGAATTTCCCTTTATGTACAAACAATGCAACACAAATACATGTTTTACACAATTAAAAAATAAAAAATACAATTACAATAAAACTTCAACTTCAAACCCCACTTCACCAAGGAAACATTCAAGACTATATAGCAAAGATGTGAGTCATAAAAAAAGATTTAACAAAAATACTGAAATGGAGGTGTTATATTAAAAAGAGAAGAAGCAGAAATTAAAGGCAGTATATATAATAAAAATAAAATCATAAAATGGTAAAGGAGAGGGAATGTGAGTGGGTAATAAAAGTAGAAATAAAAACAAAAAGTTGGGTAATAAAAGGGAAATAAGTCAGAAAATAATAATTGAATAAAAAGACAATAATGGAACCTTTGATTTAGATTTGGACAAGTCAGGCCCACTCAGTTGAAAAGACTTCAAAATTGCAACTACAGAAACATCATAAAAAAGAGATGTTGGGATGGAGGTGGGTTGTATAGCTGGTTGCAGTGGAAACAGGACAGGTAGGCGGCCTAAAGCAGCTTAAATAGAACACCATTTATAAGATTTAGTAGATGAATGTGTAGAACAGTATCATCTAAGGCGTCAACAGAGGTGGGCTGGTGCACACATCTTGAGAGCTTCACGTTGTGGTCTGTCTAAACTAACTTTGTGCTCAATTTATTTCTATGCTGAGATTGTTCAGGGTAAGGTTCTATACAGTACATACATATATACAGAATAGCATCTTTTTTAGTTTAATTTTATCAACAAACAAACAACAAATTGCAAACATGGTCTGCAAAGTCTCCAGGTGGAGGTGGAGGTGTAGAGCCTCTATAGATGGGCTAGAACCTTTGTAATATTGCTCAAGTGTGATGAAAGTGCATGAAAGTATAAAGCCTTGTCTCCTTCGCCAGACATAACAAACACTTGAGACAAATGGAGCAATGGATGAGTTGTAATATACCCAGCAGAAAAAAAGTGGCAATGTCATGGTTATAATAGTGAACATGATAAAAAGCTAAGTTTAAAACAAGAGCTAATGGCTGAGAAGAATAATAATAGTTCATGGCAAAATGTGGTTAAAAAAACTGTCATGGTTATAATACTGAATGATAAAATGTTGTTTAAAACAGGATATAATGGCTGAAAATAATAATAATTAATGGTAAGACCTGATTAAAAAGATAGTTCATGATTTTCATATGTTAAAATAGCAATTCAGTAGAAAGAGTGAGTTTTAAAAGAATAATAATTCATTGTTTTCATGTGTCTTGAGTTAAAACGGTTAAAATGATGATTGATCATCTATTCTGTGCATAACTGCTTTTGGCAGGTATGGAAGACGACAACAGAGACAGTAACAGCACTGATACATAAAATTGTTTATTTTATATCACTTTCTGTTTACAACATTTTACTTACCTTTTATCAAAATTCACTTGTATAAGTTATTTTTTGGGAACTTCAATTGTTTTTATTTTCTTTATCAAGTCTGTTTATCAAGTGGCGAATGTGCTGCACAGCGATCGATTGTTGATGCCTGTTTCCGTGTTGATGAAGAAGCAGTATGGCTGACTGATGAGAATACACACTGGCTGCTAACGTGTCGTGCTCGTGTAGTTTTTCCACCTTTTTACTTTATCTTTTTCCCCGGCAACGGGGCGTAACAGCAACATCAATAAGTCAGTTGGTTCAGTTCACCACTTTAGTGTAGACAAAAACATCAACACCTGCCGAAAGAAGAAATTAAGTGCAGACATTCAACTCGCAGAGGATGAATCCAGCAGATTTAAGGTGATCCTCTGACGTTTCTAACAACAGGAGGAGGGTTTCACCTATCCAGTGGCATGTCTTGGCACAAAGTGTCACACAACTGTGTGTGTGTTTCCGTAGTGATCAAAGTTTAGTGATCTTCTGACTTCACCACAATAACCAGGTTGATGTTTGTGTCTTGAACAAATAGTCTCCACAAGAATACTAAAAAGTCTTAGTAAAAAGTAAAGTACCGTAAATAAATGGAAATGAAATAAATTAATATTGCCTGTGGGAAAAAAAAAGTCTGTCTATTTTGTTTCTTTTAAAATATATATATTTTCTGGAACCTCATCACTTTTATCTTGTACTTACCTTTTTTTTTCAGTAGCTACTTGTAAAACATGTTACATAATGCTTTTTTAGGGTGGGCGGAGGTCGGGGGATCACTTTTGGCTTTAATTGGATGAGGCAGTAGAGATAAGCCAGAAAGGCGGGGGGGCGTGGGGGTAAAGGTCAGACTTAAACCCATGGCTGCTGCAGGCGTCAGGACTAAGCCTACATGGTACAGACTCTACCTGGTGAGGGTAGGGGGCTCCATATAATTTTATGTATAATGTGATTCACCTGGTATAACACCTATAGAATATTATTTATCCTAATTGCAGTGGCTATGGCTTGCTAACAAGTTTAATGGAGAACATGGTTAACTTCATACCGACTAGCATCTGTGCCTGCTGATATAACAGCCTCGCAGAGCTGTTAGCTTTTTGTTTTAATGTTGATTAAGTTAGAGAAGTTATAAACATCCTTCTCTGCTATGATACAACAAATCTGTGAGATGAGGGAAAGTTCGGAGCAACAGGATAATTTGTTCACATCCCCAACAGAGAAGCAATGAGATGCATTGCCCTTGGTCTTTTTAGGGGGAGGGTTAATGAGATTTAATTGGCTGCTGGGACCATAACTGTCCTCTAATTTCATTTTGGGTGCAACTCTTGATCTGTAATTGCAAATTTAAGCTGCAGGAAGGCACTGGAGACTCTATAATCACAATACATTAGGTAATAGCAGAAACATAATGCATCGTATTGGCATGATTGACTGACCACAAGTCAGTCCTTTTATTTTCTGACTAAAACTTAACTCAGGTTGCTGAATGATAAAGTGTCACCACTCTGACATGTGACATTTCAGTTATACAGTAGGTAACTGAGTCTGACAACTGGTGTGAAAACTTGCAGCCCTCTAAGCAAAAACAAAAAAAACCTTTACTAATAAATAATGCTGTTTTTTTTTACTAAATGTTATTTATTATTATTATACATAATCCATTAGGAAGGCCATACCAAATCACATATATAGCCATAAAACAGCATTCTGGTTGCACCTTTTCTCTACACATACTGTAGATTTTCTGTGACCTTCTTGCCCCATCTGCACTTCATCTTCCTGGACAGTTCCCCAGAGCAAAGCCACCAAGTCGACCTAAAAATCCAACTAAATACCAACTGGCCGGCCCCACTGCAGTGATTAAATAGGGATGGTATTCACAATACAACCCAAGTGTCTTAATTCAACCCAATTAGGACTGTATAAGCGGAAGATGTTGTCAGAGTAAATGTCGCTGTACAGTTTTCACGGGTAATTACCTTGCTCCTGTGTGACAAGGGGGTTATTTTCTAAGAAGGGATTAGAACAGACCATGAAGGGGCAGAGTAAGTTCCCCCATCTGATTCTGTAAGTTTTCATCGTCGTGCGAAGCCAAGTGTTACAGAGGGCAGGTTTTTACCCGGCCACGCATAATTAAGAACACCACATTAACATGAAATGCCAGCATTTAACCACAAGGATTTCCCTTTAATTACCAAGTAACTGCTGACATCCTGAACCCATGCTTGACTTTTTTCTTTTTTTTCCCTTTCTTTCTCTTTTTCTCCGATCATATTGTGGGTGTCTGTACTGTCTTGTGCGAGTATGGCAGCAGCATATACACAGAAAACAACCAAGAAACTTCTCTGCTGTACCTGCTGCCAAATGCAACTGTTCTCTAAGAAAGTCATTAGAGCACCTTTGTATTCAGTAGTTCTGCTTACTCTTACTTTAACTTTAAAAACTCAACTCCGTATTCGTAATTTGAAACTGCCTAATTAAAATTAGAACAAGCTGTTCTTGCCCCAAAATAAATAAAAAAAAGGCTGCTGCATTTGGTAGTACTTTACCTGCCAGCCATGTAAATTAGGTAACAGATGAGAGGTTTAGCACTGCAGTGGACAAGGTTGAGCCACATTATGCTTGTTTGACTCAGAGGGAAGCCAAGGTTCAGTAGCACAGTGTGTGCTTTCTACAAACAAGGCCTGCAGCTTCTTATAGTCTGCGGTGGAATATACGGACACCGTGAGGGGAGATGGCTGTCACACATCAGGTTTTAGCATCTCGCTGCCGCTCATTATTCCAGTCTGAAACTGCCATCCTGAGAGTATGTCTTTAAAGCTGACAGAAAGAAAAAAAGATGATTGAATTTCATAGATAGAATTGACTGAAACAGACAAGAAAAAGGGCACTGGACAATGGCAAATCAACTTGAATTCATGTCCTCTGCAGGGGAAAAAACAACTTACTATGCCAAATGTCTGAACATCTGGATATCAATGACAGCCCAGAGTCACGCTGACTTAACTTCTGGCTGCTCTAAGTGTTACACAGTGACTCCAAAATGACCTCGTCACCATCTTCTTATCCAAAGTGACACCAAATTAAGTTGCCCGGATATTTCATCTTTAACACGGCAGTGACTCAGCCTCTTGTGTGCGGCTAAATCTAGACCATGAATCAGCTCGGCCATGTGCTGGACTCAGGCACATGGCCGTGAACATTTTTAAAATATCCAACCTGGTCAAATAATGACCAAAGTACAAAAAGGTAAAGAACAAGTTTGACCTGTGATCATTAACTCACCTAGTGCATTCTATTAATTATACCTAGTTGGCATTTGGATAGTAAATGTTCCTGAGTTTGTAACTTGAATGAAGAAAATTAATGCTCACGGCTTTGAACTCTTTAATCATCCTTTAATTACTTCAAACAGTCATTAAAATGCATGTCAGACCAGAATAAAGTGTTGATCGGTGGAGCTGCCATCGTGGAACAGTGGGTGATCTGCTCCTCGGAGACTGCAGAGGAACTTCAGCACCATGGACAGCACCGTGCATCAATAAGAGCTCATCTCACTGGTGTCAATATTGTCAAACGGCGTTCCTCAAATATCAAACAGGATACGAAAGTGAGAGAACAAAACTCAGCGAAGTAAAACCAATGTCATCTCAAGAGCACAACCAGTCGTTTATAACAAATAATTTGTGTAACCTAGTGTCATGTTTACAGTTCACTGCTTCTTTCTCAATGATCAGACTTCTGCCCTCACTGTTGGCTTTGCACTTTTCCTGCCAGCTCTCTTGTTTTCGTTGCCTGACTTTGCAGTTTTGGCACAAACCACTGGCAAGAGTGTTTTTTTTTTCTGTTCCGCTGTGTGTCCCTATAACTCATGAGTTTGTGAGTGACGGTTTAGTACCCAAGATGTTTGAAGCAAGCGATTCAGGTTTGGTGGGTACAAACAACCTCAACTGTGGCACTTTGGACTGGATTATATAACTTTACTGGATTCCTACAAGATCAGTGAAGCGCTGATCATACAGTATGTTGTCTGTCCTGTACTAGACGTTTTGTTGTGTTCATTTAGAAGTAAAGCCAAACTCAGTTACATATGTATGCAGTTACCTAATCAGCAGAGGTTAATTTACTGGCTGTGAGTATACTGTAGTGCCATGTATGCATGGATGAGAACCCACACAGAGGGATGTGCCTGGGTGTACTGGGCTGTTCTCATTTCTTGTTGTCAATGTAAGTGCATGTGATATGCATTCGATAAAAAGAAGGCATGCAAATGAGCAATGAGCAAAGGCTGACCTGTGATAAACATGACACAGTGGCAGGTAGGTCAGCGACACAAACACACTGACCATGACTCCTTATTATATTACATACTGGCACAATCTTCATTTCAACAAATCTGAGGTCAAAGGTCAAGGACATTTGGGCATAACCCCAGAATTGATATGCAAACTGTGACATAATATACATAATATCTTGTATCTAATTCCTTCAGATCTCCACTATGAGGTGAGGTGGTCACTCTAGTTTGCTCCCTAAATCTAACTGTTCACAAGTGGCAAGTGACTCCAACGACTGTCGTTATAACAACATAGGGCACTAACGAAGTCGAAACCAACTTTCCATCAAAGACAGTCACTTGAACGACTGTCATTGGCACTTGGAGCACAAAAGGGAACCAGTGACATCATCAGCCTTGTGAACGCCCACACAAGAGGTTAAATAGTGAGTCTCCACATCAGATAGTTGGACCAGTCCCAGCCTGGTCAGATGCGTACATGAACTGATGAAGCCTCTTGGATGAAAGGTGAAACGTCTTCCTAGACAAATAACTAAGTCCAGTTGCTTTCGATTTAACCTCCTTTGAAATACTATGACCTGGACAAATGAGAATATGCACAAGCTCCCTAAATCTAAATCCAAATACATTTAGCGCTAAAATTTACATTGAACTCAAAGTTACAGAAGTAGCATTGATCATGTAAAGAAATGTTTTTAGTAGTGTAAACACTGAAAAAGCAAAAATCTTTGTACATTTATTTCCTTGGCAGGTGCGTCGGAGGGTGACAATTAAGTCATAATTAAACAAAGAAGAGTTCCCGCACACATAGCCAACTTGCAGAATTTATTGTGACGTTTCGGTACTGGACCTTCTTCAAGCAAATGTTTGTGCCAACACAGGAAGCCATCTTAAATAGGAGTGACTGTGTGACACAAACCAGTCACTTTCCCACATGTCTGAGTGTAAGGAATTCAAATATTAAATATCAACAATATTAAAATATAATCAATATACAAAGGTACAGTGCAATTGTTGGGGTTACTTTCGTAGGTTTGAGAAGGGGGGCTGCCATACTGTGTAATGTTTGATTGGTTGCCTGGTTACCTGGCCGCTGAAGTCTGACGTGAGCGGAAGAAGCAAGGGAGTCTGGGAAAACGCCAACGAGAGAGTCTCGTGGACTGATGAGGCGGCCGCCCCGAGGAGAAGTCAAGGGAGTTGACGATAGGAAGGACCCCGCTCCACCTCAAGAGTGAATTATCATTTTAGTTATTGTCGAGGAGGTCGACACACGCAGGACGCCGGAGCTGGTGGCCGGCCCGGTGCCGCTGGAGCAGGACACCGGTCTGCCAGGAAAGGTGGTGAGCGGGAAGCAGTCGGTAAGTTGAACATTGGGCAATATGGCAGCGAATCCCACCAAGCTCCAGGTTTTTCAGCAAAAGAAATATGTGCACCTGTGTCATCCCTGTAGCCTAGACTCATTAGAGCCCTAACCGTAAAACTTTACTTACCAGGGTGGCGTATGGTCGCGACACAATGAATACATACAATAAATACTAAACTGTCGTGACAGGATACATTAGGACCTAATGAAAGGTAATGGCTAATGATCACAGTCAGAAACAATAAATACGACAGATACAATACCTAAATTTAGGAAAATAGAAGAAAGAGGAACTTGCAATAAAAAATGTGCAAGGATAGAGTAAAGATCTGAAACAGTCTGAAAAAAATCATGCAGAATCTACCTGCATATGTAAATGAGCACAAAACCAAAGGTCACATATAGATTAACAAGCCTGGTGATGTGAACATAAACATACACATGGCTGCATCTTCTATAGCTGGGCAGAAAAGAAATGTTTTTAGTCGCGTAACACGACTAAGCAACTAAGCGACTTAAGCAACATTTCAACTTAATTCTCAGAAATGTGATGCTGGATGGGCATTACCTCCTGGACCTCGCTCACTGAGAGCTTCCCTTGGCAACAATGACTTCACATCACCTAAACATCCCACTGGAACTCATTAACAGTCTGCAGGGGTCGATCCACACCCTTACCTATTCAATCGGCTGAAGAACAATCAGTTAATGTGTCAGATATCGTGACTGCCACTGCCAGCCGAGTTCTGTGGTATTTCAGGAAGAAGAAATCACACCCCTCTCTGTTCCTGAATTCAATTGCAAAATATGTGATGATGAGTTTCGTCATGTCGTGAGTGGCTTGTGCTGAGTGGACGGTGGTGAAAGGTGAGCTGCTAGCCGGAGGTTGCTGTGACAGGCTGCTACATACTGGGTGGATGGAGCCACAGTGTTATTCAGGATGATACAATTTGGATTGGTAGCTCACAGAAGCTGCTGTGTTTCTGCACCATTGTCCATAGTTCATGTAGACACCAACCATAAATTAATCAGATGCGACTTTCAATCTTGTGTTTTCTCTCTCTCTCGCTTTCTTACACACACACACACACTTGCCCTCACTAAATGTACACTTTATTCTTCTAACTCCTAAAAGAATGTACAAAAAGTAAAAGAGTTCTCACTCATCTCTCACAATCAAATGACAAGTCATTTATTATTCAATTTTCAAATGAGGGTGGAAAATATAAAACTGAGACCACAGTGCATGTTTTTTCACCACTGTAGAAAAGTGGTGAAAAATTAACCAACAAGGTGGAACGGCTTCACTGCTCCCTGGGAAAAACAGCTGGAGGCCTGAACAACATAGTTCGAACAGATATTCCCTCATTTGATGATGGGTTGGAGAGCGTTGTCTAACACGTGAGTCCAAGATCTCCCATAGGTATTCAGTTGGGTTGAGATCTGGCAACTGAAGTCAATTGCATAGATTTACGTCATTTTCATCCTCATCGAACAATTCAGTGAGCCCTTGAGCCATTTGATGAAACATGGCATATCTTTTTGTTGTTTTATCCTGTGCCAATCACGTGTCAGAAACATTGTGTGTACATTCCTTTTCTCACATTTAAAATTTGTTGGGTCTTGTTTGTACCAAAAGAGCATGTTCCCTTATCTCTGGAGAATAAGATCACTTAACACCACATGGTTTGTTTTAACACCTTTTACTTTTTATCAAAAAGTCCTGGGATTTCTGTATTAGACTTGGCCATATTGTGATTTCAGTTAAGTTAAATTTTAGTTGAGCCCTACTTTGCATAGATTTCAGACAGCAGCTTGGAAGTCAGTCGCAGAAAAAAAAGGGAAAAAAAGAACATTCACTTCATCAGAAAAGTAGAGGTGTCGATATCGGTTAAATAAATACAATTATATTATTGACTTAGTTTATGCATTGGTTTCAATTCAAAAACCTAACACTGTTTAATCAGTTGGTGGTCAAAATATGAGATAATAGTGACTATGACCATGTAGTCAGTCACCATACAGCTGGATGGAATTTTAATGTATTATTAATTAGTATGAATGACACATGATACTGTATGTGAGACATTGTTTCTTGAGGCTTGGGTATACGTTTCAGTCTGTTGGTGGTTAATGCTTTCTTTTAGTGGAGGCTGGATAGTGATGTAATACAACATAATTTCACAAAGCTTCATAATCAGTATTTGAGATATTGAATATGAAGTTCAATCAGGAAAGACTGATTAGTTCTAACAAATTAACTTTATTGCTATGTGCTAAACCAGGGAGGACAAGTGGGAGATGTAAGTGAGAGTCTGGATGGATGAAGAGTGAAGGAGGAGCACAGATCTTTTAAGTATGGACAATTAGTAACCAATCTGATCTCACCATGAGCCCAACCAGCCAAACACCTGAAGGCAGGAAAGAGAGGGAGGAAATGTGAGTAAGACAGAGATAGTCTTTCTGATTGGACTTGTGCTTTGATTTTCATTTTGAATGTTGAGTTTGAAATCTGTACAAATGTTTCAACTTCTTCAGTTGAAATACTGTCAGAGGACAGTTAGCTCAGTTAAAGGGATAGTTCACCCAAAATTGAAATTTCACTCATTATCTACTCACCCTCATGTCGACTATGGGCTGGGAGACGTTTCAGAGTTATCCGTGGCTTCTCTGAGTTACAGGGGGTCTCGGCATAGCAGTGCATGTCCATATAACGGTTGCAAATGGATACCAACTGTCTTCGTAACAAAAAGACACACCAAAAAACATCCAAATACCTCCATGCTGCTCGTATGTAATGTCCGTCTTGTATTGAAGCCCCGAAATACGAAATTGTCCCGAAAAAAATTAAATAAGTCTATTTTTCAAGCTTGTTTTGTAGCGGCAGCTCCTCTTCCCGGTTCGTCAAATTTGGACGAACCAGGGTCTGTCTTGTACAAAACAAGCTTGAAATATAGACTTATTTAATTTCTTTCGGGACAATTTCGCATTTCGGGGCTTCAATACAAGACGGACATTACATACGAGCAGCATGGAGGTATTTGGATGTTTTTTGGCGTGTCTTTTTGTTACGAAGACAGTTGGTATCCATTTGCAACCGTTATATGGACATGCACTGCTACGCCAAGACCCCCTGTAACTCAGAGAAGCCACGGAGGACTCTGAAACTTCTCCCAGCCCTTAGTCGACATGAGGGTGAGTAGATAATGAGTGAAATTTCAATTTTGGGTGAACTATCCCTTTAAAGACAAAGAAATGACATTGAGAAGAAGTGACTTGTCATCCATGTGTCTCTGTTTACACAGAAGGAACTACTGTATTTTATCTCTGGTTCAGTGTCTTAAAGTGAGTCACACTAGGGGCAATTTTATGCTTTTAATGTGGAGGAAAAGAAGCTGCAGGAGCAGAACTATAAAACAGAACTTGCTTTCAACCGTTGGCATGAGGGAGACTCCTGGGCATCATTGGGAAGAGGCGCTAAATCGAATTCCTCCTGTGAGGGAACAACGTACAACCTGGTCTGCCCTCTACAGAAGCACTTCTGATCATATCCCTCTGATTCAGAGGGTGCAACAGATAAATGCTGTCTTTCCTTTCTGTCTGCTGAAAAAATTACAAAACTTATAAGTATTTCACATCAGGCTCAAACTATAATTCTATTACAAGCATGGGTGCAGATCCCGGGGGGTCCCCCCCAATTTCCGAAAAACATGAATTGTCCCCCCCAATAAAAATACCCCAAATTATTCAGAATTGAACAAATGTATTTTCAGACTTCACATTTTAGATTCACATCTAAAAAGAAATGATTGAAATGGTGAAACAAATAATGTTTGACAAATGTATTTCTGACTCCATATTCCATCTCTGGTCTCTGGTCTCCTTCACTACGATGCTTTAAAAAAATGACCCCCCCAATCTTAGGGCTTCATATTTTGATATTCATCCATATCAATTAATCATGCATAAAGTTCCATACACTGGGAGAAAAGGAAGATGGGGAGAAGAATTGGGGATCTGGTAAGGTCGGAGGGAGGCGAAAGATAAGAACGTGAGCAGATATTATATGTCTGAGACCCTTAAAATTATGATTTACTAATATAACAGCAGTGATACGCGCTGTTGGCTGTTTAGGACAAATAAACAAGAAAGGTAAGCACAATAAATGATTCCCTGTGCAGTACTTTTTGAATGATATGGTGAGCCTCTACCAAGTTGTGATTTATGGCGGCATGGTATGAGCTGCATACGAGCAAAAAAAAAAAAAAGAATCACTTTTGTGTCCCCCCCAATCCTGACATCGGATCTGCACCCCTGATTACAAGATGCATATGACTTCTTCCCGGCTGCTTTGCACACAGGCCAACCTCCAGAGATTTTTAACAAGGCTGCAGAGCAAAAATGTAAGTTTGTATTATGAATTTTCAATAGTTTCTTTAATTGTGTGTGCTAGACAAAGACATTTGCTTGATCAGTTGATTGAGTCAGTGCCAGACAGAGGAAGATACGCCACCTCTGCATGAGTCACCTCCTCAGGCATGGAAAGACTTCTCTTCCCCCGGACCCGCCTGCATGTGCTGTAGATCCTGAACTGGTGAGGGGGTTGTCTCACAGTTTTTTGTAAAGAATAAAGGGCATACAATGAAATGGCTCCCACTTTGCTGGCTTATTAGAGCTTATTGAACTTTGCTTTGCCCCTCGCCAAAAAATAAATAAATGAATAAAACGATAGAGCTGCAAACAATGTCACAGTAAATAAATCAAGCTGCACAAGATGGTGCAATAATGAAAATATGTCATAAAACATAACAGGGGATTTATTTTTCTATTATTACTGGAACACAATGTTATGTCCTGAAGTTGGTGGCTTTACAGTGTTTATTGATCATGATTTCATAAGTTTGACCCGACCAGTTATTGATGTATGTCCTGACCTGCGCTGCCCTGAACTTTTATGTCTTATAGGACATCTTGTGCGTCAACCCTTTGTAGACAATAGACATTACAGTCACAGCTTCAGCACTGTGGTCTCACAAAGCTATGTGTCTTATCACATCAACATCACTCAACAATTTTTCATTGAACATTACTTATGCTGTTAGTCAGTGATTTACTACACAAATACATAGGGCTACACACGCTGAACCGAGGCTGACACTAGAGAGACATTTCTGTAGACAGGTGTAAAGAAACTGTTCATTTATTGCTGCTATATGACAACTATTTTAAATTGCACTATAGCAGATGATGACTTGGACACATCAACCACATCTGCCCTACAAAGGCAAAGTGCAATCTGTAAAAATGTCAAACTGAGAAAAACAGCTTTTTGTGTTTTTCATGTCAGGTTTAAGCATCAAATTATGAATAACTACCAAGTCTATAATTGATTAGGTGGACTGAATTAAATCTATTTTGTAGTTTGTCTTTCTGACCAATTTTGACCGTTTTATGGCAGATACTGCACTTTTACCTTGGTTTTGGTGCAGATACTGCACTTTGCCTTGGTATTAGCTACAGATACAGCATTTTGGCTTGGTTTTACTCCAATGGAATTATAGAGTAAATTATAGAATGTAGGGAGTTTGCAGATATTGCACTTTGCCTTTGTTTCACAATGTTTTTTTGGATGGACAGCAAAATAAAAAGCCCAATAACTCTGGAAATTTTAGCAGTACCAATATCAAATTCTACCAGATTGAAGAGAATATGCCACACTTTTGATTGGTCATAAAAAAGAAAAAAGAAAAAATGCAGATGCTGCACTTTGCCTTTGTAGGGCAGACATACTGTACACACACACTCCACCAGAAAGTGGTTTTGTTTTGACTTTTAGGTCTGAACAAACCAGACCAGGTGTGAACTTGCAGCAGTGGGACGGTGTGGGTCCACAGTCTGTTACATGACTTTATGGATGATGACAACAAAGGAGTTGTCACTCGTAAACTCATGCGGCAATGATGGCGTACCCCTGTTAAGGAGTTTTGTTTAATTATATTCCATATAGCAGCAGTGGGAGAAATACAAGGGAGCAGCTGCTGAAACTTCTATGGTGGACTTTTTTTTTTTTGAGAGTGGCTTTGAGCCCAGGGGGAGTTGGCTTTAGCGCAGTCCTGCTGTCTTATACAGCCACATGATGATTGGTCCGATTGGTCTGCCGCTGGATTTCCATGCGGCTCTCTCCCCATCGCCGAAACGTGTGCGCCCCCACGCCAACCCCCCTCCCTCCCTCCCCCTGATCAGACGTCAGCTGCTGGAGAGCGGGCTACGGTGATTTAAATACGGACAGAGAGGGAAGGTGCACGAGTCAGAGAGTGCATTGTAGCCTGCCACACGGTGGAGCAAAGCCTGACCAAACTTTTTTTTTTCCTCCTTTTTATTTCCTAACTCCCTCTCCCCTTTGAACTGAGACATAAAGTTTTGATACCCCCAACAAACAAAAAAAATTGTGTATCATCCCACACTCGTGCTTGGTTTTTACTTTTTTTTCCTCTCGGTCACCATTTCTTTTAAAGCAACAAGTGCTGCAGGGCTTGGAGCGACACTGTCAAATCTTTTTCAAACACACATTTAAAAAAAAGAAAGAAAGAAAAGCAAAGAAAAAAAGAAATGGAAACGACATATTAGCCGCTGATCAGTGCACTGTGGCCGCCGTGATGATCGTGTCCAACGTGAGCCTGAGCGGCTGCGCGGGGGTCAACAGCGCTGTGTGCGCCGGAGCCGGGGAAGGGCAGCTGGGGGGCGGCTCATACCGGACCACCCTCACCCCGACCGGGAACCTGATCGTGGCTGTGTGCCTGGGCTTCATCGGCACTTTCGGACTTCTGAACAACCTGCTGGTGCTCGTGCTCTTCTGCCGCTACAAGATGCTGCGGTCGCCCATCAACCTGCTCCTGATTAACATTTCCATCAGCGACCTGCTGGTGTGCGTACTGGGGACTCCGTTCAGCTTCGCGGCCAGCACGCAGGGACGGTGGCTCATAGGAGAGAGCGGATGCGTGTGGTACGGCTTCGCCAATTCCCTCTTTGGTGAGTAGGAATGCCGGATGTGTGAAGCGATGTTCATTATATATGTTTTTTCTGTTAGATTTGCCGTGTTTGTTGCACATCTGCGAGCTGTTTTATTTTCTATTTCTGATGTTGGGTGTGAGTGATGGTGCGCTGCGTGCGAATCCTTCTGCACTCGTTAGGTTGCATGAAGTTAATCTTCATTTCTGTGGTCGGAACAGCGCGTTTTCAAACATCAGATAAATCTTTGACTGTCTGGGTTTATAACGTCCGCTGTGATGAACACGGTGCCTCTTTACGACCATGTCAAACTTTAATAGAAAAGCCTGAAGATCCGCCCAACCTACATGAAAATGACTACATGCACCAAATTCCATCATTATTAGTATTGTTCGGCCAGTTGATTGGGTTTGAACACTGATATCTTGTTTCTTTTTCTTAGTGGTGGGTGTGATCATGCTGCAGCCTACGGTCATGATAAGGTTACGGTCTTTAAGTGCAGATCATGTCATTTATTTGCTGTTGCTGCTCAAAGCGCAGAATAATTCAAGTCAAGAGCGCTGGTGTGGTGTTGCGGATCACGGACTTTGAGGGTGCAAATCCTCCATCACGGTCCAGTAGACCCCTGGCTGCACATGCACATGCAGATGCCCCCATATTTTTTCTTTCTAGTTGATGAGTTGTGGAAACCAGTTCAGTGGAGCTGCTCATGGTCATAATCTCCTGCTGAGGCTGTTGAACCACTTCCAGTCACTTCCAAAGATGCATGTGCTGCATTTTCATAATGAGACACCGCTCTGGGTATTTGGAGCAGAAGCGCATAGTCTGTGTGTGTGTGTTTACGGCTCTCAGTCACACGTTCAAATGTCATTAGGAACTCTTGACAACATGTCACCCTGGTGATTTGGGCGCTGCACGTATGCTGTATGTAAAGCAGTGTGCAGGCTGCCACTAAGTGACCGCTAAACGCTTGTTATCATACAGTTAGAGTGTCTGCGCCTGAGGCAAAGGGAGCCTCATCACTGTTCATTTGGCTGCGGGTCTGTCGGTCTCGCTCCGTGATCAGGCTGTGGCAGATGCATCAACAGCATTTGTTGCAGAATAAAATCACCCAGGGGAAATTAGTAATGAGAGGAGAGGCAGCTCTACCTTTGCTCAGTTGTGCTGATACTGATGCAAATGTGCCACAATGATGCAATGGAGAATAAGGCACTCACTCACTCACCTGGAGTCTGGCCAGGCTGGGATACTGAAGTAAAAAAAAAAAAAAGCTTAGTGTTCACCTTTGGATGTGCCAGGACTGCTATAAAGAAGTTGCAAATAAGGAATTTTGGATGAAACCCATTGAAGCATTGTGCCAGTCAGTTTAATTCATGAAATTTGTTTGATAGCCTATGGGAGAAGATTCATTAATACATCACATGAACATGAAAATGCTTCCATCACCACACGTCCTTGGCCTGATGCGTAATTCAGGTTTCTTTAATGAACAGCCTCTCCTGCTATCAGTCTCCACTAATTGCTGTAAAAAGCTTTCCCAGCCATCTGAACAACCTTCAGAGACCGGGCTGTGTGAGATATTGGGTTGGGAACACACTCATTTCTCAAATCTTTGACATTAACACAATGCTATAACATTTTCACTGCTGTTTATACTGTGGCTACACATTCTGTCAAAGCCAAAGGATATTTCACAATTCATGATTTGAAGCCAAGGTCTGAAATTCAAATTGCATATTTTTGGGAATAAGAAACAGGCGGGGCGAGAGATGCAGTGGGTATGAAAGTCTACTGTATGTCTGTCACATTCATGATCCCGCATGACTGACTGTGTCAGAAACCCCAATCTATATGCATGTAAAATTCGCTGCATGTGTAGATAATCAAACTTTAACTGACATCTGTCACTCCTTTAGTCCCGTTTGAATAATTTATCATGTTTTCATTCCTGTGCCACTTTGTTTTCAGCAATACAGCCCACATCAATTAATCATAGACGCTGAATTTCACGGTCAGCTTCATCTAAAAATGACTTCCTGAAGTTCATTGGCCTCTGGAATAATAATAAAATAATAATAATAATAATTAAAAAAGCATGTCGGCTTTGTGAATGGCTTTTCACAGGATTTGAAAAAAAAAAAGATAACATTTGATGAAATATTTAGAGCTTTTCAGAAACAGAGACCTCAAGCTCCCTTTACGACTGCACATTGACTGCACATTGCATTCTGAGCGTCTGTAGTCAGCGGCCGTAACTTTCCTCTGATGAAGTTTGTATAAAGGGCTCATAAATCTTGCACAAAGGGTTCCCTCTCACTCACTTCAGTGCGTCCAATCTCCTGATGCTTAAAACCCCAGTAACCACTCATAATCTCAGCAACACACGAGACAAACATCGGGGCTGTGATACCTGTTGTAACCAAAGATTTCAGACATTTGTCCTTATCTGGAGTATCACCTGCTCCAGAGTCCAGCTCACATTAAGCACCATTGTCTCTTTGTGTTGTGTTGGCTCCACTTGAGTTGTTTTCAGTCTCTTTTCAACACCAGTTTTGAGAGTCTTTGTGCTCATTTTGTCATTTAGCCGTTGGTTTTGTTCCTCTGTAGTCATTTGTATCTATGTTGTAGTCTTCTGTCTCCTTGCAGACAGTTGATGTTACTTTATAGTCGTTTTGCATCAGTCTGCTTTCCTTTTGTGTCTTCAGCTTTTGCTATTCTGCATTTGTTTTAGGTAAAGTTTAATTACTTTATGATCCTTTATGTCTCTTGTACTCTTGTATCTCTTTATAGTCATTTAATAGTTTTGTGTGTCTTTGCGGTCGATTTGAATCTCTTAATGGCTTTTGTATGGGCTGGTTTTGCTGTTGTCTGTTTTGATGATGGTATCTACAGTATTTCAGTGACATTTGCAGGTGAAACCCCGGGCACCCTGTCGACCCATCTATCCATGCAGCAGAGCAGGGAACTAAAGATTTACACACATTACTCTCGGTGATTAAGATTCATGCTGCAGGCCACTCTTGCAGACTTTTCCTTCTGTGGTTTTTTTGTCACCCGGCTGCTGTGTTGCTTTCCCTGGCCTGCTAAGAATTTTCACACAGTACATTCAACTTAACTCAATTGAATTTCCTGTTGCTTAACAGCCTCTTGAATCTGTCAAACTTTTAAATTGAAAACAGACTCTTCAGTGCTACTTTCACTTCCTCTGGGATAAGTTTGGCAATTTTGAAAACAGAATTACTTTATTTCAGTCATATTGTGAAGAATAAAGTGAGCCTCCAATGTCGCTCAGTATCTGGATGTACTCTTGATTGTGCCCGCTGCCTTGCTAACTTGAATTTTATGCTGAGATTGAGCACCGTCTTGAAGATGTGTAACTGTGACGTCCACAAGGAGCCAATTTATTAAAAACCTGTCAAACAGGACTTGAGCTTCTCCAAGCTAAAACATGGCAGGAAGAGAGACAGCGCGTATTTGTGCGAGAGACATGGCTCGCAGACATCATTAGAGCGCCCATTGGTTATGGATGAGTAATTCCTCAATGGGCTCGTAAAACCAGAGTGAAAGACGGAATGAAGGAGGTCAGAGATAGGAAAAGTGAAATTGATTGTTTAGATGAATAATGCCGGCTGCATCTTTTGACAAAGTGACTGTGTCTGTCTTCACCAAATCTCTATAAAGCTTTTCTGAGTGATCGATGTTTCTTCAAATTAGAGGGCATCACTGTCAGTGACAAAAGACATTGTCGCTGAGGCGTTAGGACATCGTCCTCCCTCTCTTCCTCTCCATATTGATTTCTACTTTTTGTTCGCTGTCTCCTGCTTTTAGCCTCTAACGCCTTAGATTTTTGAATGACTGAACAACTGAAGATCCACCGCTTTGACTTAGAGCCAAGAGCACAAACTGAAAACAATTTGTGGAGACGTGCTTGCTTGTGTGTGTGTGTGTGTCTCTGTGTGTGCATGCACTCATGTCAACACAGTTTCACCCTGTACTTTTTCTTTTGCCATCAACCTCCTGGCACCTGTTTAACTGCTTCACCTCTCCTGCCCACCTCTTTGCATTTCCCGTTCTCTCCCCCCTGAACTTTTTAATGTCTTCCATTACACTGTGGAGGAACAGGACAGAATCTTTTCCCTGTCTTTATTTGACACCGGATCTGCGTGTCCCTGCATACTGTCGACTGCCTCCTTCTGCCTCAAGTGATCTCTGCACACAGTCACTGGATTAACCTTGCACTGCTGGGCCCACTCGCTGCATACTGAAGTTAGATTGCCCTCCTGCATGCGCATACACACACACACACACACACACACACACACACAAATGAGCGCAGATATGGATGAAGATGTACAGAGGGAAGGGAATGCATATACATGTGCGTCACGCAGGCACAAGCTGCACCTGGTCTGAGTGATTTTAATTTGTTGCGACGGTGGGAAGTAGTCTCAGCAGGGAGAAAGAAAGCAGAACAACGCTGCTCCGCCATAAAGGTCAAAGATAGTGAGCCAGCTAATGACCGGTGTAATAAATAGTGAATAAAAGGTCTCCTAAAACAGAGACACAAATATGTTTAGTGGATGATAAGGCTCCTGGTTTGAGTCATGCAGTCATTTGTTTGCCAGCCAGACATTTGCTACCTAAGGAAAGCATTCTCTCTTTTCTTTCGTGGCATCACAATGCATCTGTGCACCTGTGATGACTGAGGAGAAAGATGCGGGGATGGGATTTATAGACCAAACACAAGCTTTATTCGATCCTGTGTTTTTCATTCAAACTGCATTTTCCTGGATATACAGTATCAGACGGGCGAGAGAGAGCAATATACTCTTTAACAACTAAGACAGCGAGGCAGTGGCGGAGCATCACAGCAGAGCAAATACACTCACTCCTTTTTCTTGATTTCAGACCTTATCAGATCATAAGATGTTTCATTTTGGAATATTAGACTCAACTGCTGCCTTTGATCCTGCCTGAAAACTGCTGGAAGATGGATGTAGGGGAGATGTTTGATTTGTGTTGCTATGAAGTTACACCCAGAGTTGTGCGGCTGTCTTTCACAATGGCATTACATCAGCTCTAATAAAGATTTCCTTGTCAGTCAACTGGGGTGTGTAACCAGAGAAAGACCAGTGGACATGAGGGGATGAGCTAGCATAATCCAGTTTTTAAATGTGATGAAACATAATCAAATACAACGGTTTTGAGGAGCCCGAGGCCAAAGGACTGCTGTCGTTGTTTCAGCAACATTTCGGCAGCCAGTATTAAATTCTCCTCTGCATGGGAGTCAGAAAGGACAGCTGCTAATTAGCAAATTTGGGAAAGTGCGATTCGATTTGGCTCCTTGTTCAAAGCTGGATGTGGACACGGTAGACATAAATAGATATTATCAGCCTGTAATCTCAAAAATGTGATACACCACATGCTCCTGGCTACCTGGGTTTTGGGATGGCAGCCCTTATAAAGTGTAATTAACATAATCGCTCATGTTGTGACATCATTTACCCCTGCGTTGCCTATCTGTTTCTCAGGAAATCTGACTGCATTATTACAGTGAATTATCTTGCTCATCCCATTAAGAATACAGCGATCCAAGATCCTGGATCAGTACCGGTGCCAATATTGACCTTAAAAGGCATTTCAGGGATTAGTTAAATGCAGCAGTTCAGCATTAAAACACTTTGATTGTCGCTGTAATTTCCAGATCAGTTGCATTTATAAGCCAACTCCCTGGCTTCACATCCCCTTAAATTAAAATGATCGCAGCAAGGTATAAAGATATTAAATTAGGAAAATGAGAGCTCAGCTCTTATACTAGACTGGTGCTAGGCATCAACAGGACACTGTGGGTTTAGAAATCTAAACTGTATTGTAGGAGAAACTGTGCATCAGTGCATGGTGCAACCCATGCAGGCATAGAGAATTTGTTTATCAGCTCCACCAAATAACAAAATGCACCATTGCCTTAAAAAACAGCACATTCTCTTTGTGTTCATTTTCTCATCTAACATCTTTACTAGCACAAATATATTCCTTCCATTTACCTTCAAAAAAAAAAGTGAAACTATTACACAATGATTCATATGATTGGTTGCTTATCTGCCCTCACTGTGAAAAGGCTTGTCAAGGTTTTGGTATACAACTCAGTTTTTAGGGTAGGAAAGTCTGTGGTTTTGGTACAGTAAGCCAGCCTTTCTCAAAGTGGGTGCCGCGGCACACTGGGGTGCCGTCTGACTGCGTCAAGGGTGCCGTGAAAAAAATACCTCTTCTGACATTTCATACGATGCATATATGCAAAGGGGCCTTGTCCACCGGATGCCCTTTTAGCGCACTGGGCGTCAGATCCTATGGAGCTCAGAAAAAAGCTCTCGGAGCTTCCTTTTTTTGTTGCGGCGCTCAGAGCGCTCAGAGTTGAAATATGTTCAACTTTTGGAACAGCGCCGCGCTTGTCAAGCGGCTCGGATGTGAGGCGGCTCGTTTCGGCAGCGTTCAGAGAGAGAGACCGCTCTGTGGACACGGCCGTTGGTCACGGGTACTCAGAGCAGTGGGGTCCGTGTCCACCGGACACCGGACGCTATGAAAAAAATGCGTCGTACCAGGCACACGTCTCACATTGATCACACACGTATCACACCCCCTCCTCTCTGATTGTTCGTAACGGAGTCAGAACGGAGCGGAGACCGCCGGCGGATATTCATCTGAACGCGTGCCTGCGCTGCGCGCATGTAGACCTTTCTCTCTTCCTCTCACATTGCGGATTATTGTGTGCGTGTGTGTGCATATGTAGGCTACAGAGGCACCTATGCATAAATACTGTAATACTGTCCCGTCTAAATAAACAGGACATTTACATTTAGGCTATGCAGTGTCATTTTGAATTATATTTTACACAGGGGTGCCGTGAGATTTTATGCACTTTTGAAAGGTGCCCTGACTGAAAAAAGTTTGAGAAACGCTGCAGTAAGCAATAGCTACCAACTGGTTAATGTTAAGAAAATGATGTGGTCATTGTTCTAAAAAGAATAGTGTAAGCACTCCAAGGAAAATCCTATACAGAAAACATCTAAAGGTCCCATATAGTACACAGGTAGATGTCCCTGTCCTTGTTTTTAAAATTATAAATCAGATTTAGGTTCTATATAACGTCAATCAAAATGCTCAGTCCCGAGCCTTAATACAAGTTGTTGGAACTTGTGTAATTTATTAGTGACGTCACAACCAAGGAGTCACTGACCACAGCAATGCCCCAAGCTCCACAATCCAACCATGTACCTGAAGTCTATCTGCTTTATATTCATTCTAATAAGATAGCCAGCCAATCACAGGAGAGGCTCAGAACCTCTTCTCTTCTGATTGTCTCACCAGCCTGTTAAGCTCCTGAAAGAAGAGAGATAAAATATACATACAATATATAAATATACAATATAACTACATTAAGATGTTTTCTTTGGTATGTAAAACTCTAAATATATCTTCTTGTGGTTCAGCACTAGGAATAAAACACAGAAACATGTGAATTATGGAGCCCTGGAAGTCAAGTGCTTTCTTGACACATTTACACACACATTGACATATTGATTGCTGCTAATGGATTCCTGTGGCGTAATATAGAGGGCACTGTTTTGAACCAATGAGTAGAGCTGCAGATTATTTGAAGTCACTGATATTCATCAATTTAACAAAAATACTCACAGTTTAAAAAAAGCTGTAGCTGTCTAACTTTCACTGTTCTAAAACACACTGGAGAAAAGACTTCATCTAGCAGGTGTATTTTTTTTTTTTTTAGGTCTATGGCACCACACCATTGTTTTTGCTGACAGTACGCCTGTGAAAAGACAATCCTCCTGCTGTTACGGTTAAACTTCCGAGTTTAGACAGAGAAGAGGACGAGAGGCTGCGCTGGATGAGATCGAGTGGTGATGAGCTGAGATGAAAACATCCTTTGTCAAAATACATGGGTGTGTGTTTGGGGTTGGTTGCTATGAGTCAGTCAGCCCACATCAAACAGAAGCACAAGTGGGTTGTTGTAAAACTATGTTGACTTTGTAATATTGCAGTAAGAGAGCTAAGCAGTCTGTGCAGGAAAAACAACATGACCGCAATACCAGGGGGCAACAGACAAGCATAATCCGCTGTGCCAAAGAGACTGCAGGCAGCGGTAATGCAGGTGCACACAGACAGACACAGAAACCTTCACAGAGCTGGAATCAGTTTCAGTCTCCTACCTCATTTTTCTAACCCCACCCCCTCTCCCTCCCCCCATCCTGCCTTTCCCTCCTCACTTTTTTTACTTTTATTCATTCGTTATGCTGAGTAGTCACAGTTTTGGTACCTCAAAAAAAAAAAAGGTCTGGACCGTTTTCCTAAAGGAACATCCAGTTTAGGTCCACTTCATTGCCAACTGAAAATCAATGGGCATTAAGGACGGCCTTGTAGATCATAATGGCTTCAAAACAAATAGCTAACAGGATAAAAAAGACTGAGGGGTCAGCATGAGCATTGAGCTCCAGCTCTGCCTTTTGAAATACTGAGAAAGAAGAACACTGATATGCAGAGAGAAAAGGAGCTTCATGAAGTCTGTTGTGTTGTCTCATACTGCACTGCTTCAGGTAGTACCGCTGTTTATGATTTGCAGCTGCACGTATCTGCGGCAGGGCCCGGCATGTGAAGTGAAATATTAGATGATTACACCGTTGTGTTTGCTATAGTTTTATTACACTGCACATTTCACTCGGGACAATTATTTTTTTAAATCATATCCCGGCCTCTTTTTGAAGCCATAAACCATAAAGCTCATTTTAGCTGTACTTGTGATTTCAGAGAGAGCTGTGAGGCTTTATATCACACTGACTGCATGTTTCCCTCACGGAGCAGATAAACACGGGGACAGACAGCACATTTTGTCTGCATTTGACGGTCTCATTAAATGTGATGTACAGTAGTCAGGGTTTAAAAAGGGAGAACAAACCTGCACCTGCTGTCTCCTGTTGTGACCTGTTGTTACATCTTGCTCATGTATTGGATATGTATCTAAAGGGACATTGTGTAACTTCTGTTATCTAGTCACGAAAATCGATTATTTGGTTCAAAAGTCTGTTTTTCATTAATCAGTAATACCCCCCATCAACAAACTGAAGTGTTCCTTTCAGCTCTGAATTAGCCGTTCATATCATTCATATCTACATGGAGCGGGTAAGCTCGGTGCTGGCTGCCATGTGGTGTCGCCATGTTTTTACGTTCAGAGGCAGCGTGACAGTAGGAAACCACGGAAACTCAGCGGGGACACCGGAGCTGTCGGCTGTGTGTTACACTGATGCTGCATTCACCTGCAGTCGGACAGACGGCCGTTGGTAACAAACCAGATGTCATTTTAGTCACAGAAGTCCAGAGAAAGACGGTAAAACGTGGGTCAGGTAAACAATACCACATCGCCATGACAACATATTGTCACGTGTATTGTTTTGCCTCGTGCTGACGGAACACTTGTTTACATTTAGGCTTGTTTATGCCATTACGTGCAGCGGCTGTCGTCCGTCTGCCGTCTGCCCAATTTCACGTGAATGCAGCATGAAAAATACAATTGAGTTGCTTGTGATATACAGTACAACCACAACGCTAGATGGGAGTTAATTCATACACAATGTACCTTTAACCCCCTGCTATAAACTATTGCTTCTACAAGATGGTGATACCTTGGTCTGTCTTTGCTGCTGTAGGCATCGTGTCCCTCATCTCCCTGGCCGTCCTCTCCTACGAGCGCTACAGCACCATGATGGCCCCCACTGAGGCCGACCCCTCCAACTACCACAAGATCTCCCTGGGCATCGCCCTGTCCTGGGGCTACTCCCTCGTCTGGACCCTGCCTCCGCTTTTAGGTTGGAGCCACTATGGCCCCGAAGGTCCCGGCACCACCTGCTCTGTTGACTGGACAGAGAAGACAGCCAATAACATCTCTTACATCATCTGCCTGTTTGTGTTCTGCCTCATCGTGCCATTCCTGGTGATCGTGTTCTGTTACGGGAAGCTGCTGTGCGCCATCAGACAGGTGAGTGTTTTGGTTTTCCAGGCCACAGATTCACCGTTTTGGTTCACACTCACAGATCTCATGAACTTTGTATCCAGCAGCAGCAGCAGCAGCAGCAGCAGCAGCAGCAGGCAACTAAAAACCCACTCTACACTCCCTGCTCAGCACCAAACATCTGCAACAACACACACCAACAGACACTGGAGCACAGTGGCTAAGTTTGTGATAGTTTGCTGAACTGCCAGCTCTATCTTTCTACATTGAGTTTGTATTGGTAATAGCCATCAGTAATCAGATGTTTGATTTACTTTCATTATGACCCTTATTAACCTCAGTTACCTTGTTTGAGAGCAAACACAGTGGGAGAGAGAGAGACAGAGAGAGAGTGCTGATAAATGCTGCCCTTCACCTGTTGAATTATTGACATAATATAATTATAGTCTACATTGGCTTCCTGCTATAACTAGATAGCACACATGTGGCCTTGATTGTGTCCACATTCCATTTCCAAATGTGCTCACAAAATGTCTGTATTTCATTATTCATCTTATTCAGATGTTGCTTCATCAGGGGTCTTGGCTCGTGAGCTGCCACTAGCTCACTCAAATGTTCAGAGAATCTAATCCGTAAAGACATTAATGCGCAGTACAAACTTTAAGCAACACAACTTCCCTCAGTAAATCTGCTCCAACTGAATAAAACACAGACACACCCCCTGCTTCAACTGCAAATGGTTTTTTGTTAGTTGTCAGTCAAATGAGTTTTGCTGTCTTTGCTGACATCAGATCAGTAGTGATAGAAACTCCTCTTATAACAGAACAGATAGATAGACACTAAAGTTTAAGCAGGTTTAATTGTAAGCTTTAACATGAGTGTTGTTTTTTCAGCACTTGCTTGTTTAGATTAAATATATTGTGCTGAATTAGTTATTTGTACATTCCTGTTTGTTACTGTATGTACCATTGGGTGTACTGACATCACAGGATTACTTACTTAAAAGTTTATTTTCTCTTTGGTTTCTAAGCAGATTTATGGACATTTTATCTTTTATGCTTTTTGTAAAAGCAAAAAGAAATGTGAGATTTGAGTTCTGATATTTGATGTCTTGTTAAATGATAAATGGTCAGTCAGTTCTCATTCATTCAGCTAATATTGCTGATATGATGTCAGTATCGCTAGTCCCATATTTCTGTTTTTCCCTGTTTGTTTTTACTGGGAATAGTGCACCTCATGTCTGAAAAATAGGCAAAATCAAAACCAAAGATTCTGCAGCAACCATGCACACATACGGCAGACATTATAGATTGAGCTTTATAGTCACTACAATACCTGAGCATAGTATCACTATTCCAAGTAGCCAGAAATAGTTAATGCAGGTTTATTAAAGGTTATACTATATCAAGCTCATAGGACGGTGTCAGTACATCAGTGCAAGCTGATTCAGCAGATGTTTGGGATTGGGATTGAAGACAACTTCTTCATATAAACAACAGTCCATCACATATTGCGTGAGAGTAATACACATCAAAGTTGCTGGATATAGCTTCAAATTAAATAGCCAAAATAATAAAAACAAGTGAAAATTTGCAATTTACATATACATGGTTTTGTCAGTTGTATTGGAAAGTGCATCAGACTGCCTCTGCTTACAGTGCAGCAGTTGGGTCCTGGTTTATGAAGCATCTCTTTTTGACTCTAGCGGGTATTGCAAAGTAAGTGAAAAAAAACAACAACAAAAAACTGTTGTGAACCCAGTAAATTAAAAATGTAATAAAATGGAAGACTTGGATATTGTGCAGATAACTTAGTGGTATCCATGTGTGCATCATGGAATAACACTCATATCTGTAGGGCATTACTCTCACATTTAATATAATGTCAAGAGCTGAATGTACAATGAAATCTCTATTTTGTTGTTCAGTAAATGTATCCTCTAAACTATGCCCTTCTCAGTCCATTCCACTTATCCACTTACTCTGCTGCTGTCTGGCAATGAAAGCATCCTTCATTCAGTCCAAAGCAGTCAACTGACACCCGCAGCTGCTTTATGAACACTTATGCAACTGAATTTGGACCTAATTATGTGTTAATTTGTTTGTTTGTTGTTACAATCTCCCATTCAAACTGCTGTTAGTTGAGCTAATGAGGGTTATGAACCATAAACTGTGGCTCAATCCCACCAAAATTACCCTCACTTTTGTCAGTGCAGGTCCATAAAGTCAGGCCCTGGGGTTGTGGGCAGTGGAGCTGAATTTAGATGGACCACACCACACACATCATAAACACGTTTATTATTAGAGTGGACTGATGTGTTAAATTCAGAATGAGCTGAGCCAGAGCCTGTGTTTATCAAGTGAGTAGGAAGCAGGTTTCAACCGGACAGAAATAGGAGTCTACGAGTAGAAGTCTTTTATCAGAGTTCTTAAAGGGATAGTTCACCCAAAATTCAAATTTCACTCATTATCTACTCACCCTCATGTCAACTAAGAGCTGTGACAATTATCAGAGTCCGCCGTGCCTTCTCTGAGTTACGGGGGGGTCCGTGCAGCAGTATTTGTCCATATAATGGTTGTCAATGGATACCAACTTTCTTCGTCCAAGAAGACACACCAAAAAAACATCAAAATACCTCCATACTGCTCGTTTGTAATGTCCCTCTTGTATTGAAGCCCCGACATGAGAAATTGTTCCGAAAAAAATTAAATAAGTCTATATTTTAAGCTTGTTTGTAGCGGAAGCTCCCAGTGTCTCGGTTCACTGCTCTTCCTGTGTCAGTGCAAATCTCTCGTGATTTGCACTGACCGGCGGAACAATTTCTCATGTCGGGGCTTCAATACAAGAGGGACATTACAGACGAGCAGTATGGAGGTATTTGGATGTTTTTTGGTGTGTCTTTTTGGACGAAGAAAGTTGGTATCCATTGACAACCATTATATGGACAAACACTGCTGCACGGACCCCCCCCCCCCCCGTAACTCAGAGAAGGCACGGAGGACTCTGAAAATTCTCACAGCTCTTAGTCGACATGAGGGTGAGTAGATAGTGAGTGAAATTTGAATTTTGACTTGAAACTATCCCTTTAAATTGTAACTTACTGTAACATGCAATGAAAGTCTTGTTCTTGCTGACCTGCAGTGGTTTTAACTTCTCACCTTGCTGCAGTGATGGGCAGGTGTACCTGACACTACTGTTGGGTATGGTTACTGGTGCAACAGAGCACATTTCAGCATCAGTGCTGGATGTGGTTGGAAACTTTCAAGGGCAGCAGACTGTTTGTTTGTCAGCCTGGCGTTAAGTTCCTCTCAGGAAATGACTTGTATCTATGCTAACATTGCAGAGCTCTCCAGTGGTCTTCTAACCTGTTGGTGCAAAAGCAGAAAGTGCAAACAAATGAGACATTTGATACATGTTTAATAGCAGATGGGGAACTGAACTCAAGATACTTTATATGGTAGAAATAGAGATGTTACCTTGTACTTCCCCACACTGGGTAACATTAGTCAACTCAATACTTCCCTCCAACCATGAGGATACACAAGCTCCTCTTACCGGCTACACCGAGACCCCCTGTAATTCAGAGAAGCCACGGATAACTCTGAAACTTCTCCCAGCCCTTAGTCCACATGAGGGTGAGTAGATAATGAGTGAAATTTCAATTTTGGGTGAACTATCCCTTTAAGAGAAGGTGTAAGGTGAGTTGAAAGAGTGGAAGAGATTGTGACTGCATGTGCAGTGTTACATACACACTGCTCTAACCTGACTGACTGACTGAGAGAATATGAGGGCAGACAGTGAGGAAGGCAGTGTTCACCCTCTCCAGGGAAGCTGCACACACTCACACACGCCGTGCAGTTTTCAAAAACAAGTCCCAGAGCAATTTTTCCAGGATTACAACTCACTCAGACTCTGTGAGCATCATGTCCTCTCAGACAAACAATGAGTTGTGTTTGTTTGTGTGTGGGGTTTGCATGAGCATGCCTCGGCTCTGTCTTCCCCGATGAACGGCTCGGCAGCCCGCTGTGTGACACTGACAGAACTGTGAGCAGAGATGAGTAACAATTAATCTAATAACAACGATGTGGTCTTCTCTTTCATGAGTCGTCATGGAAGGTCTGTCTCTGTGGATTTGCATCAGTTTCTCTCACTTTTTTTTCTTCCATTTTCCCTTTTTTCTCACTTTATCTGTTTTTTTTTTCTATTTATCTTCCCTCGTCAGAAAACATTGTACTGATGAATGAGGAGACGAGGGGAAGTTACAGCATTGAGTTCTTTCTCTCTTTGTCAGCTTTTTTCCACTTCTCTTTCTCTTATGTATCTATTGAATGCCAACTACAGCTTCTTTGTCCCTTTTCTCATCCCTTGTGCTAGCTTATATACATTATTTATCTTTTTTTTGTTTGTTTTAGGAGTACAGTGCTGCTCAGGGTTGTTCACTGACAGTAGAGTAAAGGATATTGTTCAGAAGGAAAGTCAGGCCATGATGGACAGATAGTAGGTCAGGAGCTTGTGAAGGGAGACGTTAAAGGGATAGTTCACCCAAAATTCAAATTTCACCCATTATCTACTCACCCTCATGTCAACTAAGAGCTGTGAGAATTTTCAGAGTCCTCCCTTCCTTCTCTGAGTTACTGGGGGGATCTGCGCAGCAGTATTTGTCCATATAATGGTTGTCAATGGATACCAACTTTCTTCGTCCAAAAAGACACACCAAAAAACATCCAAATACCTCCATACTGCTCGTCTGTAATGTCCCTCTGGTATTGAAGCCCCAACATGAGAAATTGTTCCGAAAAAAATTGAATAAGTCTATATTTTAAGCTTGTTTGTAGCGGAAGCTCCCAGTGTGTCAGTTCACTACTCTTCCTGTGTCGGAACAATTTCTCATGTCGGGGCTTCAATACAAGAGGGACATTACAGACGAGCAGTATGGAGGTATTTGGATGTTTTTTGGTGTGTCTTTTTGGACGAAGAAAAAGTTGGTATCCATTGACAACCATTATATGGACAAATACTGCTGCGCAGACCCCCCCGTAACTCAGAGAAGGCACAGAGGACTCTGAAAATTCTCACAGCTCTAGTCGACATGAGGGTGAGTAGATAATGAGTGAAATTTGAATTTTGGGTGAACTATCGCTTTAAAAGAGAGGAACTCCCTGATCTGATAATGTGATGATCCAACTGGGGGTGAATGGATCTACCAGTAGTTTGGGTTTGGTCCAAGGTGGTGTGCATTGAACTCACTGCCATCATTGTGAAATTAGAAAATAAATGTTTCCAGGGTTTGGAAATCCTAACATCCACCACATGCTTTTGCTGGGAGAAGAAAAGAGACAGACAGATAAAGCGTGAACAAGAAGACAGGGACGCCTCCCTGCCTGCTTGTAGTGTCTGTCACCGTTGTCATCTCTTTTTATTGCTCCCTCTCTGTGATGGCAAATTGAGGTCTCTATCAGTGCAGAGGACAGATGCTGTGAGAGAGTTGAGTTTGTTCCTTCACAGTCTCTTCAGTGAGACAACGCTGTGAAACAGGTATATGTTTCAAAGGCCTGCTTCTGATTATTGTAATTAGCCTATGTATAAGTACATGTTCTATCAGTATGCACAAGCGTGTGGCTCATGCATGAAGTAGGTATGTGATTTTCATACAGATAAACTGCCCAATACTCAAAATCACTCTGAGCCCCACTGCAACACACCAACATATTCACTAGGGGTGGGAGAAAAAATCGATTCACATAAATATCGCGATATCTTTTTTGGCGATTTTTCAAAAATCTTTTTTTTTTGAAATTTTTTTAAATATTGTGCAATGTGCATTTGTTAGTCTTTTTTACATACAGAGAGTACAGGTTTTGAAAAGGGTTTAAGTTAACTTTATAATGGAGTATGTTAATTTATAGGCTCCTACAGTATTTGTGTGCAGATAAATGTTAAAAATGCAATCGGCAATATCGTAGAATCGCAATTTAAATCGAATCGCCATCCAAAAAATTGCAGAAGAATTGAATCGGGAGAAAAGCATATCGTCCCAGTCCTAATATTCACTTCAACATTATGAGCCTGCATCCCCAGACCTTAAACAGGACATTTCTCCAGTCTGCAAAAACTAAAATAACCCTAACTCTAAAATAGCCATCATGTACCTCCAACACCTCATGATCATACTAGAAACTGTGCAAGTTCACATCCACAAATAAATGCTCGAGTTCCTGTGCTGATATTGAAGGTGTGGTGTCAAATGTGAGGAATATGGATATGAGAAGTGTTAATAGTATTATTATTGTGGCTCTTGTCAACATTAAAGCTGCACAGGGTGATTTTAAGGGGTGTAAAATAACATCTCAGTTTTTCTAAGTATATTCCTGGTGTCAGGTGTGGACACTGATGAGACATTTTCTTGGCACTTAAACTGCAACACACAATTATAACGACCAACCTCAGTCACAGACAACAGATGGTGGAGGGTACTGGTTCTACACATTATCTGGTTGATTAACAAATAATTAAACAACAGTTACAATGTTACCTGTCACTAATTCAGAATATGTCACTCTGCCAATCTCTGAATGCGCTATGTCTTGTATTCAGCAGCATTGCACCAATTTTTAACAGAACTTGATTTTGTATTCTGGGACAGTTTAAGGAACAGCAATTTGTGGGTAAGTTGGTAATGGCCTGGGTGGAGATTGGGAGGACGAAATTACATGTCTTTTCTCACCTCCCCCTTAAAAATTGGAGCTTTCTGCAACAGGACCAGGGCACATAATATAGAGATATAAATGTGGAAATGCACATGTTCAAACAGCGGTTAAACATATTCACTGAAGCTGCTGTGCTGCATTGTAAAATCACCACATCTCCACATATTACCCTATAAAGGCTGTCGCTGTCTGAGTGCATCACCTCATCTTGACTGATCATCACTGGGTGATAATACACAGGCCTATTCAGTTGCAGATACTGTACATGTGCTGTATTTAGTGTACCTTGGGCTATGCAGCTGTTCAACTAGTTTGAGCAGGTGGGTGGCAGTTGATGCAAATCACTGTCACCAAAAAAAACAGAAGCTATGTACTACCTACTGTGTCTCTCCTCTCACTCTGACAGTATTAATCACTAACCTAAGAGTCAAGGATGAGGTGGAAACATCATGGGACAGAGGAATAGCAGCAAAAATATAATACAGCAAAGGCACATGGTGAACTGTGCACTGGCCTGAGAATAGGGGCCTTTCATGTAAAGCTTGAGAAACAAAAGATATAATATGTAGTTTTTGCAAACTGACTGCTCTAGTCTTCTTGACTCACAGAGTTTAACATAATTTGATGTCTGCCTTAATATCTCACAAGGAACCAAGATAACAATGATCAAACTGGACAGATATGTTTTTGGATTTGGGTAACTGCTAATTTGCTGCTTTGTTACTGCAGGACTGTGGACACACAGATGAAGTGATGAACCTTGATTCTGATGATTCATGATTCAATTCAATGTGGTTCATCAAAGCTATTAGATTTCCTAATCTAAACAACCATCCCCCAGTAGATCTTCCCTTCAGTTTCTATTAGCAACAAAGATGTCATTGAAATAAGCAGCAGCATTTGTGGATTAATGCTTCAATAGGGTGACGTGGATCCAAAGAGTCTGGACGAAACAAGAAAACAGAGGATAATATATGCACATGCATACAAATATATACAGATGAAGGAGTGTTGGCTTAGATAACCAGCAGTTTTCTCTCACTTGTCTCAACATCTTTACCCTTGGTCTGAATTTATTATATGACTCATATGTCCCTGTGGATATCTAGCAATACTCTCAAGTGCTACAATATTTCTCCAATATCCTGGAAGCTATACCGGTATGTGGCACAGAGGTAGAGATAGAGAGGAGGGGGGAGATGGAGATAGGAAGAGAGAGGAGGTAGAGAGATGAAAGAGAGAGAAAGAGGCTGATGGGAGGAGGAGGTGAGGGTTGGGCTCCTAATTCTGTGCTGGCCCACATCAGATGTAGTGACCTTGTACTGGTCACAAGCTGATGTTTTTTCCACCTTTGCCCATTTGGTGATGTTGTGACCTGCTATCATATTTCACAAGAGCACCGGAGGGGAATCTCAATGCAAATTAAGTGCTGAAGTATAGATTATGAAATTACACTTGTACCTCCACCTACTTTGCATGCATCCAGAGGTATTGTGAATGTTCCTATTTATATTTCATAAGAGAGAACGAGTGGCACTATTGCAGCCCATCAAATTCAGCGGACAAAGTGCATCAGGGCAAAATGAGGGATCATGTCTGTAATGCTGCACTATCAAATCTTCACATGCTTCTGTATTTGCTAGTCGCCATGTATTTTGTGGACAACTGGCTTTAAGTTTTTCTTATTTTCCAAGCAATAACGCAAAAAGGAGACCCTCTGTTTTTCTTTGTTTAAAATCATTATACTTAGTTGTGTTCATTCAGTTAACACTTTCTCAAACTTTCCCTTTAAATATTAACACTGTGTTCAGTCATGAGCTTCAGCCCCATCCAACTAATGTTCGTCAGTGTTCACAGAAACCTAAGCAATCACAACACAATCACCAGCACTGAGCCACAACCTGAGCAGCTTATACCTCAAGGGAAGCTGCGTCATTTCAGCTTCACTGAACAAAAATAAGTCTAATGCAAATGACCAAAGAACTTTGATTTCAGCAGCTAAGGATTCGATAAATCACCACAAATACTTGATCTGTGTGCGTCTCCCTAAATTATCTTTAGATTACACAGACATGCTCATCTTTGTCAGGAAAACGTACCCAGGCTATAACAGTTCAACATATTCACAGCACAGAGCTGGGCTGAGGACTATATGAGGACAAAAAAGATATGCAGATTAAAGGCTCATTATCTACATTAGTGAAGAAATGTATGGAAAAATATTGAAAATGTGTTATGTTGAGTTGCCATGGCAGCACACATGTGCTGACACAGCTCTCGGCGCTTTTGTTGTTTTACATGTCTTCAATAAAATAAATAATAAATTAATAAATAAATAAAAGCGTGAAATGAACAACAGCTATGTCATACAAAAAAACAAAAAACGTTTTAACAGTAAATTATTTTCATTTTGCAGATGGACAGTTTTCAGACTCCAACAAACTCCATAGAAACACTTATACTGGAACAAAACAGTTACATCAAAAGCAAACTTTTAGTACACATGTGTTTGTTTTTTTAACTGGAATGTGTGATTGACCTTAAAACATGTACAGTATGAGACTGGCTGGCTGTGCCAAAAAACTTAAACTTAAAACGTAATAGTCTGCTTATATCATGTTAGATGTAGAAGAGTAAGAAGAGTAACGAAAACTCCACACACGTACTTACACACATGAAAGAATCAGAGATGCAGCAAAAAGGAGACACAGCTGTGAAAATACATAATGGCAGCCCTCAGAGTGAAAATTGCCAGCACTCATGCTTGATGGGAGCAGTGGGGGAGTGGCCAGATACTGGCGAGCAGGAGACTGCACACTCAAATTAGTTCTCAATCAGACCGGCTCATGTCATGAAGTTCTTGTTCTCTGTGCATGCGGCCTCCAAGCGTCCTTCTTTATTATCATGCTCCGTTTTGATTCTCTTTACTTTTTTTTTCTTTTACCTTTCTCATATCTATATTCCTCTATTCCTCTCTGTGCATCCATATCCAACTCTTTCTCCACACCTTCTCACTCTGATTGGGCCTGTCAGTGGTTTACACACACACACACACACACACACACACACACACACACACACACACACACACACACACACACCCCAATGGCTCATTTCATCTCTGCGGTGGCTGCTTCAATCCCTGCTTTCTCACGTGCTCTTTTACTCTTTTCAAAGCTCTCTCTCCTCATCTTCCAGCTCTCCTTGTGCCCTGTGTGAATATTCCTTCCCTTTGACTGCACCATTATCATCTGTCTTCTTCACCTTGGTTGTCTCGGCTGCCATTATCACCTCCATCCCATCTCTACCCCTCATCACCTCTCCAGAAAGCAAACCCATGTGAGCTGTTCTTCATCTAACAATGAGACGGATGTTGACATATCACAACCAGTAGTTAGCTGTGCATACAAAACACCTGAAACAAAGTGAGGTGGGAGGCCTTTTGTTTTGAATAATGTTGATCTGCTCAGACGCTCTCTTTGCTCATGTGTTCCCACCTGATAAAAACAGTGAAATAGCTCCTGAGAGAAAGCCTGTTATAGCTCACTTTTAGACTTTGAAAAGTGGTAAAATCTTCTCTTTTTTGGAGAATGTTTTATGTTGGAGTGAAACAGGTTGTTTATCCTGCAGGGGTCAGACTGTCCTCTCTGTAACCTGCTGTCAAAAAGTCATCTCATGAAACGACTGGTCTCACATGTTCTTGTGGCATTTTTCTGATGTTTGAGGACATATCAGCAGAAAGGGAAGTGCAAAATTGCATTTCTGAGTTTGTCTGCCTTCTAGTGAACCAACGGCAGACGAAAACTGGCAATTTCAGGGAGACTGGGGTTGACACGTCACAACCGCAGGGCGGGGCATAGTTGGTGCGAGGGGGGTGGCTGGGCGGGTGCAGAGCAGCACAGTCTCCGCCCACCACTCAGAGACGCATTGCTAATGAGCTGCTGGTGCTGTGCAGAAGGAAATGGCACAGGTTTTGTGATTTTGGCTAAAAACTTCATATACTTTGTTTTCGACCCCAAGCAACCACTATATTACATAGAGAATGCTTTAAAATAACCAAAAAGGGTCGTTGGAGGGAGGGGGACTTTAACAGTAACCAGGACAGCTGAGCAGTTTTATTGATGGATAAAAAGACGACTACAACTAACGAGTATTTTTCTAACAATTAATCTATCTTGTTGAATAGGCTACATTATAATATATTCAGTTATTACATTATTATTAGTATTTGTTCAAAATTAAATTTACAATTGCCTTGCCATAGTTTAAATGCCTAACAGCAAATGACTAATAAACACACATGCACACAAACACACTCTGACGTGTGTAGGTGCTGTGTGTTGATTAAATAGAGCAAAAGAGATCAACACAGACAGAACATACAGTATTACAGCTATTACAGGTTTGGAGCTTAGAGCTGTATGAATGTGTATGCAGATAATTCACTGCAATCTACACCAGCGGCGCCAAACTAAGGTGAGTAAGAATGTTTTCAGCTATTCATTAGTACTGTGTCTGATGTTTGTTTTGTGAATTACAAATCAACGTAAACCAACATTTAGATGTGTCTACTTTTAAGAAAAAAAATGTAATTCAATAGTTCAGTGACTTGCATTGAAGCTCTCACTGGTGCCAATCCGTGTGTGCACAATCAAAAAGCTGCTGTAGAAATCACATTGATTAAACAAGAAGCAGAGCATAAATACTAAACACTTTAAATACTGAACCATAAAATGTTGCATAAAATGTAGCAGTACAGTCTCTGCTGCTGCGACGCAGGAACAGTGCACTGCAGACAACGCAGCTCTTCTCACCTCTTACTTCCCCGACATCTGCTAACCCGTTATTGCCAATCTGTGGACATATGGAGAGAACATGCAGCTCACACTTAAAACCAAGCTGAGAGACACCATCAGCTAGACCCTGCTGAGACTTTAATTGATAACCTCCAAATTATGGTCAGTGGTCCTCTAAGATCCATTAGGAGAACCGCAAGACTGACGCTGGTATGCAGGAAATGTGATATCATTTTATTACTTAGATTTTTGTGTTAAATTGTGTCATCCTTTCTAAAAACAACATGACCAAAATCATCTTTGTACCAGATGTAATGGAATTCCCTCTTCATTTCCCTCTCATTTCTAATATTGTATTCACAAGGAGACCAACATGAGTATATTTCCATCATGTAGCAGCCTGAGCCTTATACTGTATACAGTAAGGGAGGTAATTGTTCTGTGTTAAAGGAATAGTTCACTCAAAATTGAAATTTCATTATCTACTCACCCTCATGTCGACTAAGGGCTGGGAGAAGTTTCAGAGTCCTCCGTGGCTTCTCTGAGTTATGGGGGTCTCGGCGTAGCAGTGCATGTCCATATAACGGTTGCAAATGTATACCAACTTTCATTTGCAACCGTTATATGGACATGCACTGCTACTAATGAAATTTCATTTTTGAGTGAACTATTCTTTTAAGGGGTTTGTGTACAGTATAGAGACATGGGGCCCTAGTTTCCTAGACCGAGCGAAGTCTAAGCTCAGCGCAGCTTTGCCACACCAACGAGGCGTGTCCAGGTCCATTTCGCAAGTTTGGTGGGCAGCGCGGTCCGACTTAGGCCAGCGCGGGCCCTCCCCTCGTCCCTCCTACCGGCGCAAACGGCAAAGAGGGAGGAGAGAGGGCGGGAGGGAGATAGGAGGAGGAGAGAAAGGCCGATTCGGATCTTCACCAATCAAATGAGCTCCTCTCCTCACCTTTAACTGCGCCGCGGGCGATGCGCGCTGCAAGTTTGTCATTTTATACTTTGACATGGACGGAGGAGACAGCGACGCCAGAGGCCGAACCTCTCCCAGGAGGAAACAGCTGTTTTTGGTCCGGAGGTCCGAGCTCAGAGTGGCCGAATAATGAGTTTACTAATATCCTTAATCAGGTTTGATCTGATACACTGAGAACCGCTACCCAGTGTAAAAAACAACAACTCATAAACTAATAAAGAAACTCACATTTATTCAATTCAATGTATTATTCCCTGTGTAAGACAGATGAGAGGTGTACACTAATCACAGCATAAACAAACACCATGCGTAACAGCAGTGGCGTAGCTGGGCTGTATTCCACATGGGTTTTGAGGTCCAAAGGGCCCGCGTGCGCAGCGGGCCACATTGCACACACAAATAGAGGACATAAAAAAAGCCCCCCCCCCCCCCCAAAAAAAAAAAAAAAAAAAAAAATGTAATCATATTTTAGATGTGTCCTTCAGAATGATGCTGCTAAAGCTCAAAACCTCTATCAAATGATTGTACAATGTATGAACATTATCTCTGCAGTGGTTGATTCTGATAAAGTGTGCTGTTACTGTTGTAACGAATGTGAGCTGGAAAGACTGAAATGTTGTTGTTGCTACAACTTTAAATAAAGTTGAAAAAAATAAATAAATAAATAAATAAACAACAAAGGTTCGGCCGCTCCTAAAGCCCGTCCAAGCTAACACCTGTCAAAGTTCTGTTCAAACTGGAAATATTGTGGATTTACCTTACAGTCTATGGCAGGGGTGCTCACACTTTTTCAGCCTGAGAGCTACTTTTCAAGTGACCAAGTCAAAATGATCTACCAACATTATTAATGATTCACGTTTATTTATATAGTCTAGTATATGAACATACATAACACTTCATATACAATATGTCGGTGTAGTCTACTTTTCATAACTGCATGAATCCATATGGCACAATAAATGTCCATACATTTTTGGTCATCCAGTGGTTTGTCGGACTATGCGGGGTTAATAGCGCTGCAGCTGCATTTGCCGTGCGCCCCTGTCTGTATGTGAACCTGTGTCTGTCTATGTGCGGTAGACTTGTAGTCAAGACCGCCTAAACCGAGACCAAGACACTACCAAGACCAGACAGTATCAAGACCAAGACACTACCAAGACCAAGACCAAGACCAAGACAGACCAAGTCAAGACCAAGACCAGTTCAGCTCGAGACCGAGACCGAGACCGAGACCAAAAAAAAAAGTTGTTTTTGCCATTTTGCATGAGTTGTAGAACATAAGCACCATATTGGGTTCAGCTGCTTAGTATGAGAAATGTATTATTTCAACTACAGGCACAATAATACAGTGACAGTACATGTCTTGTGTGAACTCACTATAAATGTTTTCATCAATTGACTAAAAATCTAATATGTGTAGCAATTGCATGACCACACCGTACTACACTATTTGAGGATTGACTCTTGAGTGCTGTTAAGGACTGACATGACTATAGTCCTAAAGTCATCTAACAAAATAACAATTGTTAGTTGTGTGGCAAACAAACTCTTTATGGTCTGTAAAACCGAACCTGATGACTGACGAATTCGCCGACATTTTGCGTCCTCCTTCATAGATCTTGACCGTGCTTCAGAGGCTTCAGAGGGGGGAGGGGGGAGGGGGGAGGAGGAGGGAGGGGAAGCGTGAGAGGACAAGCGCCGCCGTCTGTGTCACAAAATGTATGTGATTGGTACTTGAAGGGGGCGTATAATGATAGCTGTATTTAAAAAAAAACTGTCCTTGCCTGCCTGTATAGGTTACATTCCCTTCGAGACCGCGCTGCCAGTCCGAGACATTGCGAGACCGAGAGACCCGAGACCGAGACAAGACCGAGACCAAAGACTGTCGAGGCCGTGACAAGACCAAGACCACGAAAAAGCGGTCTCGAGACCGGTCTCGAGACCAAGACCGGTCTCGAGAACTACAAGTCTAATGTGCGGGCAGAGATAAGAGATGGTGTTTTTTTAATAATCATGCTAGCGTTTCACCATCTCTCATCTCCGCCAGTCAGCCTAACCTGCCACCTCTCTCGCGTGCGTAAACACACGTGAGGAAAAAAAAAAACACTTTTTTTTTTCTGTTAGTGGGAAACACTGATCAAGCGGTGCGTACGCACACCTCTCCGCAATATTCCATTAAATCACACCGGACCCAAGAATGGTGCGGACATGAACACACCTCATATTCCCCCAGAATGCCTCAGCACAACCATATGATCAGCACGTGCATAATTAAGTAGCCATGTGCTCTGTGGAGCGGCAACAAAGTGACAACAAAGACAACGGGCGGAGAGTGTGACTCACCCGGAATGATGCTTCGGCGGACCTGCCCTCGCTTTTGAGGTCGGTTGTGAGAAAAATGCCTGCTGTCCAGACAACTGTGTTTTTTTAAATATAGGCCTAGCCTACTTTTTTTTTGTTCTTCATCACGCGATTGACCCAATCGTAATGAGCACCCCTGGTCTATGGGATTTACCCATAAAACAAACTTTTCACGGCAAAACAGCAAAGGTAAGAGGAAATGTACAACCATGTTTTGGTCAAGCAGTGTCTGTGTGTGCTGGACTTTGCTGGTTGTTGTCTTCTCTCTCTGCCTGCTGCTGTGCAGCCGCGGCTGCTATGTAACGTTCCAATCTTTGTAGCCCTTGAGCGGCAGCTGTGTACTGTTTTGCATAATGCACAGTACTATAGGGGCCAGAAATGTGGCGACTGGGTCCACACACAGGTGCTTCATGAAGTTTGATGTCTAGTTGTTTGTTTGAGTAGTGTAGTAGTAGTGGGCTGTGTTTGGGTCATAGAAACATGGTTTTTACACGTTGTAGACCAGCTTCTGTTGTTTAATTTGATGTAATAGACGTATGGATCAGCTCAAATTGGGAGGGGCCGCGCCCGCTCGTATCCCCCCTTAATATGCAACATAATGCAGTGACCCAGTCTGATGTTACACTCTGTGCTACCTGCCGCTGCGACAGAAGGAACCTCCCTATGACCAGCCCGCCCCTGATTTAAACCAAAAAAATAAAAAAAATAAAAATCCTCGGCAGTGTGTGGGGGGGCCGCAGGATTTCACCACAAGAAGGGCCCATGGGTTTACAAAACCCACCAACCCTACGTCATCTACGCCACTACGCCACTGGAATCAGCGTAAAGGACTCTCTCTCTCTCTCTCTCTGTCTGTCCGTCTCTTTTTTTTTCTGTGATAGAGATGCTGAGTATAGGCTATATACTGACTATCTGATACCGAGGATGTTGTGGTGGGCTAAGAGAGCAGCTGCTTATCAGTGCCAGTTCATCCCTGCTGTGTTAATTCAGGTGGAGTTTCCATTACGCGTGCCGACAGCCTTTGATCTCTGCTTTGATCTGACGTCAGATGTGACGGGACAATCTATGTAGATATAAATTCACGTGTTGATTCCATTAGTTGCATTAAATAGTGGTTATTGTGGATATTTATTGCATTGAAATGTGCCTGGAACTGTGAAAACCTGCCTGTGAGGTCTTGGTGACGTGTGTGCACTGCACGTCAGTCAGCCAAACTTCCACTGCACCTACTGCGCTTCGCCCTGCGCTGAGAGTAGACCTGGTTTGAGGTGGCGAGCTTTCAGCGCAACCTCGGCGGGACATTTTCGGACGAAACTTCCACTGCACCAAGCTGAATCTGTGACGCCTCCCCCTGCTGCGCGGCCACGCCTATCTCAGCGCAGCGCGATCTACGAATCTGCCAATCTGACTTTGCGCTAGGCTGCGCTGGTTGAAACTTGCATTAGACCGGCTGCGCTACCTTGCGCCACCTGCGCTGCGCCACCAAACTAGGGCCCCTTGTGTTGAACTTAGAGAAGACAAGATTACGGCTCTAAATTTCTTCATCCACTTCTACTATCTGCGATCTGCTGGAAGCCTGCTACTCCAGGTTCCACACAGCAGACTAAAAACCAGAGGTGATAGAGCTTTTCAGTCAATTGCTACAAAATGGTGGAACTCTCTCCCTTTTGAGTTAAGAGCCGCTTCTTCTGCCGACACTTTTAAAAAACAGTTTAAGACGTATTTGTTCAGGCAGGCAATTCAATAAGCCTGGGGGTATTGTATTGGGATATTGTATTGTGATGCTGTACGTCTCTTCTTTGTTGTTATTTATTTTGTATAATAGTGGTATGATGTTTGTATTTTTTATGTATCTGTGAAGCACTTTGTGAGTCTTCTCTGTGAGAAGTGCTATATAAATAAAATTTTACATTACTTACTTTACTTACTATCTGTACATAATGGAAAATAACGTCTGCACAGTAAATATGATGATGTTGTCACCAGCAGCTGCTAAAACCGTCATTTTCACTTTCACACTTCAGTTCCTGTGCAGATTAAACAAACATGTATAACATGTTAATTAGTGAGCTTCAAAGGTAAACTGCGTTGCCTGTGGACAAGGGCTCACTGGTTGTCCCCTCCTGTTTAAAGTCTCAGTGCTAAGATTAGCTATAAGCAGAGATGTAGCCTCATATTTAGCTTACACGCATGAGAGTGCTATTGATCTTATGATTGGGCTCTTGGCGAGAGAGAGAAAAAGGAAGTAAGCATATTTCCCAAAATGTTGACCTGTTCCATTCTGGTTCAGCTTCAGTCAATAAAGATAATCTCATTCTTACATCATTGTGGTGGCATGGTCCCATCCAAACAGCTCCAGCTCTGATACTGAAACTCCTCTATAGTATGCAAAGGAAACTTTTAAAGTAAAAGTATAAAGTACATAATAGTATGTAGTACATTTCTACTTAATGACCATATACTGACTAATATTCAATCTCTCATGGTTGTAAAACTGCTATGGATGTAGCTATGTCTTTTTTTATGCTGTGCAAGCTTTTAAAAGCATGTATTCTACCAAATGAAGGATGATGTATCATTAGTTTAATTTGTTACTGTGACAGCAGCCCTCGGACCATTTATTTTACTACAGTTATCAAAGCTGATCACGTTGTATTTGATGGAGCTAATATTTTTTTTATGGCCATCAGACAGATAGCAGTAGAAACAGAAGCTTGGTGGGATTAATACAGAGACAGTATGTTATAACCCTCCTGAACTCCAATATGAATAAGGCTCATTAATTTTAACTGACCCTCTGTGAAACCTGCAGTATAGCTGATTATCAGTCATGCAGGTAATACTGTGGTCATTGCATAAGTATAATTGAACCTACATTTTATATAGATTGGACTCACACTAACAGGAAATGTGATAGAGTGTACAGTAAGTTTGATCGATAACTTACAAATGGTTAAAGTTCTGACAGATAAAGTTACTTAACTTATCCACAAATAATGTACCTAATGTCCATATAATCTAAAAGGAGAGTAGTGTTCTGTGAGTATTACTGACCCAGTAACTCCAACCATGTCCACCACATGGGCAGAAATGATTAAATTATTCATTAAAAGTATATTAATTATTAAGACTTGAACCATAGACTCTGCTTGGAGACAACGTTTTGATGGCCGTCATCAAATTACCATATAGAGTAAATGTGCTTCCAGTAATTCCCATTCCATTTGCCTCCAAAGCAAACTGGGACAGACGGATCTGAAAATATCAAGCCCAGTTTTTCCACTCACACACTTTCATGTTGGCTTCCAAAAGAGGAAAAACAAAGTGCAGGCGTCAAAGTCGCCACAAAGTAGGAAAAGGAAAGTCTCTCCTCTGTTGCATCAAACAGGACTAATTGCAGTTATTTTGTTTTTCGGTGCAACACAGCTGGTTGTCACAAAATCAATGTGAAATTTGGTTGAGTCCTAATAGAGCTCTAAAGAATTTTCGTTTCTGCTAAAAGAGAGAGAAAAAAAACAAGCACATTTTTTATGGTTAAAGAGTTATTGGATGTTTCTTCAAACTGGCCACATGGTATAGTAATTTACATCAACTCTCAGAAACAATGCAAAAAACAACTATTATTCACCTTTAGTGCTGAGGAATTGGTATCCAATGTTACAGTAATGCCAGCTGTCAGTCGTCTCCCGCTGGGTTCACACAAGACAATTCAAATCTACAGTGACATTTCCATTGTTCCTTTTCCTGTGACCTCGGGTGAATTTAACATAAGTCAGTACTTCTACTGCTAACTATTTGTGATCCACACTGGATTCACTCGTTCATATTTTTTTCAAACAAATCTTTTTGCTTCATGATCCCAATTTGCCATGTGATTACACTGTACTCAGTGTTCAGATTATAATTCAATATCAGCATTTTGTCAGATGATAGTTGGTTGTGCAGCTCACAACTTTGTTACTTTGTACAAACTCTTTAAAAGGGTGTTTGTTGTGTGTTTCTTTGAGGCTCAGTCTGGATGCTGCTGACACCCAGTGTTGGGGAGTAACAAATTACATGTAACGCCGTTACGTAATTTAATAACAAAATTTACGTAATTGTAATCTGTTACATTACTGTGGGAAAATGTGTAATTAAATTACAGTTGCTTTTATAAATTTCCAAGATTACAATAGTTACATTTGAAAAATCATCGCAAAAACTTGGATTCATCAAATCGTTTTTTCATGTCAACGTCCTCCTTCCAAAGCCTCAAGTTGGATACTGACACGTGTCTGACCCGCGATGATCCACCTGCTCTACATTATTTCGATGTCATCCCACACTGTACGTCGGCCTATACGCGCATAAACGTGAAGATGTACCGCGCAATGGAGAAATAAAAAAGGAACATATAGGCTACCGCACGCACACCAGATGATCCGCCAGTCGGGACAGCTGATGCTCTCTCTCTCTCTCTCTCTCTACGTATGTGACTCGGTCTCCGCTGGCTCTTGTTGAGGTGAAGGGTTGTACAGATGCTGCTGTAGAATTTGTGGACATTTTGCAGATGGGTTTAAAAATCTGCACTAATGGTATGGATGTCATGTAGCCTATAGCTGTGTGCCTCTTGCTATACTGTTAGTAAGCTAATAATTGCTTGTTGCTGTGAATATCATAATACTATTACATTGGTGTGGTGCAAAGATGTTTACCAGCGGTGAAGCTGTTGACATCTAAACTGTCAATGTCGAATCTGAAGAGTTACAGCTACTGTATACCCTTAGCCTACCCTTATGTGTCTATAGGCCTAATGTAAAGTATACAGCGGTTCCCACGGTAAAAAGAGGTATCTTGTGGAGTCTATTATTATATTGTCTTTATGTTGTCTTAACTCATTGAGTGCCAACCACGTAATTTCTCGTTTTTCGTTCCCATGCGTTGAGTGCCAAAAACGAAATTTTTCGTTTTTTGCTTTTTTTTTAAATTATGAAAATAGACACTTTAATACACATTATATGTAAATTTGGGGACTCTACGACGAGGAGAACTGAAATAGATGACGATCAAAGTCACATGACAGCTCATGATCTGGAAGTTTTTATCATAACTCAGCTTCTGCAAACGGAGTTCTGCATGTGGATGCAGCAGCTGCTCCGCTCTCACCCGCGAGGCTGCAGCAGCTGGGAGCTGAACCAGGAAGCTCTCAGCCCACTGTCCCGCCCGGTCTTCATCTGGAGCAACACCGTGTCCTCCCCAAAGTCCTCCCGCGGTAAAATCTGATGGTCTCTGGGTCAAAGCAGACCGGCACCACCGACCCGTACCACAGACGGACCGCGACCACCGGCGGGACCGGTGTTCGCGAGCCGCTGTGGCCGGCAGAGCCTCACGTTCCGCGGCGAGAGGCTGTGACACGGCACGGTGCGTCTGTGTTATTGCTGTTTAGTGGCGCCCCCCCCGCCCCCGATGGTGGTTTTGTGAATAGAACAACAATTGTTGTGTATATTTATCTTATACGAGCCCTTTGATCCAGAAATGCGAGTGTGAGAAGAGCGACAGGCACAAACAGAGCACCTTTCATAAAAGACGCTCTATCTCCTTTTCTAGAAAAAAAGGAGGGATTTTGGTGAAACCCAGCCATGTTTAGCTTGACTTTTCTCAGGAACGGAGGCACGTAGAAACAAACGGTTTGTGGCCATTTGAAGGATAAAGTTAAACCTTTCAAATGAGCCACAGTATGTGTTGGTGGCAATAATATAGAATACACTATGGCTCTAAAATAAAAAGTCAAATATGGTCTAATTTGCCGGTACACTTGACTAAAACTTTGGAAAGGAGCGCGGCACTCAATGAGTTAAGTACCGTAGGCTACTGCTGTAAGGTTAACCGTTAGGTCTGAAAGTGTGAAAATGGTTAAAAGTTGAGAGCATTCATTCAAAATTAAGAAAAGTAATTAAAATGTAATCAAATGTAATTACTTACATTACTTTGATGAAGTAATTGAAATAGTTACACTACTATTACATTTTCAACAGGGTAACTTGTAACTGTAACCAACTACATTTCCAAAGTAATCTTCCCAACACTGCTGACACCAGCATGCACAGCATTCATGGACAACACCCACAATTTAATTCAGCCAATTCAATACAAAGTAGATGAAAAATTGAGAGTTGCCCACTGTTGGTCTTTATGTTCTTTGTGTGCATCTGTGGCTGTGTATGGCAGCCACACTTTCACTCGTCGTCCTGACCCACTAAGCCATGGCCTAATTGGGGAAATTGAATGTGAGGCTGCCTCCCGTCTGGCTCCAGCAGCCTCTGCAGCCATGTGTCTGTATGGATGCAGCAGCATTTCATTGTCGACTGTGACACCCACAGATGCTCTTTCATTCAGCTTAGCAGCGATGAACAGTGATGCATTCCTATACAATATATAGCAGTCGTTCTTTGCCATATTTTACAAGCCACAGGTTTATTAAGGGTGGCTGCCTGCTGTTATGACAGCGTGTGCTTGCCCTGGCTCCGCCCCTCCTGTCTTTCTCCTAAGGATATAAATCTAACACACCTCTTGAGAATTCTGCATTGGAAATGGAGCAGTGGCCACAGATACATTATCACTTTGATTGGGTTCTTCCTGACCTATTTTTCACACGTTCCTTTGTTCCCTGGTCCTGCTTGTGGAAAAGTTGATTTCTGCTGGAGATTCCCTTTCCTAAAGATTTAAATCCATTTCTGAAATCAAAAGATTTGTAATCTTAAACTCTGTTAGTTGCCTCAGCTTTTGTAATTTCTTGCACCCACTTTCTCCTCCTCTGCGTGACATTTTAGCCTGCTATTTGTAGCTATCTATTTCTCTTAGAATCTCTTGATCGTCTTCCAGGTTGGTCCTGGGTCACATCCTGCTGGTTAACAAAGTTTCACATCTGAACGCTGGGCAGGAAAAAGATCCCACATGAGGCTGAGGAGTTGGCTCTGAACACGTTCCCTCCAGCCTCAGAAAGGGATTACTGCACAGTGACCTGTGTGATCACGGCACTCACTGGACTTCTGCTGGTTCCTGACTCTGACTAAATTTTTACGGCTCAGGAATCAGAAATTCAACAATTTGTTTGTCACATTTTGTACATTTTCATAGAAAGAAAAATAGACCTTTATTCAGGTGGCCTGAGAGAGACATCAAATTCAGAAACCAATTCATTATAGTTATTATTTCCAGGCCTTTGTGTGAATAGGCTGCCTGTGTTTGAGATTCCCTGCATATTTTTCTTTTTTTCTTTTTTACAAATAAGTTCACAAGGTCGTCTGGAGTTTGTTGGTTGCCACTCACGACTACAGAAGCTGTGAAGCTGTGCCTTTTAAGTTGCACCTCCCAGTCTGAAGACACATGACAACATCTTATCACTAGATTAAGTGACTTTTCACACACCTACCCTGTAGCACTTTTTGGGGGGGTAAAGGGTGTTGAGAGGACGTCTAGGTGCCTGCCTCACACATCAACTGTGTATGATACATTTTTTTACCTTCACTGACTCAACCAGGTCACCTCTCTTCTCCAGTCATAGACTTAGTTTATTCATCATATCAGTCATGATGAAAGTTGTTTTCTTGGTTGAAAACCTTTAACAAGATAAGCTTCCTCAGCATCTTGTTGTGATGTCATTGTCAGCTTCACCAGAAGTTTACTACACCTCCTTCAATCTATGTACCACAGAACCAATAATAGCTGAATAGCACAACAGCAGAGGTTGGCAAAAATATTCATTAATACTCAGGATCATGTTTGCAGTCAAGTTCAAAAACATAATTGGAAAATGCCAACACTGATAATTAGTTGAAGGTTGGAGAAAATGTAAATCTTCACAACTGTATTGTTGCAGCTCGACTAATTGCTTTGTCTTACACTAAACCAAATTAAATATTCATGTTGATAATTAATTTGCTGTTGGAATTTAATGTCCCCCTGATGTATTAAACTGGAACCATACTGGGACAATCAATAATATTCATACTGAACATGATTAAAGCCACACAGAGGGGAATCCTCCTGGTAAGGTGAGTCTGTCTGTTTGTGTGTGTGTGTGTGTGTGTGTGATGTAGGCAGTTCCAGGACACACTGAGCGATGAGCTGTTAGCCCCCTGCTGCTAACTGATGAAACACAGGGACATAACAAACAGTTTAACTCTCTGATTGTGCTTGTCCATGCTTGTACATGTGTGAGCGTGCGCTGGTAAAATACTTTTTGTATGAGTTCTATTGGACAGATTGGTTAAAGGGCACTCTGTCAATTCTACACATGAAGTTCAATCTACTTGTTTTGAGGTGTACTCTGAAAGCTTGACAAAATAGACCCTTTTCTTAAAGGGATAGTTCACCCAAAATTCAAATTTCACTCATTATCTACTCACCCTCATGTCGACTAAGAGCTGTGAGAAGTTTCGAAGTCCTCCGTGCCTTCTCTGAGTTACGGGGGGGTCCGCGCAGCAGAATTTGTTCATATACTGGTTGTGAATGGTGCTCACTTTTCTTCGTCCAAAAAGACACACCAAAAAACATCCAAATACCTCCATAGTGCTCGTCTGTAATGTCCCTCTTGCATTGAAGCCCCGACATGAGGAATTGTTCCACCGGTCAGTGCAAATCTCAGAAGAGCAGTGAACTGAGACACTGGGAGCTTCCGCTACAAACAAGCTTAAAATATAGACTTATTCAATTTTTTTCGGAACAGTTTCTCATTTCAGGTCTTTAATACAAGAGGGACATTACAGACGAGCAGTATGGAGGTATTTGGATGTTTTTTGGTGTGTCTTTTTGGACGAAGAAAGTTGGTATCCATTCACAACCATTATATGGACAAATACTGCTGCGCGGACCCACCCAGTAACTCAGAGAAGGCACGGAGGACTCTGAAAATTCTCCCAGCCCTTAGTTGACATGAGGGTGAGTAGATAATGAGTGAAATTTGAATTTTGGGTGAACTATCCCTTTAACGTTGTTGAGTTTCACATTGGAAATCCAGTGACTTTGAACCTTAACTTTTTTTTCCAAATCTCAATATGCATATTTGGCAGATTTAAGTGACATTTTAATTGCAGGAATCCCCATGTACGGTACTACTTTGTAATTTCTGCAATGGATCCATCTCTAAAACATACTGAGAATCATTAGGCCTGATGTGTTCGCTTGTTGCAGCCAAACTCCTCTGTCTCTCCTTGTTTGTCAGTTCGTGTGTGAGTACAGATGTAGCAAATTATAGTGAGATGCTTTTGTGATGGAAAAAGCCTGGACTTGGAGAGAATCTACCTCATTAATTCCGCACAGATGCCAGTTTTCTCATTTACAAATTTCACATTCGTGGCTACGCTGCTCAGCACAATAAAAGGCGGTAACTGTTGCACAGTTCTTACTCAGGTGTGCAGGGAAGCTGTGTTTGAGTCAGTGCTACCGCAGCCAAATGCATGTCTTTGTTAGAGTTTAGATGTCTATGTCATTATGTCTGTTACTGGCTTTGACTGAACTAGCTGGCAGTTTGGCTTTAACTCAGGACGAACCCGTCAATGAGTTGGAATGAAACGCTCACTCTTTCAACAAAGCCTGTCACACAAATATAAGCCTTCAAGGGCTCAATTTAGTTCAGTGAAGTGACAATTTCCCAGTAGTTTTCCACCTTATTTTCAATTTATTTTCTTGTGGAGTTCTTTTCTTCAATTTAACGGCGGTATGGGTTCATGCAGAACATTTTAGGAAACAGATTTGAGTCTGTCTTGATGTCAAAGATGTCGCTTGTGTTTGCCAAAAGCAGGCATGCTGAAGGACAGCTACAAACTCATCTTTGACACCTCGCTCACAGCGGGGGGGATGTGACTCATTTTGTTCTCAGTAGATGGTGAACTCTGTAAAGACTCTCTGACACTGGAGAGAGCGCCAGTCCTCTGATTGAGTCGCTTTAGAATTTGCAGGAGGCAGGACAAGAGGCAGGATCTCCAGACCAAAAAGCAATCTAACAGTTAAAAAAAAGCCCTTGAGCTCTACAATTCAACAAGTCAATTCCACACCACTTGTACAGTTCTCCTGACTCTCTGGTCCTCTGAGTGCTGTTATTCCAAATGAAAATGAATGTCCTGGCACTTCATCTTCAGCATACACACACATGTGCCTGCACCAACCTTTCATTCACTCCGTCCACCCCCGAATTACCCCAGCAGCCCAACAGAGCCTCACCCTCAATTTGATTCCTGATTCCCTCCTTTACAAGTTGTTTGTCTGTGGAGAGCAGCCGGTGATGCTTATTCCCCCTGCAGCGCTCCACAGATTTACTTGACTCTCCCTCATTCAATAAAAGTTACAATCATGGCCCCTTTTTTTGTGTGACCTTGCAGACACCTCGATGTGATGGCAAAATGGGGTGGGAGGGGGGCATGGAGCAGGTGGAAGGGGGGCTCTGGGGGATATGGAAAAGCGAGGGAGGAGGCAGAGGCGGAGGCGAGGGGGACAGTGAGTGTTTGTAAAGCGACTCAACGGAGCGTTGAGGATTCTTGCTGAGAGAGGCCCTTTGATGGGCGACAGGCTGGTGGAGAGTTTGGCTGCCAGTGTACGGGACAGATGCAGCAGACACAAATCTTGCGATCAATCATGTTTAACAGCCAACAACTGTGCCGGCAGAACTCCCCCGGCCGACTTGGGAGCCGGAATGCTGAGGCGAAGGAAGTCAGTGGAAAGTGCTGTGCCTGTGTCTTTCCCCCTTCTGGGCAGATGTGTGTGTGTGTGTAGTGTAGTGTAGTGTGGGAGTCTTTGTCTGGGTTGATGGAAGGGCGAGAAGTACAATCAGACTGGTGAGGATGTAGCTTTCTGAGGCGTTCATGTTATGGTGCTTAGATTCATCTTAGCTTTGATATAGAGTTCCAGCTACTAAAGCCCTGCCAGTGGGCAAAAAAAAAAAAAAAAAAAAAACATATGGAGGAATTTTCCAAATGAACAACAACATGGTTGTAACTTAACTTTTTTCAGTGATTACAGCGATGCCGGAAACAAAATGAACCAATTTTATTACATTTACTGTCCTGCTCTGTATCTTTCAGTCAGAAGCTGGGGATGTTTTGATAGCGACATATGATGTGCTCATGTTGAATAAATGATCAGAGGCAAAAAAGTATCCGTCACTCATGAGGAATCACAGTTTTCCTGAGGGGCGAGCTGCGTGAGTCAAGTGCAGCGGCATTAGTAGTTCACAAGTTTCCCCCTCATTAACTCAACTTTAAGTTGCCTGCAACTATCATGTATCTCTTCATTTTGTTCCTCTCCACATCACTTTAGTCACACTCAACAGTGACATGTTAAGTTTTTTGGCTCTTGGCATTGCAAAGTTTGATGCAGCTGACTTACCGAGTGTTTCTGTAGAAGAAGATGTGAAGGTAGAATTTACAGTAGCTGCTCTCAGAGAACAACTTCTACTCTTCCTTTCCTGGTTGAGCTGCAAAGTTGTTCCACCACACCTCTTCTCAGGAGCTTCATGAGTGTTGACAGCGCATTCTCACTGAAAAAGAAAATCTCCCTGCGTGGCAACTGCTAATTACTTTAAATGATTTGGCTGAGTTCTCCACTTGGTGAAGGGTTTTCTAAGAGCATCTGTGCTTGAAAGCGACAGTCAGAGACAGTTATCTGTGGCGGCTTGCTCAGAAAAGTGCACTTATGTGAAGGTTGTGTACATGTTTGTGTAACTGGCAAAGCAAACATGGCTGCAGCTGCCACTGTTTCCTTCTGGAGGCCCTCGTGGCTCCAACTCCCACAGCAACAGTCCATAAAGAGGATAAAAAGACAGCAACAGGGGAGGGCTGAACTTATTAATTTACTCACAGCAGGATTTAAGCCTCTCTGCTGATTTGCTATGAACAATTGGACTTTAGGAGTCTTCAGCAGAGATCGCAAATCTGCCACGGTCTCGCTCCCACACTTCTCCTCTCTCATTAGCCGCGTTTCCACTGCAGGAGTTCCTGGTAAAAGGAGGGAACTTCTACAGGAACCGTCCTCTCGGTGGCCGTGTCTCCACTGCAGACATGGTGACGTGCAACAGTTTTGATCATCGCGAGGTCATCGTGCAGCATTTTTTTTTTTTTTTCTTCTTGTTGTTGTTGTTTTCTGCCGTCTAGGGCTGTCAACGAATATTCTAAATTTGAATATTCGAATATTAAAAAAAACCCGAGAACAGAATGTGAAAATGAATATTTGAATATTAAAGCAGAAGTAAGCGATATTTTTGTGTTAATATAAGTCTTAAATAGTTATATCTTCCGACAGCAATCACTTACATAGAGTGTTTGGACTGAAACACGGGTCTGTCAGTCCCTCTGCTCTGCTCTGAGCCGAGGAGAAAACTTTTCTTGTATCCTACAATTTTTATCCAATGAGGAGAGAGAACGGCATGAAGGGCTGTGTGTGCAGCCAAGGGATGCGCGTGAATGCGGTGACGTAGGGATGAGGACCAATAGAGCCATGACGAGGGCGGGGGCTGCTAACTCCGTTGGCTGACAAGAAGTTATGATGCATTCAGGGCAACCCGTAACTCGTGTTTTTCCGACCTGTGAAGTCGTACCAGTTCGATCTGGTACAAGTTCGCGGGTCGGAAGTTACGAGTGGCCGTTATAGTTCACTTTCACAGGCAACAGGTCGGAGAAATGCGAGTTGCGGGTTGCCTGGAACGCTACAAAGTCGTAAGTCGTGACTTGAAGCCGTAACTTACGGTTTCAAAAGCCTGCCTGGAACACAGCATTAGCCAACACGACCGGATCGCTTACTTCTGCTTTAAATAAACAGTGGGGAAAAAAACTGAGTGGGGAAAAAAACGAAAAAAAATAAATAAATAAAACAGCGGGCGCACTGTATGACGGCCGGGCTCATCGCTCATTATATAGCCGACTGCACAACTGACAATATTGTAGCGACCCTGCAGTAATGTTGTTGTTATGATGTTTAAGTTCTGTGATTTCTGACTGAATGTGTACGGGCAGGTTGGATGAGAAACGGGGCTGGGGTGAGTGTGAGGAAGACCTGTGTGTGTGTGTGTGTGTGTGTGTGTGTAGGTGAATGAGTGAGGAGGAGCAGAGGAAGAAGTGAGAGCTGTCAGATAAGTTTGTGTTATGTTGTTGTAGTTACGTCGGGTCGGACGCTACAATATCAATAAAAACATGTGCTTAGCATAGACGTCGGACGCGAAATAGCGTTAACCGATTGTGTCAGATGTTAAAATTGAAAAAAAAACAAAAAACAAAAAAAACCTATACCAGTAGTTATGTCTTGTATTAGTTTGTCCTCCTGTTGGCATAATACGCAAATAGATATTCGAATATATTCGAATTATGTGTTATTTTTAGAACAAATATTCAAACGTCATTTTGGAGCAATTTTGACAGCCCTACTGCCGTCTGTTGTTTTGTTTTTTTTCTTTTCTGCCGTCTCGATCGTCACGTAATCCCAGGATCGTGTATTTATCACACTTTTTTTTTTTTTTTACCAGGCCTACTGCTACTCTCATCTTTTACTGACTTATTCTCTCTTTTTTCCGGCCGTTTTTCCATTTTTAGTAATGTTGGGTTTTAAAAATGCCGCCTATTTCCAAGAGTACCTTGCTGCAGTCAATATGGCCGACACGAGCGGCGCCATACATCCAATCCATACCGGAAGTTTCAAGCGGAAGTTAGTTAAACACCGCTCTGAGGAAGCGGAAGTTAATTAAACACCGCTCTGAGGCGAGCTACAACAATAAAAGCACGTACGTTTCAATCCATACCGGAAGTCTCAAGCGGAAGTTAGTTAAACACCGCTCCGAGGCGAGCTACAACAATAAAAGCACGTACGTTTCAATCCATACCGGAAGTCTCAAGCGTAAGTTAGTTAAACACCGCTCCGAGGCGAGCTACAACAATAAAAGCACGTACGTTTACACATAATTATGGATTCTTTTTGCAGTTACATGTTTATCGCAACGGTATAATTGACTAGGTAATTAACTTCGCAAGTTTATAGGCTACTGTAAAACTCAGAAGTTAGAAGTCCACTAATCACTAAATATAATGTTAACTTTTCATGGATTAATAACTTCTTCTATAACTTCTAACGTTCAACGTTAACATAAAAATATGGTTGTGTGGTGGGGTTCACTCACGCACACTCTCTCTAGCTCCCAATAGGACTGAATAATATAAATATTGAATAGACTGAATTCTCATTAAATAAACCTAGGATTAATAAAATGAGAATTTACAATATCAAATTAATTGACCACTTTCAGATTAGTCAGTAGTTGCAACATGCACACCACACAGTCATACTTTGACATTAATATTTTAATTATTGGGGAGGTAGAAAAATAGAAGACACAAATAATTGGTGGTACCAGACATTATGCACTGATCATGATCCTTCCTGTCAGGTAAGATGTGACCGAGGAGATAAAGGCCAGTTTGGGGAACTGTGCTGTCTTAAGGAGGCTCAGATTTCTTGACATCTGTAGTACAATCAGTCTGTGATAGCAAGTGTGTTCTTTTATGCTGCAGTCTGCTGTGGAGTAGGGACTTCAATCCTGCTGATCATATTTTAACCCTTCAGGGATCTTCAGGGATGAGTAGGAGCATATCATAATGACATATCATAGAAGTACAAGGAAGTTGAGCTTCTTCTAGTCCAGTCCAGTTGTGTATTAACTTAACAAACAAGTATCAAATGGCTTTACAACGCCTCCTAATGATCAAAGAAAACCAAAACCATGCTTGGTATGCAACAACAATACATAAAGCAATGACAGTCAGTCAACAGCAGTAACAGAAAGAGATGAGAAAAGTTACTTCATAATAGTGGAAAAATAAAAATGGCTACCAATGTTAATTTGGCCATCTCATCTAGTGAATACTTATTTCTACCTGTTCAAGGTGTTGTTTTCCAAAAGCAACAGACACCACCATCTTGTTGTCGTATTTTGGTTTGACAACAAATGGGTTCTGTGCAGGAGCTTCAAGGAAAAGACAGAGATTTGAATAATGTTAATTCTGAAGGGAAGAATACACAACCACCTGTGCCTGAATTTTAACATCTAGACAGACTTACAATCAAAAAAATCCTCGGCTGATCATGTGGAGATCAACAGAATCCCAGAATGCAACTATGTCGTGTTCACCATTAAAATCCTCTCTTGGTTCTTCAAGCTCACTAACTGAAATTGACAAGCATAAAATACAAGTACTCTTAGATCAGATAGTTTTGTACATAAATCTTTAGTCACAATAATAACATTTGTAAAAGAGTATGTATATGTGTAACTGAAAGGGAGTCATACCCTCAAAATTGAATACTCCTTTTCTGTGGAGGTCCATAATTACCACAGGAGGGTAGAAGCCACAATTGACACAAGAGTGTCTGTACTCTGTCTCGCAAAGAGCTTCGAACTGGCAGTATCCTTGAAAAATGAGGTCACTGGCTGGAAACTTAACCTTCAGCAGCTTCTCATGAGAGTTGATGACTCGAGACACAGACACATGATTCTATAGTTAAAAACAGAAGAGTAACAGGAAAATATTATGATTGACAAAAAATACCCAGAAAAGTAATAAAATTAATCCCAGATATCACTGTGCCTGGACATTTGCATCTGTAAATCACTGCAAATTATGTTTTAAACAGAGAATAACTGTCACAATAAATGTGCCATGTGCCAAACAAACCACATTAGCTGAAATAACTCTTGGAAAACAAATTTAGAACCAGAGCAAATAATTACATTTGTGGCAACATGAGTAGCAACACCTTGTATGGTTTGTGGTTTCACACACACCTGAAGATTGTGCCTCAAATACAGACATAGCTGCAGTGTAATGATGACACGGTCATTGAAGTTGTGGAGGCCATCTGTCCACTCCTGGTATCTGTACACCATCTGACATTTGGTGCATCTTCTATTGTAAGTTGAGATGTCTGCAATAAACATAAAAACATATATTATGATATATCAAATTAACTGTACATGATAAATCAAAAAAAAAAATTAATGAACTTACTTTGTATTAAGCCTTCCATGCCAACAATTGTGGCTTTGTTAGTTATTCTAATAGCATTCTCCAGTTTTGGATTGCCTTCACAGAGCTTACAGGTTGTTTCAATAGGAAACAATTGCTGAGGGAAATCTGTTGGAGCTCTGCGGGCTGTCACATCTTCAGGGAGAGTGGTTGGTATTTTTTTGTACTTGTAGACATACCGCACACTTCTCTCCGTCTCTGCAGTGGGGTGACTGACAGAGTGAGTTGTCGTTGCTGGTGTGGTGGTTGGTGGCACCGTCTTGAAAAGGTGCTTGTGTGTCTGGAAAAGGTGCCACTTTGCAATGTATTTGTGAGTACAAGATGCACGTGCCTTAGCGCAGGGACAATGCCAGGTGTTTTTTTTAATGTTATACGTTACAAAGACTCTCCCTAAAGTGCTGTAATGTTGCAATTTTGGTTCATGAATGGAAAGGCAGATATGATTTTTTGAACCAGTAAGGTCAACAAGGACAGACAAGGGGACATGTGCTGCTTCTGCTTCTTGTTGCCTTGTTTTGCACACTGCTACTTTAGAGTCTGCAAAAAAACGGTTTTCCACCATTTCCTGGAGGACTTGGTGGTCCAGTTGGTCCTCACTGGCTGTACTGTCACAATAATCCAATGAACGGATGTGATGGCACAAGCTGTGAGAGAGGCCACTTCGCTGTGCAAGCAGGTGGTATTGCCGGCAATCCTCCATCTCACATCTTGTCAGATGTTGCTGTCCCCATGTCTTGCGCTGCACATGCACTGGAACACTGAATCTTCTTAAAGTTTTTCTAACAGCATAAAGGCCATTACTTTGATCAACCGATGTACTTCGTAAGTGGGATTGTGCCGTTATGTCTTGTGCTTTGCCATGTTTTCTTTGGATATGTAAAAACAAATTCCTCTTGTACAGGACAACTGGGCAGTGTGGGCACTTTACATGGGTTGGTAGCACATCCTCAGTGACTTGTTCCTCTGCAGCAATGGGCTCCTCTGAAGTTGTAGCTGGGGGTGACTGAGGGTGATCTGGCTCTTCTGGCTCAACAGCAGGGGTTTTTGGGGATGCTATTGTGTAGGAATGGTCCATTTCAATGGCTGAAACCAAAGCTGGCAGTGAATATAAATGGTCCACACTCATTGATGATGACACAGTAGGGTGGGTCTCTGATAAGGGCGGTTGAGAGGGTGGAACTGATGGTTGAGAGGGTGAAACCGGTGTGAGCTGGGGCACATCACATTTGTTTTGACAGTCTGTGACATGTGTGGTAATGGCCTCTTTCCGAATTATTGTTGAACAACAAAATGGACAATGGAAATGTCCTCCATTTCTGCACTGCAGATTACATCTGCAGATGATATTTCCTAAAAATAAAGAATAATTAGCCGTAAAAGAAAATCATATGAGAAAACATCCTATATAGAGTATAATACAGATGTGTTTTTCCTCATTATAAACAGTTACCGGTATGTCCATTTCAAAAAGTGAAACTTCTCCACGGAGTGCTACAAGTAGGAATCTCTTGAGAGTAACTTGCTTTCTTTGATAAACTTATCAGACATCAAAGGAGTGCAACCCAGTGTAAGACTGGTTAAAACATTACCTTAGACATGCAAAAACACAAGTATCATTCAAAATGACACGTACAGGCATATGATCTAAATAATATATTTAATCATGGCCATACCATTGAAATGCACTGCATTTGCCACATGATTCCGAAGGTGCCTGTGGATGACGCTCTCATGTTTTGTGTTGAATGAGGGGCAGAGAGGACACCCAAAACCAGACGGCAACACGGAGTAGATCAGGCTGTCGCCCTCTTTTAATATAGAAGGATGCATCTGGAAGAAAAGAATGGATGAATGAATGAATAAATGTGTGTGTTGTACAAACAAACAAGGCAACAAAGTTCTTAACACGGAGTTTGAGAACAGCAGCACTGTTTATTAAAACCGGTGCTGTGTGTGTGTGTTGTTGTGCTACTGTGCGCAATGGCACAGGCTGCACTTGTCAAGTGTGTCCCGATTGCTCTTAAATATCCCCCCACACGCTTGGCCACTTAATCCATGCTTGCACACTACACGCAAATGTACGTTACGCCGGCAAAACGTCACCAAAGTGTGTGCGTGGCCAAGCCGGGCCAAGCGCACTGAGTCAAGTGTGGAGGAATGGGACAGCCCCAGTAACTTACCCACCCAACCACGCTGCTAAAATTGCCGTATGAGCTAAGCTAAGCTAAGCTAAGCTAATAGCTCGGACAAGAAAAAACAACCTGCACGAGACGTGTCACTCAGTTATTCCATGCATCGCATTTGTAAAAAGCACGAATTACATCCTAAAGATAATACCACACTCGTGGAATGATAACCGCTCTGTCTACACCAAAGATGGTGGATTTTATGGACTTCTTCCTTCTTCTACACTTTTGGTGCATTACCGCCACCTTCTGTCCTGGAGTGTGAACCAGACTGCACGAAGAACAAACTTCCGCTTGGGACTTCCGGTATGGATTGGATGTATGGCGCCGCCCGTGTCCGCCATATTGACTGCAGTTGGGTCCCTCTCCCTATTTCGGGGCTTTCTCTTAGCGTCACATGATCCTGCTTTGAGTCTGACCAATCAGCACAGAGTAAATCTCAAGCCCCTATTTTAGGGCTGATCTGAGTACCTACCAGGGACTCTGTTTGGACCCGTAAAGGTTCCTGTAAATGGCCCTGTGGGGGAGGTTCCTGCAGTGGAGACACACACCAACGGGGCTGGCCCCCGGAAAATCACCCCCAAGTGCCTGCAGTGGAAATGCGCGTGTTACTCTGGTCCCACTCCTTCCTCTGTACGCTCAAACACCCACCTCTCTGCTGCACAGGGCCGTTGTATAGGGGAGAAAGGTGATGATAATTCCAGGGGCCCAGTACCCAGTAGGGCCCACAAAAAACCCCAGTAGTATAATGACTGGATTATTCTGCATAAGACCCTGACTAATACTCATAGTAATGCTGCATTAGCATCAAAACAAAGTTAATAACACATGATAATACCTGTAGTCTACACTGCAAAAACTCAAATAATTACCAAGAATATTTGTCTTATTTCTAGTCAAAATGTCATTTCTAGTCAAAACAAATCTCATTATACTTAAAATAATATTAAAAAGTAGCTTGTTTCTAGACAGTTTTTACTTCTTTCAAGCAGATTTTCACTTGAAATAAGTAGAAAAATCTGATAGTGGAGCAAATTTTTCTTTCTTATTACAAGCACAAAAAAGCTTGCTTTCACTGGCAGATTATTCTACTTATTTCAAGTGAATATTTGTTTGAAACAAGTGAAAATTATCTAAAAACAAGTACATTTTTAGGTGATGAGTCTTATTTTAAGTGGAAAGAAATTAGTTTTGACTAGAAATGAGACATTTTAACAAGAAAAGGGACAAATATTCTTGGAAAGATTTTGAGTTTTTGCAGTGTAAGTGGAAAAGTCAGGGGGCAGGGGCCTACTTTAGTATTCTTTCAGGGGGCCCAGAATTCTTAGCAATGGCCCTGCTGCTGCATGAGCGCTCCCTCTATCTTCCCCCTGTCTGCTCTCAACCCCGTGTCTAGCTCGTACCACCTGCTTTCTGTCGCATCGCCTCCGCCACTACCAATCTCACAGTCTAATAGCCAGTGTCTGGTGCTGCTGCTGCAGGCAGAGGGGGGGCAGGCAGCAGCTGGGGAAGGTGCAGGAGGTGCACTGTGCCCCCTCCCTCCCAGCCTCGGAGGGCAGAGGTGATTTTCAGCAGCCACTCTGGCTGCCTCTCTCTCCATCAGTGGAACCCGGTTAGCTGCCCTGAAGACTCCAAATTAACTGATTATGTGGATTCATTATGAACACTTAGAGTACACTAATATGGTTTTGTGTGTGTGTGTGTGTGTGTGTGTGTGTGTGTGTGTGTGTGTGTGTGTGTGTTGCAGTGGGTCAGTGAAGAAGAAAGTGGGGGCAGCTGGTGTGACTGTTGTTTAACTCTGTCACCAACAGTTATTCTATTTTATTTCAGTTGCTTGTGTAACTAGATTTCCCTCTGGACGTGTCTGATAAATGAACATACACTTCCTGTTGTTGTTGTTGTTATTTCTGTTCTGCTACAATCTGCTTTTTTCGTGATAGAATTATAGATAATAGTGAAGGAAAACAGCAGCATTTGTGCAGCGACTAATGAAGAAAGAAGTGAGGCGAGGAAGAGAAAAGAAGAAACAGGGATGAGAGAGAGAGACAGGGAATGAAGACGAAGCTGAGAGAGTGGAGGGCTGATAAGACGTCAGGGCTATAAAGAGTAACGTAAGTGTGTGTGTAGTTTAGCATGTAATGACTCCACACTTCCTGTCAGAGCAGTTTCCTAAATTGGACGCGCACTCAGAGTTGTATGTTGATTTAATTCAGCCTTGTCTGAGCAATGTGTCAACAGTGCTGTCAGCCTGTCTCCACCACCTGCACAACCGTTTCATGTGTGTTTGGAGCATGCTGGAAGTGACTTATCCTTTACACTGGGGACCTCCTGCTTGCCGGCTGGCCCAGTATCAGACACAGATTGATGGTCTGCAATGATCCTCCTCCAAATCCACCAAAACACTCAACTTGCACTAATAGTGTTTTCCACCACATGGTACCGACTCAACTCGACTCCACTTGCTTTTGGCACCAGGCCAAAAGCAAGTGGAGTCGCGTCGGACGGTTCACGCCTCCGCGTCGTCCATTAATTTCTGATAATGGACACCTCGTCGGGCATTATCCCTTACTTATACCATGGTCTGGGTGAATCCTCGATTCTGATTGGCTGCGGGGTGTCCATTAAAAAGTGATAATGGACACCCATAAAGACGTTCCGGTAAAATAGCCTGATTACGTTCTAAATATTACTGCGCTGGCTCAAACGCTTGTTGGTAACCACGGCAACGGACACTCAGACCAAAACAACTTTTTTTCAGCGCATCACGGCACTGGAGTCTGTAAACACACAAGCGGTAAGAAGTGCACTGGCCGTCTGAAATAATACTTTGTGTCACGTAACATTTAAGCCATCACCTCACCTCCCTTCACTGATCAACTACCAGGCTGTGGCAGAGTCACTATGGCAACACGCTGCGGTCATAGCGGGTCCCTCTTTTTTTCTCTTTTATCGCCGACGAGAGTTATTAAATAGTCCGCTCAGCCGCTTATTGTTAAAGACGTATGATTTTAACGGTAAAAACAACATTAAATTATAAGTAATTGATTTAATATGTATTTATCTCGTAAGTGACCATGGTATAAGCGGGATAATGCCCTTCGAGGTGTCCGATTATCAGAGATTAATGGACTTCGCGGAAGCAACCGTCCGACGCGAAGCGGAGGACGGTTCACGCCTCCGCGTCGTCCATTAATTTCTGATAATGGACACCTCGTCGGGCATTATCCCTTACTTATTACACAGCTCTATTGAATGCTGCTCTCTGATTGGTCCTTCGCTGCGTTCTGCGGTCCGTTATATTAATGACCGTCGTCAAGTATAACAGACCGTTGCTAGGGACTCCGCTTTGATCAGCGCAGTAGCCTACAAAAAACTATGAGAGAAACTATGCAGGATATTTACCTTATGTTTCATTTTTACCGTCATTAACTCATTGAGTGCCAGACCTTTTATAAAATGGTCAGTGCCAGGTGCCAGCGTTTTGGGGCATTCTGAGTAATATGTCAAGACCCAGAGAGTATTTTGTACTATGACTCTGAAAACACCAAACAGCTCAAAGGAAAGAGGAGACTCTCTATTTAACTAGGGAAAAAACCATTTGTTTGTACCTTGTTCCATTCTTGATTTATCTAAAGTTGAATAGAGCCTGGTTGCACCAAAAATACCACTTTTTTTCTAGAAAGCTGAGAAAAATGCATTTTTGTGAAAGAGAGTCTCTCAAGAAAAACAGTGATTTATCCGTTTTAATTTTGGCTTCAAAAAATATGTAAGACATCTGAAAATTTCATTTTACATGTTTTTTTTAACCCCCCCCCCCCCCCACAAAAAAAAAAAAAGACTAAACAAAAAACATAACAACAACAACAACTAAAATACAACAAGTACGAGCGGTTGCTACCCCCTCAGCCTCTCCTACGCCACCCTCCCCCTCCACCCCCTCCCCTCCCCTCTCTTCTCCTCCTGCTGCATCCCCTCGTCTCTGAAGGAGGGAGGGAGACGTCGTGGCGTCTTCAGCCTCTCTGCTGGACGCGGCCGCGGCAGCGTCTCACCGCACTGATCTCTCGGTTCGTCGTCACGTCGGTTAGGCAGCAACTGGTGAAACTGACTCCGCGATCCGCTTTCGCTTCGGCATTTCGGTGCTGATCATCTAGATGAGTTTACCTTTCCTGCCTCCTCTGATCACTTCATGCTGGAGCTATGCTAATAGCATCCGTGGCTAAGCTTCCTCCAGCTCCACGTTACACTTGTTCCAGGCTCTGCCTGTCGTTTTTCTCTAGAAATAGAAACTTTTTCCGACTTTTTTATCTCTGTACCGATCGCGCTCGTCTTCTCCTTCCTCTTCACTTCTTGCTCTGATCTACAGTCTTCTTCGTTCTACACATCCCAGAAGCCCCAAAATTACTCACAATGTGCGCGAGAGCGTCCCCATTTACCAGCCGCAGAAAACGTCTATGGACGTCAATGGCACTCAAGCGTTGGATTTTGATTGACGTCCATAGACGTCAATGGCACTCAATGAGTTAAACAGCTTCAGACTAATATTGATGTTAGATAAATGACTTGTAACTTGAGAGTGGAGGCTCCTTCCACATTGTGGCTGGAAACCAAACTTGCACCAGAACCTCTGACCCGGTGTTTCCTCTCGTCCTCCGCGACACAAACGCACCCCGTAAACAGTAATCTCTTGTTTATGACAGATAAGACTACACAAAATACACACATCGTAACACGTGTATGGTATTCCATCGACCCACTGATTGATTATCCAAGGCTTCAAATGCACGACCGGGAGGGGGCTCAGCAAAACAGTGGACATGGCCAGTCTTGCAGATTCGCTAAATGATGCAATTAAAAATTGATTAAAGTCGTATTTTCGTCAACATTATGTTTCAAATTAATTATTTTACTCGTAAACCGTGTAATAAGCGGGATAATGTATAGTTGGTCGGTTGTTATGAAGAAATAAACCCCTTCAGGATGTATGAAACCACATACTCCATACTTCCTGTTGGGGTTTATTTCTCCATAACAACCTCCAAACTATACATTATCCCTTACATAACACATGCATAATAATGCAGGATATTAATGTGGATGGCAAACAGAGAAACAGCTGCACTCTCTCAACTGACCACCACGTGGTATCACACAGTATGTTGCCCCACTAAAAATATGGTAGGATAACAGGCTAGAGTGAGTGTTGGTTACAGTCACGGCAGGTTTGTTCTGTCCTGTCTCACACAGTGATGATGCAGTAGTAGTTCTCTCTGACCAGTAAGTAGCCTGCAATGTTTTTATGACAATTTACAGAGTGATAGGCTACCAAAAATAAGCAGCTACCAGGTTGTGGAAAACCAAAAGTTGAAAAGAGACATTATGGGGTGGTGTTCAGCTGAGTTGGTAGAGCAGCCCCATGTGTTGATGCTGTAGTCCTCACTGCAGGCAGCCCCGGTTCGAATCCTGCATCGAGGGGCCCTTTCCTGCATGTCATTCCCCCGCTCTCTGCCTCCCCATTTCCTGTCTCTCTTTCCACTGTGCTTTCCATTAAAGATGAAAAAATATATGTAAAAAAACAAACATCCACACGCACATCCGTGCCAAAAAAGCTTTGGGCAGGTGCTTAGTCGGAAACATACAAAAGTGAAAAGGAAAAGAAAACGGCTTGCACACTGCAGGGCTCCAATTTGCAGTCCATTTATTTGCACAGAAAAAGGAGTAATGTTTCGAGCAGAAGCAGCTCTTCGTCAGAGAAAATATATACAGTATATATAAAAAAAACAAGATACATTATTAGCTACTATGCGTTTTCATGTGTTTAAAGGTAGGTCCGATCACGCACGAGAGAGGAGGGAGAGAGGGCGGGCGAGCGACGGTAGCTTGATTGACACATCATGATCCAATTGACTACAACGTGACATTGTACGTGATTGGATGGTGTTTTTTGAGGCTTGTTTTTGATATTTGTGAAAAAACCTTTATTTACTCAGTTGCAATCGGGTGTTAAGAGGATTTCTAGCAGATTAGTAAAAAATGCTCCAGAATAAGATCTCCAACCCAACCTTTAATGACTGCAAGACTCAGATGATTAATCCAAAGCGATGATAATCTGAACCCACTATTTCAGTGAGAGCTTCACTGATTCAGAGACCATTTAACTTTAAGCTGCTGGAAATCCTGCTGCATACTGAACAGTGGGCGTCCTGCTGGACCATCAAAACAGTCTCTATCTGACTGTTTACCTTGTGTGTGTGCATGCGTAGAGTGGGCTGTGTGTGACACACTACACTGTAAATGCAAACAATGTCCTGACTAAAGCTGAAATAGTGCATTTAACTCAATTCATACTAGTTCTTTAAGTTTACTTTATTACACAGAGTTTTCTGTACTTTTTACCTGCATACTTGTTTATTAAGTCTCGTGCACTTGGTTTTTCTGAGTTCGTAGTATGGTTTGTGGTATGAGACTCAAGTAAACAGAGCTGTGTGCTCCAGTGCGCATGCCCACGCAAGCCGGTAGAGGCCATGCACAGTACAGCCGGTGCTTTCACGGAAGGATGGATCTAACGTTTATTTCGGTAAGTGTAAAGCTTTTGTTTATAATCTTGTCAATATAATTTAATTTTTGGAATGAGAATTGTTCGAATAAACCAGCCAACAGCCCCGACTTTCTCTTCCGAGACCGGTGGCATGTTAGCATCATGGTTAGCATGTGTGTGTCTGCGCGCGTGTTCACAGAGCAGGTGTTAGAAAGTTCAAAAACGAGTCCGATAAAAAAGTGTTGTGACTCGGTCTAAACGGTGTGGTGCGAGCCCCCATGTAGTGTAACATGTCCCCCTGTTCCTGCACCAGCCCTGTTGCCTGTTAGCAGCTAATTTAGCAGCTAATTTAGCTGTTTCTTAACGGCCATGGAGGGGGCGGCTCCGGCTCCGCAGATCATGGCTGTTGCCCCGGCAACAGGAGCCTCGACGTACTTTTCTAAAATATCATGATATCATGAGCCCCACACTCGCAGCCTCACTGTTTGCTCTGGGTGCAAATCCAATGCTAATCAGATATAGTAACATAACCAACTAAATAGGAGAGACAGTTTAGTTTCAGCTGTTATTCGACTATCAAAGGATGATCATGATGATATGAATAATAATTGCAGTATTTTGATCAGTGCTGATACCATGGCACTGAGTGACTTCACCCTGTTTGTTTTATTTCATGCAGGTGGTACAAGACCCTGGTAAACAAAACCAACAAATCAACAGAAGAAAAGAGACAAGGTGGGTAGCCTACTGTACTGCTTTCATTTAGAAATTCAAAAATGCTGTCTGTTTTATGGCACTAATTTGAAAACATAATGGAAAAAATATTAATCAGTTCATCAATTAATCTTTCTTGGATATGACACAACACATGACTGTTAAAATTGTACTTATTTAATAATTATCTTTACATTTATTTTTTTCTCCATAGCCTATCTTAGGTGGTGGTGTCTCTGGCAGTGAAGTTGGTGGCAGTTTGAAAAGAGGTACGCTCGGTCACCAACACTGTTGACTATGTTATCATGTGACAGTCAAATAGACTATTGGCGTTAAATGACTACTATGATGGAGTAAACAATCCTTTGGATGTGTTTTTTTGTTTCTTAAGGTGTTTGCCGAGTTCTACAGAGTTGCCAGTGAAAACCTCAAGAAAGACCTCTACGAAGCTCTGGACCACCATACTTCTCGTCTCACTGACCTCTTCAAATCCAGAAAAGGAGTTGTCGGCCAATCACCTGATCCTCCTCCCAATACACAAGTAAGTGTTGTAAGTGCTCCTGCTACCTCTACTACTACTAAGTAATTCTTAAAATTCAATGTTGTTACTCGAGCAAATGCCTACCTGCACCTGGACTTCTAACAGCCACAGTCCAAACACATGTCTTAAAGTTCTCAGGCACCGTGGCTGATTTCAAAATGTACAGGAATTTTTCAAATTTTTTATGCTTTTTGTTAGGACTTTGTGCTGAAATGCAGCCATATCTTCCTGCTCATAGTCTTTAAAGAGAGCTCTGTCAGACAATATTCCAGAGTGCTAGTTTTTTCTATGTGGTTTTAAAGTGTGATTCCTGTGGACACTTTGATTACATGAATGAACACACTATAACCGTGGGTAATAACATCCTACCTAAATTTATTTGTGTTCTTTTATTTTGATTGCAGGATTCGGACACTGCAGATGACTTCACCCAGGTGCCTGTTGGGGTTCTTAGAGTCTTGACTGAGGACACGCCTCCAGTGATTAACAGCATTGCAATCATCCTTGAAGGAAACATTGTCATGGATGAGGTTCCCATAACCTCTCAAGCACTTTGTGTTCTGTTGGCGGCTTAATATATGCACTCCATCTGGATTAAAGGTATGAAGAACACATTTGACTCCATCCAGAAGATAATGTTGAACCTCGGACAACAAAAGCTCAGTCCAAAACTGCAAACATTAAAACATGCTCTTGTGGGCCAGATGTTGTGGCTAGGGATAGCTATACTGGTTGTCTACATAAGTGTGGTGTGTGAATGAGTGCAAGTATGATGGGGCTGAACAATTAAACAAAACATTATTGAATGTTTTATGCATTTATTTTTTTACTGAATTGAATATTATATTTTACTTACATCTTTTTTTTTTTTTTAATTTTATAATGAAAAACTGTGACAGATACCGGTACTTTTTTTTTTTTTTTCTGTGAGCTACAGCTCTACATATTGTATTCTCCAGAAATAAGAAAATATGTTTGATACACAACACAGTGAGAACAATCCTCTCTCACAAAAATTATGAATTTATACTTATATGTAAAAGAAAATGTATTGTCAATATAGTAGTGAAATGGCACTATTTTATTGTTTTTGTTTTTATTATTTATACAGTACAATGTCAAACTCCCACCCCAATTGTTCAGCCAAACTCGACCTTTGATGGTCTCTTTCTAGACAAGTTTCAGAAGAACAGCATGTTGATTGTTGTTATTGTTGTTTACTGAAATAGAAATAAATTATGGTTTTCATAATGACATTTTGTGTGTTCTTATTTAAGTTAACTAAGGTATGTTAAGTGAAATTATTTAAAATGAAGTACTGCTCACTTACTTTTGCAAAGTATATTAAGTACAGGCGACTTATTTTAACTGAGTTCTGTCAATTTAATTGAAGTGGATTACACTTAGATATCTTAAGTGTAATATATTACAAATTTCAAGTAATGCCCACTTGTGTGGATTTAACTATACTGAGATAAATTAAGTGCTCACAACTTAAAAGAAAGTAAAGCTTACTTAGATACAATAATTTCACACTACTTCACACAATTAAGTTCGTTTACTTACTTTTCCCAAGGTAATCGGTTTCCTAAATTTCTTTAAGTAAACTCAACTTGTTAGAATTTACAGTGTAGGCTGACCTGATACAAAGAATGTAGGGTCAGAGTGACCTTGACCTTTTACAACGAAAGTCTTATCAGTCCCAATGAATGTTTATACCAAATAAGAAATCCCTCTCCTAAAGGTGTTAGTAAGAGACCTTGTTTACAAAAAATCAAAAAAAGAAAAATCGGAAAGACAGACAGACGTCCATAAAACAGAATTTTATTTTGGCTGTTGCTGGGGTGAAGGCATAAACACTGGTCGATCCCACCGGTGTGTCTTCAGGCTTCAGAGCTGACCATCAAAGAAAACTGGGCCTGAGCTTCCACATTGTTTACTACAGTCAGGTCTGGATGTTTTCATGTGTGCTTTGAAGTTTTATCTTTTTTTTTCACCCTGTCTGCTGTGAAAGAATGTCCTGGAAATGTTTCCATCACGCAGCAGCAGCCACACACTTGACCTTCGTGTAATGTATGTGCTAAAGGGAGGGGCAGGTGTTATTCAGTGCTCACACAGCGACATCATCAAGAATAAAAATTTCATCTCGAGGAAGAATCATCACAGCCGTCTTTAATTATGGTCCATTAAAGGGATAGTTCACCCAAAATTCAAATTTCACTCATTATCTACTCACCCTCATGTCGACTAAGAGCTGTGAGAATTTTCAGAGTCCTCCGTGCGTTCTCTGAGTTACGGGGGGGGGGGGGGTCCGTGCAGCAGTATTTGTCCATATAATGGTTGTGAATGGATACCAACTTTCTTCGTCCAAAAAGACACACCAAAAAACATCCAAATACCTCCATACTGCTCGTCTGTAATGTCCCTCTTGTATTGAAGCGCCAATATGAGAAATTGTTCAGCCGGTCAGTGCAAATCACGCGAGCTTCCGCTACAAACAAGCTTAAAATACAGACTTATTTAATTTCTCATGTCGGGGCATGAGAAATTCAATACAAGAGGGACATTACACATGAGCACTATGGAGGTATTTGGATGTTTTTTGGTGTGTCTTTTTGGACAAAGAAATTTGGTATCCATTGACAACCATTATATGGACAAATACTGCTGCACGGACCCCCCCCCCCCCGTAACTCAGAGAAGGCACGGAGGACTCTGAAAATTCTCACAGCTCTTAGTTGACATGAGGGTGAGTAGATAATGACTGAAATTTGAATTTTGGGTGAACTATCCCTTTAAACCATGTTTCTGATTATGATTTATGTTGCCCTATTCGCTCGGGATTAGTGTTGCCTAAATTACCCCCCCACGTCTGTGTTTCTTGCGGTGCATTCACACGGGATAAGTGAAGTCTGTATTTTTACTCAAATTTACTGACATTAAGGCTCCAATATGACGTCAAAGCTGTGCATGTTGTAACATCCGCTGCTGTCACATCCATGTGCGAAGCCAATGTAAATAAAATGTCAAAGCAGCAACGTGACTTCGCAACAGTGCAGTTGTTGTTACAATAACGGGCCGTCATGGCATTTGTATTAAGCTTGTTGAAAGCCGCATGTCGTCCATCTCAATATCCTCCTAAATTTCACTCTTTTATGGATCTGAGCTGTTTCTTCAAATGGGTCTCCAGTACCGAGAGAAGACTGTATTTGCACCTTAAATGGTGTCAAAATTGCCACTCATAATTTCCACTGCAGCCTCCATGTTTCAACTGGGAAAGAAGTAGAAAAAGGCGCGTAATAAAAACAACAAATACCCCTCAATCACTGAGATGTTTGGCGAAATATAGTAGGTAATTTGCAGTGCAAGTTTTACTTTACAAATTACAGACATGACGCATTCGCACGGGATTAAGATCACAGACGTCCTCCACAATTATTACAAATTATCAGAGGTCCCCAGGTGATACTAATCCTGTGCGAATAGGGCTTATGACCCGTGAATAAGCAAGAATGAGCACAAATGAGCTTGAAAATGTTTTTTTTTATATTACATTTTCCTAAACTTTCATATCACACAGACTTTGTCAATTCACTCGTCAGTGTGAAGTCATTAGTAACTTGTACAACTATGCTACAGTGAGTAACTTCCCTAATACTGCTAATACGATGTGCAAAATGGTGGAGACTGTTAAAGTTCAAACTATGTCTCTGAGTGAAGCTAAGAATTCCTATGAAAAGCCTTTTTGTCAGCTTTTGTGGACTCCTTCTATCTAGAGGAGACAATAGAAGCTGCAGAAGCCATATTTTCCAATAAACATAGCTTCTCTGGTGACCCAGGCTGTCCTCACACTGAGGTCCAAAAAAACAATATCTCACAGCTGACTCGACAGGGCAATGGAAATAACAGTGGGCAAACAATCCAACTGAGTCAACATGTTCATTCTTTTCAGTTTTCTTTCATTGACTTAACTTGTCTGGCAAATTAGAACCAATACAAATGTTAACTCAAGTACATTTCTGGTCGGGTGTCCCCTCTGCCTGAACTCAGGAAATGAAAACACTTTCTGAATGAAGATAACTGTTTGCCATTCAGAGGCAGCTGAATAAAGCAAGAGCGAAGGTTTCATTTATGTCTGCAAAGTATTCAAAACATTTAATTTCCCTATTTCATCTTCCCTGTGTGTAATTCAATATCTAGGGGGCTGCAGAATATGCCAACAATGGGCTGAGAACTACTCTCCTTGAAAACTAACACTAAAAAATGGATAGGCTGGGAGTAAGGACTCTGCAGTACTTCCTCCCCTCGACTAGACCTTTCCATCATCACTGACAGGACTATAATGAGTACTACCTGAAAACTGCAGTAGACCTGACTCGATTCTAGACGAGGAACTGTCATATGAAGCCCACAGTGCAGCCACAACTGGAGTGCAGAGGTTATCTCTCCCAGAAATCCTTCAAAATCTGAGCTTCCCTCCTGGACTCTGGCGGCTGAAATATTCCCTTAAACTGACACTCACATGATTCTTGTCTTTGGAATAATTCCTCCTTGAGCAAAGCTACTATGTGGAGCTGCAGCCTGCACCATGCAGCACTGCCCTCCATGAGACCACCTGGCTCAGTGTCTGCCCTCTGTATTTGGCATCCTAAAATAACTTCTTATTTTCTGAACTCTACTCTAACAGTACATCATGTAGTACCTCAGTAAGTGCACACTTTATGTGTGTCAGATGCCTGATTCTTAAAGTCTTTTATGGGAACAGATCCTCCCATTTAATCCACTGCAAGATCTCCTTTTCAACATCAAATATGAACGGCTCAATGGCTGAAGTGAAGTATACAGTCAAATACGCAGAGTGACATGGCGCGCCATCCCGTTTATCCGTCTCTCTTGCTTCACACACCATTATTCATCCTCTTGCATGTGACATGTTGTGATTAGAATAGATGGCTTTGCCTACAGACAGGAAATTCCTACAGCAGATGTCAGTGTGACAGCACAGTGACTGCCTTTTCCCACAGAGGGTCGACATGGATGACACATATTGAATGCAGGTTTCTTACTCTCAAGTTGAGTGTCATCGGGAAGAGCAGAAATGCTTCTGTGGCAAAAAGTATGTGCACTGAGACAGGAAGAAAGAAGAAGCAAGGCGCACCAAACACGCAGTCGCTGTCATATGTCACATCCTTTCTCCCCAGCCACACACACCCATACATATAGATGCAGCAGTGCTCTGCATACATAAGGGCTGGGAGAAGGTAGCATCATTTTTTGCACGTTTTCCTCCCTAATTTATTTTTTAAAGGGACAACGAGGAGTTTTGGATAAGCTAAGTGTTTTCACTAGGGCTGTCAGAGTTAACGTGTTAATCGCGATGAGATTAATTTAAAAAATTAACGGATTAAATTTTTTAAGCGGTTAATCGCGGCCCATTTTGTCCTCTGTCTGCTGGACTGGAGGACTGGAGTGTGGGACCTCCAGTCCAGTAGGTGGCGGTAAGGCACCTTCAAGTTGGTTGCTACACAAATATACACAGTCTAACATATATCCACAGCTCCATCCATTGATTTTTTTGACGGCTTTGTTGTCAACAAATGCACATGGCCATGTATTGATTTTTTTGACGGCATCGGTTGTCAACAAATGCACATGGCCAGGCAGAGACGTAGCAAAGTAAAGGGCAATTTCCACTGGATGCAATTCGTTTCAATTCTGTGTGAGTTTCATGCATCATGTGTTATGATTAGGTAGGCCTACTAGGTCTGGTCTAAAAGTTGTTTGTCTAGAGATTATAACACTTTGGAGTGTTCCAAAGCGCCATATATAATATTTTTAATAGAGATTAATCGCGAGTTAACTATGGAAAAAATGCGATTAATCGCGATTAGAAAAATTAATCGTTTGACAGCCCTAGTTTTCACACTACATTTTGAGCCTCCGCGCGCACCGTGAAATTCTTTGACTGGCGCAAGACAGACTCATGTTTTCATTCATCAAGAATTAAAGTCAGAGGTTTGAAGACGATCATATACCATCGTAGTTCCGACCATAAACGGCGATTCTGCGGCGTTATTCTCATGACTCGCCGCAAAACCGAAAGTAAGGAAATGCTGGTCCGACCAGCATTTCCACCACCACTAATAATAACAAAATAACGATAGAGACAAAACGATATATTTATCGAAAATGGGCCCTTTAACAAGTGTGGGTAACGTAGATTCATCCACATTAATATGAGACTTTTTTATTGTCGCAGAATTTTGCGTTCTGCCGATGGAGAAACTCCTTGTTGTCCCTTTAATGCAGCCCGCGTTCAATGATGCAGATACTTTTAATGATTCTTACCAAACCCACAGGAAATGGTTTCAATCACTATATTTTTATCCTCTTGTTTTATCACAACTCTACTGGAAAAATGAAAAAAAAAATCAGTATGTCCACTCAACAGATTTAGCGGTGGCCTTAAAGGACAATTCCAGGCGAATTCAACTCGGGGGTGTATTTTCATATCATTTTAGGTCTAAAAGAATGAATCTGAAGATTTTCAGTTTAACGTCACCTGTTTTGCGGTAGCTGCGTCTGTCCCTGCATCGCCACGGCAGCAATGAATGGGAGTGGATGTAAGTTCCGCTGTTTAGGCTGTTTCCAGCCCTCAAAGCTGCAATTTTTTTCCACAGACAGCGTCAGATGGCTACTCAAACATGCAGAAGTTTATTTACTTCAAGCAAGCCGACATATTTGTAAAAGTCGATCTAATTCAAAGTCTCCCGGAGTCTCGCGCGAGCTTGAAGTTGCAGTGCTGGTGTATTCAGGCGCAGTCGGAGCTACCGCTTGTGTCATAAACACAGGAATATCAACTCTTTACTTGCTTTAAGTGTACATTTTTTTCCACAGACAGCGTCAGATGGCTACTCAAACATGCGCTGATAAGTTTTTTTTACTTGAAGCAAGTCAAGAGTTGATATTCCTGTGTTTATGACACAAACGGTAGCTTTTCCCACTGCACCTGAACACACCAGCACAGCAACTGTCTCGCGCGAGACTCCGGGAGACTTTGAATTAGATCGACTTTTACAAACATGTCGGCTTGCTTGAAGTAAATAAACTTCTCGGTGCATGTTTGAGTCGCCATCTGATGCTGTCTGTGGAAAAAAATTGCAGCTTTGAGGGATGTAAACAGCCTAAACAGCGGAACTTACATCCACTCCCATTCATTGCTGCCGTGGCGATGTGGGGACAGACGCAACTACCGCAAAACAGGAGCAATTAAACTGAAAATCTTCAGATTCATTCTTTTAGACCTAAAATGATAGGAAAATACACCCCCGAGTTGAATTCGCCTGGAATTGTCCTTTAATGCACCCAATTTTTTATCATTACCATCTGGCACCCAATATCAGTATCCAGTATATCATCAGTATAAATGGATTCACTCTAACCTGGCTCACATATCTTGATCTTGGAGAATGTAATAATATAAAAATGAATGATTAACCTCTCATCGGCTCAAACATCAAACATCACTGTTGCCCTCAACCCCCCCCCCCCCATGCACACCTCTCTCTGCCAAAACCTGGACTTTCAACTCAACAAATCTCAACTTCACACATGGGAATGAATGCAATCAGGATCTGGACCCGATCCAAAGGTATGGGGTCCTCCAATACTAACAAATTAAGTCATGAAAATTGAAATCAATACATCAAACACCCTCCTTCTCTCAACCCAACAAGCCAAACAGATCATGAACATTTCTACAGCCACCAAAACTATCTCAAACTTTAATCTCCATGTCCACCGTCTTATAGTGCTAAATGTGAAAAACAATTCTCCCCTCCACCACTCTTTCATTTAAAATTAAATAAAGTACAAATGTACAACTTATGCAGTAAACAATCCTCAACAGAAAGCACAAAAATGGGTCTCTAACATAGACAAATGAACACAATGGCCTCCAGACACCACAGATCACTCCTCCACACCTTATGGTTATGTCTACCTACCCAGGAAGAATAGTCCTTACCAAGGTGAGGACTAATGGGGATCCATAATAAAACAAACAAAACAAACAAACAGCACTAACACAAAAACACCTCATAGTATTGGGTTGAAGCATTCCCCTCTCCCCATCATTACACAATACTAAATGATTTATCCTCTGCTGAACTCCTATCAAACATCTGCACACCAACAAATCCCCGACTATCCAACCTATCAACAAGAGAGGCATCTCTATTTGCTAGAAAACCGAACATACAATAAACACTGTCAAAGAGCTGATATCAGAAAATCCAGTCAGACTTCTCAGACTTGGAAATACAAATTGAGGGTTGTCACAAATGTTTTTTTCCCCCTACTCTGCTTGTTATTGGATTTTAAATTCAATTATGTCACTTTGACATAAATACATTGTGTGTGCACGCTGAGAACACACAGGCCACACCAATATGTGTGTGTGTGTGTGTCAGATATTGAACATTTTGGTTGTCCTTTGAGCATCACTGCCCTCGCAGCTGCATCATGTAATCTAGAAATCTGGCGCCTCACTTATTTTTCATGATGCATGTGGTTACCAGCAAAAAGGCCTGTAGTCATAGTGATATCACACCAGCAACATTATATTAGACTGACGGCTTTCCATATCCAGGCTAAGTCTGACTATCACATGGACATTAAAAATATGAATATACTATTCTTTTCTTTTTTTGGGGGGGCGGGGGGGGGTCTTTTTTGGTAATTTTTGAGAAAAATAAATCACAAATTTATTTGAAATGAAAATATCAATTTAGTCATATAATTTACATTCATTGAATATTTGTAATGCAGGGTAAAGACAGAGCCAGCTGTAGCAGAGACACAGCAGATGTGAATACATGTTCAAGTAACAGTAATTCAGCAACACAGCTGCCACACACAGGCAGTGTGCTCTCAGCATAACAACTAAAGCTGAATCCACACTGATTGTTTCATATATTGTGCTCATTATTTGACATATTTGTTAACATTCAAGATGAATTTTCCTTGCAAATTCTTTATATTATCAGACACTACAGAATATATTCATAAACATGTGTAATTTCCACTTATTTTTTATGTGCATGTGAAAGGGACAGGACAAGCAAACCATATGAATAGACAGTAGAAGCACAAAAAGCATAAAGACAATTCATGAGGTGACACCTTAAACGTTATTCAATTTCCAGGCAATTCATGTCAGTTTAGTTTCAAACTCATTTTATCACTGCAACGCACCGGACAGATGATCTGTCTGAATAACAGACAGCCCGCCAGGGCCTTAAGCAGACACAATGCTCCTTCTGTGTCGTAAGAAAAAAAAAATTAGCCATTGCATATCTAATTAAGTCAGTGAAGGCAGTGAAGATATTCTCTCTTGACAAATATTTCATGTCAGACTGTTCTTGACAAATTCTGTTTTGTGCCGTCACACAGACACAACGCATTCATATTAATTATGCAGCTTTGGGGATTGCTGTTTAGCATATGAAACAGTTTCTCTGTAAGGGCAGTCAATTAGTAAGCAAGCTCCTTTCACCAGACACCCTGCCTTTGATTGCAATCATTCAGCACTTACTCTCCATTTCCTCAATTTGTCTGTGATCTCCGCCACTTCATTTATTTAATCAGAGCCAACACTGACACTATTAGCCACCTATTCTCCAGAGCTGACAAAGCGAGAAAGTGTAGGGGATGGAAATAGATCCAAAGTAGAAGTACAACACAAACTTTTTTTTTAAGCCACAATAATAGCTGACCTTTTCAGTTCAACAAGAATGAGTTTTAAAATAAAGTTTACAGGACATGAGGTGGCTCAAAAGAGATAAACATGTGTGTACTTCTGCACAGATGAGCCAGTGTATCAGGAGAGATATACACTCAGGTCTTGGCAAGATACAGTACAGTCTGGAATCTAAGGTTATTTTTGTGTTTTTTCCGGTGAAATGTAAATTAACCAGACACAAATCTATGTGTTTTCTAAAGAACTTGTATGTGGGACTGTTTTGCCCTAATGTGCTGCCAAGTCAGAGATCTAATGTCGAGGGGGAGGGAATCAAATATTCAATTTCATTGTAATGGATTAGTCTCTGCTCTCTGTCTTTTGACAATTTACTAAACTTCTCCCCTGTACAGCAACTGTACAGATTAAAGCATTGTTTATGCCAGTAAAAGCAATACTCTGTAGAGCTTAGTATTTATAATGCAAAGGAAAAATGGTAGTTAGTGAGACATGCCGACGTAGGGTTAGGTCTGAAGCCAAGAGGGATTTTATACTACATTATTTTGTGAGGTTACGTGTTATGTTAGTAAAAGACCAATTCAAGACAAACATCCACTGAGAAATATTTTCCCATTGTGTTGAAGCCCTGGACCCCAGCAACATTGATTGTGGGTAGTTACACATAGGGTTGTCCTGATAGACAAAGATCTTGGTGATCAGCTATCCTCAGAGTGATTGCCAAGAGGACGGGCAATTGCCAATGTCAAGACAATGCCAGTCATTATAGTTGTAAGCACTCAAACCTCCATGGGCATGTGCAAGCACACACACATTAACACTCACACTCTGACTAACTGAAATACCTTTTCCCATATAGACTTTGTGTTTCAGCTGTTATTTCAGAACCATGGACAGTTTGTGTCCCACTGAAACAGTGTTGTTTACTTGTGATTATTATTGATGATAATGTAACGCACTGATAGAAACATTAATGCTGTGATTAATAGTACTAATTGCTTACTAATTAATAATCAAATAGCTGTCCAATAATCAGTCATTGATGAAAGTTTAAAGCAGGTTTATTTGAAACACCAACTTTATTGGACTGAATTTATTTAACTTAAAAGGTTGCACAGAAACTTGGCCCATCAGTTAAGAACTGCAATGAAAAGCCTGAATGTGAGCTGAAAAAAAGTATTTTATCAATCACTTGTTGAAGGATTTCAAAAATTAAATTAGTCTAGAGTCTTTTTCAGTAATAAAATGCTTCAGACTACAGATTTTATCTGGGAGTTATGCCAGGCAGCCATCTATACCTACAGACAATACAACAAACTGGATTATTCTGGTTTGAAAAACATGTGTCTGCAAATCAGGAGTGTGTGTTCCAGTAAAGGAAATTGGCTTCTATTGTCTCTCTTGCTCCGTTCCAGTGGCTTCTCATCATCATCATCAATAACTTTGCAGGCATTGTGGCAACAGGCTGTTTCACCCCAGCCAGAAGAATAGACATATTGCCAAAAAGGGGAGGTAACATTTTTCTTTGGCACCAACCCCATCTTGATGAATCATGGTTGTCATTTCCTGTGATAGTAATAATAATGAAAATAATTATACGAGCCATAATAATACATATAGCAGGTAATTAAATGAGGTCCACGCATTCATTGCTGACCCCAAATAATAAGAAATAATAATGATAATGATGATGATCGAAAGAGCAAAAAAAGAAATAGACTCTACATAATAGACTATATGCATTTGTTATGCTTCCCCACCCCCCACTCCTAGGCAATCATAGTGTGTATTACAAATTTCAGATAGGAGACGATTTATGAAGAGGGTCGCCAGCTAGAAACGACAGATAGAAATTTTGTTTACCTCTGTACATCAAGAACCCATTGTCTCATAAACTATACTAAGCCAGCTGCACTATACAGTTTGCCTAAAGCAAACTAAGAAATAGAAATAGAAATAGAAATACTTTATTTAATCCCCGAGGGGAAATTTAAAATGTCACAGAGCAGCAGCAAGACAATACAGACAACAACACAGATCACAAACAGTGAAGTAAAAATGACATAAAGACATAAAAACACAGTGTATTAAAACACACACACAAAAAAAAATAAATAAAGGCAATAAAAACTTTATTCCTATTTAAACCTCAACACGCTGTGCATGAACACACCCTAAATTCTCAACTGCAGAAGGGTAAATGAGTGAAATATAGAGGAGAGGCTGACGGTCATTGGTTTGGCTTGATTAGTCTGCGACAGGGGAAAAGTGTTTGTCATACAAGTAATTTTCCACAAACACTGACAGTAATGTGTATTCATGCAAATGGCACAGTGTGAGTGACAGTATGACGGTGTCCATATAGGGACGTGTCACTTTACAGCCTGGTTAGTGTCATGTGAACTGAATAATGCAGGAGAGAAATACCCAATTATACTTTTCCATATATTTTGTAAAAGCTTTATAGCATTTAAAGCATATGGATGGAACATTTGGTAAATTGAAAATATCTATTAAAAGAAGGTTTGATAGGCATGATTAAGTGGATAACAGAAAGTGCCAAGAATATTTTCTGCATTATTAGCTGTCATGTGAGTTATGAAGACTGATCTCTGGGCCCATGATTGTTTTTTTTCTCTTCTTCTTAATGCTAATCTAAAAGTCTTTTCCTCTTTGAGTGTTTTACTTGCGTGTGTGTAGCTTAATGCACAGTAGAGCGCCTCACCCCACCTTTCCAAACCACCTCCCCCAAAAGAAGCACAAACCTGCCACAGCTTGAGCCCTTCCTGAAACTGGCTACCTGTCAGCATGTGTCTCTATGACGATGAAATTGAGTGACAGCACCCGACATGGGGCCATCAAGCAGAGAAACAAATGGAGACAGCTCAAGTGTGTGAGAGTGAAGGTGTGTTCATGTGCAGGTGAGTGCATGTATTAGCCTTTAGCTGTCCATTCTCATACAATCAGATTCATCTGCCAATGATGAAAGATTCCAGCTGTATTACTGTACCATTTGGAACTGGGTCTAAACCTGCAACACTGCAAACCACCCAGATCTGTATGCACTGCAATGTGTGGTACAGCAGTGAATATCAATACATCATAAAACTCTATCTAACCTAATGATAGCTATTTGAAACTGTTCTATTTTTTCACTCTCAGCCTCAATCAGACACGATGTGTCTCTATTTAGTGTGTCCATTGTTTCAAGACTCCTGCAGAGTCGCGCAACTGTATCTTTTCTGACTTCAATTTGCAGCAGTGTTCTAAGGAAAAAGGGTTCCACAGTAAGCTTGTCTCTGTCCAAAGGTAACAACATGTCCCCAAAGATACTTTCTACTACTTAACATCTGTCCAGCAGAAACTCACAAAGTCCCTCTGAAAAATAGTGGTCGTGCTTTTGTACAGATTAAACAACCAAGATAAAGTACATTATTGAGTTCACTTTACAGGGGCTGGTATGTGGATTTTGTCACCTTTGGACTTTTTCCTCAAATGTTAATATGCTTAACCAACCTATCCCTAAGTGTTATCTTATTGCAATTAAATGTAATTTAATCTGTGATAGACAGCTTGTGTGCATGTTTACATCACTGAATGACTGTGTGCATTTCTCTGTTTGCACCACTTCAGCTTCATGTTTGACATCAAGACTTCCAGGAAACCCACTGATGAATGAAAACACTCCCTGTCACTTTCTTCCACTAGCCGTCTCTGATTAGACTCGTTATGTAGGTGTAGAGATGAGTCTCAGCCTCTCCCTCTGTCCCTTTCCTGCTCTCTACACCTATCTGAACGTCTTTCAATATCTCTCTTCAACCCACCTGACCTGCTCTCTCTCCTGTCACGCCTTCAGTCTATTTCCAAGACTCCTCTCCTTCTAACAGCTCTCTCTCAGTGGGGGAAGGTCAGATGCATTGTGACAGCAAAATGTCTCAACACATTGTGTCATCACAGGAGACTGCTACCTCATTAAAGTCCAATTTCTCTTCCTCCCTCCCCTTTCCCTCTTCATATGTGCAGGTGAGCGGGATCAACGCGTCGATGAGCAGGAAGCGTGAGCAGCGCGTGTTATTCATGGTGGTGGTCATGGTGATCTGCTACCTCTTGTGCTGGCTGCCGTACGGTATCATGGCCTTGTTGGCCACCTTCGGGCCACCAGGCCTGGTCACACCCGAGGCCAGCATCATCCCCTCAGTCCTGGCTAAGACCAGCACGGTCATCAACCCGGTCATCTACGTCTTCATGAATAAACAGGTGAGAGAGAGAGGGAGGGAGGGAAGGAGGGAGGGAGGGAAGTATGGAGGAGGTGAGGGCTGTAGCTGGCCTGGGGTCAGTCCTGTTTGTCTTTTACTGTCACAAAGCTGTGGGCGGAGGTCACATCTACTGAGACCAACCATCTTGACTGTTTTCAAGGTGGGCTAATGAGTCATTGTTTTATTTTCCTATCAGATGGAATCCCAGAGGCTCAGTGGCTCCAAATTATATTACATCTATTTTTGTTGTTGTTGATGTTGTTCTTTTAGTTTTTAGTTTTGTTTTGTTTTGTTTTTTACAGTGCATAAAGTTGTTTGTTACATATTCAACTTAACACTTAAAATATGTTGTACTAATTCATTTTGCACGAGCCAACTCATGACATCAGCAATGCAACAACTTGAAAGGAGTTGGCATTCGGTGCACTTTAGGCCACATTGAACTAATCTAATATATTTGTGATCAACTGAGCCAAGCCCTTCATGTGAGTCCTGCAACCTGCTGACTGCTTGTCAAAGCAGAACAGATATTTGCAGTGTCACAAAGACACCAGCCATCTGAAGTGTTGATAATTAAACTCACAGTAGGTCTCTATTAATTTTGGCCCACGCCCACTTTAGACAATATGATGAATAGCTTGGGGAGTTATCTTTAATTGTGTGCTGTTTTTTCCAGGTAGCTGTTATAAGTGGACGGGGACTATTACTATGCTTTACAAGCACTTCTGCTTCATTAAATTTTTAGTTGCTGTGAGGTGATTAATCAAAATGACACAATGACCCCAAGACGTACTGATATATGACCACTATTACCAGCAATTCAAACTTTCTATATCTGTGCCTGTCCCATGTGACCCTTGAATAACCTTCACATTAGAAAACTCCTTCAAATCTGTTATCAATTATTTCAAAGATCTGTTGATTATATTTAAAGAATTCTTCAGCATTTGGGAAAATAAACATATTCACTGTCTGGCACAGATGATCAATACTTTGCTTATACTCTGTTATAAATAAAGAGGATGTTGTCCCTATATACAGTACATTATGCAGCAGCCAACCACTGCTGCAGTTCTTGCTGTCACTGCATGACAAGGAGTTGCAATTATAAACTCTGCAAAAGGCTTTTAATTTGAAATGACACACAGCTGAGGTGAGAGTGGGAGAGAGAAAGAGAAATAAAGAAAAGGGGGATGGAGGTAGATTTAACTACCCACAGAGTTTACATGGATGGCTGCCCAGATTTATTAACTGCCAAAGTGTGTTTGGTGACCCATTTTAGCATTTTTTATTAAGATTGATTAACTAGTGGACAAGAACGCCACACACATCCCCCACTATCAACAAATAAACACCTTGTCCAGGGGTAATTTAACAGTGGTAGGATGCAAAAAAAAATACTGTGCTGTAGCATTAAGTTATCTCCAGTAGAAAGTTCTAGATATGTAGGAAAAAAACATTGTTGAAGGATAACACAGCGAAATTGGAATCAGAAGTAAATCCACAACAGCAAGAAAAACACAAGAGTTTATGCTGAAGTGGCGCCGATGATTGAAATCTCAGTTGTTGCAGCAGAGCACGAGTTCAGGCTTCGGGGAAAAATCAATGGCCATGTGAAGCTGTGTCTGTTCCTCCGATGTGTACACCCAGTTCAAAACCTGAAAGAGGGCTTGAGTTTGATTGCACTGTTCATATTTGTTTAGGCACAGTAACCACAGTGTTGTAGTGTCCTGTGTCACTGTGGCATTTAAAAAAACAACAACAACAACATCCACCTGCTTCATATGGTGTTGACATGAAAAGTCGCAGTCAATGTTAATTTTGTCTCTTCATGCCCTCATGGCTGCATAATCCACGTTGTTTTTGAAAATCATAGTATAATTGATCATGACAGAATTTCTACGAGTTCTCTAGTATTGCCTCTGAAAAATTTTACAGGGAACAAAGTAGCCGCTACACTGAGTGTTAGCCAAAGGACTCAGCGGTGTATGGAGTGTGCTGGGCTGATGTAAAAAAAAAAAAACGGAAGTTTAGCATCGTGCTGGTTCTCGGGAAAAGAAAGTGAATGGGAATTTTGTGTTGGATTATGTCAGAAAATAAGCTCTGTGGCTAATGATACTTACAAGTTTTGTTCAGTGAGATAATCTTCACATATGAACACCTTTTATACCGTATTTTGAAGCTTTAATGCGATCACCAGAAGTAAAAAGCTAATGTTAGGCTTTAACGGACCACTAAGCTTTTGACTGATTTCAGCTGCTTTATTTTAAAAACATTGCATAATGGGGAAATCAGGCTGTTTTTACTTGTTGAAGACCCATAAATAACATAAAATAATATACATAAGAACACTCTTGCTTGTTCAGGGGTGATGACATTAATGTCCCTGACAGGGTGTAAACCTGAAACTCGCTGAAGCTTTTGTTAACCACAGACCTAATTTGAGGTATTATCCCATTCAAAAAATATATAGAGGGCGGTGCGTGGCGCAGTGGTTAAGGCGGCCGCCCCATGTAGAGGCTACAGTCCTCAACGAAGGTGTCCCCGGTTCGAATCTAGCGTCCGGCAGACATTTCCTGCATGTCGTTCCTTCTTTCCTGTCTATCTCACTGTGCTATCAAATAAAGGCAAAAACGCCAAAAAAAAAATACTACAACACTAAGTAACTTTTCAACCTTCATAAAATATTTCCATAACTTTTGTGATGGTACATCGACTTACAACAAGTTGAATGACACCGCTGTCATGGCCTGAGGGGGTCTGTATCGCTTTCACTGGCACTAAGCAGCTTTGAGGAGCATGGTAGGAACCCGGCTCTCCCTTAAGTTTCACTTTCACTTTCACTTTCGCGAGTCACGACGAGGAGGGAGCAGGCAATGCGGCACCTTTCCGTCGGATTGTGTATGTGTGTTTACTGTGATGTGATCCACTGGAAACAGAAACTTAGTTTGGACGTCTTCTGTTAATTTCCATGCACCGGGAGATCAGAATTTTTACAGCGCTATGTGCTGGTGCTCATGGGAGATGGAGTCTTCCTTCAGGCAAAACACTACCGCTTTGGGCCACTGGCGCCGCCAAACTCAACCAAAAATGAAAGTTCTTTAGTACTGCTTTAAAAAAAAAAAAAAAAAAAACACGTAACTTGGGGTCTGCCTTCTTCCCAGTCATGCCCAAACTCCAGTGTAACCTGACAGAGATTTTTGAACTGGTTCTTGAGTGAACAGGTTAAGTGTTTATTTTATCTAACGGCATTAAATCAGATTTTGCATATAATTTCATATATAATTTCAATTTCATTTTCATTTCAAGTTCATTTAAAGCCAAGTGGCTGTTTTTCATCTGGTTTTCAGGTCAAAGCTGATTTGAGAAACAGACTGAAAAGGGAGCAGCAATAAATGGACCAGTACCAGAGGTGTTCCCATATGACCAGGCATTGGAGCCCCTCTTTGAAAAACCACAGAAAGATGAAGTGCTCTGACAAACAGAGCCATATTTGTACCACTAAAGAGTAATTTATTCTTTATAGCTTTTACTTTGTCTTACTCCCATGTGGGTAGATGGAGGAGAGGGCTGTGGGGCTCCAGTCTGTGAAATATATGTTGAATTAATGTAAATACAGTGTTTTGTCATAGATAAAACCACCCATCTCCACCAGCTCTGACTCCAAGTACATTTCAGACCTGTGGGAAACACTGGTATTTGTAATAGTTTCACTAATTAGATAAATTGTGTAAATGAATTAGCTCTATTAGGCAATGGACAGATCTTGTCACCTTCAAAAAGAGCCAGGGAAGCTGTTCCTCCTTTGTGTCACGCTATACAGTAAGTGTAACACTACCTGTTTGCTTTATCCTTAAAGGTCCCATAGATGCCCAGGTCATTCTCTGAATGCGTTGAAATGCTCCCTCCACAGAGCAATATACACAGCCTTCACTTTCTGATGTCACAACAAAGCAGACATAGCTCTGCCCACCTGGACCACCGTTTTACCTCACAGCATTTTGTTTCTCTGAGTCTTTACTGCTCAAATATGCTGTTTTTTTTTTCAATCACGAAGACAACAGACAGCCAATCAGAAGAAAGATATCTTCTAAGCCTGACTGTAAAAACAATGTTGCAAGAGCTCCAGGGAGAAAACACTGAGAGGAAAAATAAATAATAAATATGGGACCTCTAAAGGCACTAACTGTCTCCTGACAGCAAATAAGCAAATTTCCCAAAATGTCTAAAGGTGTAGATAAAAACTATAAATCAAAAAATACTTAAGGTAGTTGGCACTGCCAGCTGACTAAGTGCTTCAATATAACTGTGTGGGTTTGATCACCTTTGATTGACACTAACTGTCACCTCGTTCACCCCAGGGTCCCGCCTACTAACATAATCATACCTGTTTAAACTATGGGAGAATACAATATTTTAATACAGGATCCCATGGAGACTGAATGACGAAGTTCTCAGGGTCTTTAACTTTGTTGTTGCGTAAACTTCAGGAATACTGAAACACTTGTGTCACAAACTGCAAAGAAAAGACAAACAAAGTTTTGGGGCCAGCCGTGACATCTGCGCAGGCTCTGCCAGTACTACTCAGGCTGGAGGCCAGACGGACAGACAGACAGACAGACAGATAGACAGGGCACAGGATGAAAGCACACAAACAGCCAGGGTTGGGAAGTGAACTCTAACATCAGCGTCATGTTGTGCCTCTAGTGGCTAACATGTGGAGATCCGCTTCTGATTCTAGTTGTACACTCACACACTAGATTATTGATCAAGGACTGGGGGACACAAAGCCTTTGTATCCAAATAATTAATCACCGCAGACCTTAAAAGTAGTGTCACATTTATCATGCAACTCTTGCCTGTTTGTGTTATTTAATTCAGTCCACAGACTGATGAAAACAAGTGTGTTTTTGTTGAATCATTCAGTTGGAGCCTCTTTATTTAGCAGTTCCAGGTTCAGGATGGGGCTTTGACTCCAGAACAATGTTTGAGATGGATCCGAGATTCTCTTTCCTGAAAATTAGATCAGGCTATTTCCAGCAAAGGTCTTTGGTGAATTTAAATCTTATTTAATGAGACACATTGCCTAATCAGCGGGAGTGCTGGTGCAGTTTTACCCCAGAAGGAATGATATGATAAGGTACTTTAACAAGCTCTTAATTTCCTGGTGTTTTCTAACAATATGACTGACGGTGTTGCTTCACTGTAGATCAACTAACAGTTGAGTCAGAGATATTCTGAATAATGCATTACATTACACTGATTGATGATAACATTGCAGCTGAGATTACTTATTTGATGCTTAATCATCATTGTTGACAATCACTGGATTAGCAAACAGGCAACTCTGCCTCAGGCTGTGGTTAGAGATAAATCATGTGTAAAATAATTTAATGTTATGAATATTTCTGTTACATTAAATTACTTTTGTCACATTACCTCTTTGGGCATCTAAATGTCCTTTAAATAGATTAGGCTATGTTCAACTATTTGAAACACAAGGACCTAGACGCTCCAGTGCAAACATCTTTTTTTAGAAAAGTTTAGAAAAGTTTTTAGAAGCCATATATAAAATGAAACAATATAGTGCAATGTATAAAAGGGGGGCAATTTACTTATAACCCCTTTATATTTACATGTATGCCTTGGTTGAGATTTAAACTGTTTAAAATGCATGTTACTCAGTGGCAAACAAAAATTCACTTCAACACATATTCATGTCATTAGATCGGTGGCTATAAAGTTGCTATGTAGCACATGGACACAAGCACAGATGTGCCATAACAGGAGCTACAAGAAGTTGACATGGACAGTTTTACTATGTTGACAGTTTGCAGTTCCAGAGCATTCAGAATACTTTAACGGTCTACAGTACTTGTCAGTCACCTTCTGCTGCAGCATGCGTGTGTTTTAAGCAGCGAATTATCAGAAATTGGATTATAGGTTTGACTGCTGGAGCTTGTCCTGGTTGTCTTGGTGTTAAGGAGAACGTCAGCACTGGTGAATGACAGGCACTGTGCATGAAGCTGTAGCTTAAAATTGAAAAAGTGAAGTTTGACTAGAATCCAGCAACAAAATGGGAAAAACTAGGCAAATATGGGCCTGGGTGAAAATAGTCTGAATTAAACGTCTTTTGTGTATAGGCCGGGTTGGTTGACAGATGACAGCACTGCTTTCACAGACTTAATAACCTATCATTGGACACATTTTGCTGCCTACTACTTTCATCTCAATGTGTAGCTTTCCAAAAGTTAACTCCACTTTGTTCTTTATACCAAGTTCTTCTCTGAAGTAAAACTCTTTGTACAAAACAAAACATTGAAACTTAAGATTTAAGATGTTTTGCTCCATTCTGAAACACAGTTCATCATGGTGGGAAAAAAATAGGAGAAGATAACAAGATTGTCCTTCACTCCCACTGGGGCCGACCGATAAAACTTTTTTGTCCTCAATGTAATCTTCATCATCTCACTCTGGTCTATTAAGTAAAGCACAAAACGCTGTGTAAGGGCTTTAGGGAATTTCCCTCAGACTCAGCCAGAGGGATTTCATGAACTGTACAGAGAATTACATACAGTACTATATATTGCAATGGATTTCTTATCGTTTTCCAAAACCAGTCAAGTTTAATACTTTGCCTTCAACGATAACTTTGCTCATATACTATACTATTAAAAGTTATGGGAGATCAACACAAGATGACACCCTGCTCCAGATGTTGCCATAGCATCTGGAGGTGCAAGATTCCATCTAACCCTCCCCTCATGCTCTAGTGGCCACTGTGCCGTCAATGTACCTTACAGGGACATTTTAGCCCACACATCATCGACCTCATGAAAGCGGGAGAGAGAGCGAAAGTGGGGGTAGAGGGACACCGAATGTCCTGTATGTCATTTTCAGTCTTCAATTCCTCCCAGCCCGTTACTATGGAAACTGTGAGTTGAGGCGAGTTGAAGACTAAAAATGCTGTACAGATACAAGTAGCAGCTGGTGTGCATTTGTCCCACCAACGATCAGCGGCGGTCACAGCCAAGCAGCCGGACGACGGGTAAGTTCACTAACCGTCTTTTCTTCTCACGTGAAAAACATGTTGTTTGCACCGTGTGTCTGTCGTGTGCATCGGTGCACGAGAGCTTTGCTGAAAGATCTGATAGGAAAAGGGCACACAGGGGACAGAGGAGTCATTACTGTTGCCCCATAAACTCTGAGTCTACTGGCAATTCCTCAAGTAACTGCAAAGTAAAGTTCACTGCTTCTTATTTACACACACACGCACATACATAAACACACTTTTCAAGGTCCAAAAGTAAGCAGGTAAACATTTAAGATGACTCATGGCAAGCACAGTTTGTCAGAGCTTCCATTGCAGTCAGTTGCAGTAAAAAAAAAGCCTTGTGCATATAAAAGGGAGATGACCTCAAGACTGAAGGAATAGTTCAACTTAGCGAGAAATATTCTTAGTTGTCTTTGCGCATGGAGATGATCCCTACCCTGTGATCTGATCTGTGGTAAGTTAATCTCTTCGCACCTGCTTCCAAATGCATCTCCATAACACCACTTGTGATTGGATATCACTTTCTGACTCTATATGCAAATTATAATACAATGCATACAATAGTAATGAGTTGTTGTTCTTCACCAATCTGACAGGTCAGTGGTCAATGTGCTTGTGTGGGAGAGAGGGAGAAGGAGTAGTAGGGGTTGACTGAATTAAATCAGCTCATCTCCTATGATAAAATAAAGTGTTGTCTGGTTGAAATAGTCAAATATTAGCTGTAATCGGTCCTTCAATGTGTCAGGGACGTCTTTGCGTTCGCACTGATAAAGAAGTGTGTCCACATGAGGCACAGACCACCTCTAAACGAGGTCTAAGTGACCAGATCTCAAATGTGTCGTGGGTGTGTTTACACCCGGACTTATAACTGTCTGAGACAGATGTTAATACCAGGGACAGTATGAACAGGGCCTACCTATATGTGAATACAGCCAGGGAAGCTGATAACACACAGATCAGAAAGAGACCAAGACAGCTAGCCTTGTGCTATCCAAACATAACAAAACTCATCTATTACAGTAGCACTTCAAAACTCACAGATTAAAGCAGAAGTAAGCGATCCGGTGGTTTTGGCTAACTTCTTGTCAGCCGATGGAGTTAGCAGTCCCCGCCCTCGTCCCTACGTCACCACATTCACGCGCATCCCTTGGCTGCACACACAGAGAGGACCGCCCCTTTATGCCGTTCTCTCTCCTCATTGGATAAAGGTTGTAGGATACAAGGAAAGTTTTCTCCTCGGCTTACAGCAGAGCAGAGTGACTGACAGACCTGTGTTTCAGACCAAACACTCTATATAAGTGATTGCTGTCAGAAGATATAACTATTTAAGACTTATATCAACACAAATATTCCGCTTACTTCTGCTTTAACATACTTTATTCTGTTAAATCTGTTCCAGGGATTAAGTATAAAAGCACAATTTCTAAACGTAATGAAGCATCTTTACCAAAATGTAAAACAGTTCTAATCATAATTACAAACACTGCAGCCACATTGAGTCACATTTCATCAAGCAGCAGTCAGAAGTAATTGTTAGCTCAGAGACAACACAAGACACCCAGCAGTGCTTCAAAAGAACAACTCGTCTGTTGATAAACTGCAGGAGCATTATTCCCAATGACTGTGTAATTACTTACTGTCAAGAGGAACAGACTCAAGCAGTGAAACTATGGCACGCAAACTGACAGGTGGTGTCATTTCCACATATTCCCATTTCATTGTTGAGAACTGATTCATCATGACTGACAGTTTGGCACGGCCTGTGATTTACTGAGTGATTAACTCCAAATAACTGGGTTGGTTTAAGTATTTATTCCTTTATTACTCACGTTCTCACTTCTTTCACACACAGTCTATTCCAAGATTTACTCAAGGTTAGTTATTGATCCATACTGCTTGCTAATTCTTGTAATACAACTCTCAGCTGATGCAATAGTTCAAGCCACTGCTGTCAGGATTGTGTGTGTGGAACAGAATACAAATACAATAAATTGTGTTACGCTGCTTCACCTCCCTGAGTTGGGATGGGGCTTGCTTTTTGCAGTTTTGTCTTTAAATATCCATTTACTAATGGCCCTTATGAAAATCATTAACACAGACATTTCAGTTAATTGGGACAAATCTCCAGCTTCAGGCAGTGCACATCAGGTGGATGTAAAAAGTGTAAGAAAACGCAAATTCCTTTGTTTCAACCGGCAGGACATACAGTATTATTGTATCTCTGAAGGATAGTTGTTATTATAAAAAGTTATCTCAGATTTTGTTTTGTTTTACTTCTTTTTTTGATATTGTGATGATAATAGAGTGAAACTGGAGAAATATGAAAGGACTTTCAAAATGAAATGAAATGATAGAAACAACCAACAGACTTACAGATAATCATGCAGTTACTCCCAGACAAAGTCCCACAATTTTTCATCAGCTCATATTTTTCAGTGTGATCAATATATTTCACTAAATGGTCAGTTTGTAATATTAATTTTCAAATCACCGTTTGACTTAAATAGGAAATGCATTTGCGACATGATTTTAGGAGCCATTAAGGCTAACTTACCTCAAAGTTTTATGGCCTTATATTGTCTTTATATGATCATCTTTTTAATTGGATAATTATAATAGCACCTTATTTTAATTACCCCTTTGGCATTACACATAATACAGTGTATGCACTGTTGTCTCTGCTACCCTACTTTCATGTCCTACTTGTAGAGACTCTCAGGAGAGAGGTTTTTGGTGAACTCCAGTGAAGCACTGAGTTAAGTGAATAGACTCCAGCGAAAAAACAACTGGCTGACTTGAAACGTTGTGGCTGTAAGCTCCAGTCCAGTATAATCTGTTTTGAGTCATCACAAAGTTCGGTCAGCAGCAATATTAAGCAAATTGTTTCAGCCTTATTGCTTAATTTCGGACCTCCTGAGCGACAGAACTGCATACTTAATTTTATTTCTATTTTGATATAGTCCACTATATAGAACTGAGAGCCATCTGGCAGGGACACACACTCAGTAACCTTGCGCTCACTCCTCCCTTTCCAAAGCTGGAGGAAAAGAAAAAAGAAAAAAAAAAGCTGAAAAACTTCTCTCGAGCCCTTTGTCCATTCTGGGCTACTGTAGAGAGACTGCAGTGCAACATGATTGGTTCTGTGGAAAAGACTTGGACCCTACAGGCCTAACAATATAGTAATAAAAACACAACAAGTCTTAATTTCAGGTGATAATATACTTATAAGGAAATAATTCTGATATTTTTATTCCAGTTCTATCAGCAGATCCTCCGAAAATCCTACACTTTGGTCCTATAATCAAGCACAGACATTCATTTTGGAACCAAAACTTTGTCCTTTGTCTGGTGTAATAAAAAAGAGAGCTCAACAGTGCAGTGAGTCCTTGGCAGGCAGATATGACAGTTACAGTCTACTGGGCTTCATGAAATGAACACTTAATTCTCTGTTGGAGCTCACAGGTATTGCAGCTGACGACAGTTATTTAATGATTGTTTTTAGAAGGAGAACTAGCAGGATTTAAAGACAACAATTCAAGGAGAGAAGGCCTTGAATGGGCAAAAACATCTCAATAGTGCTGTATTACAGTGACACATGATGTGATCTCTTGCACGCATGCAGTGATACTCTAGCCAAAAAATATTCAAAAGAAAAAATAATTGACAAACTTTCAAGGCTCTTTTGGAACCTTGCATAACATGACAGGAACATAATCATCAGCCACTTCAAACACAAACTTGAACAGATGTGTTGCCAAAGAAGAGAAAGTCTGAGGCAACTCACCTGAGAGGAAACATTACATCTGTGGTTCACGGAAATGAAATCCAAACCTGTGCAACTTGAAAGTTCCAGCGACTGATTGCTCTGTGAGGAAATGATTGATACACACAATATAAACACAGCACAGCCTTTTGCTGAATTGAAAATGTGCCGGGAAATCCTGAGAGGAAATCAGATGATTGTCATTCTGTTCACATGTGTCTGTGTGACAGTCATTATTTTTTCTGACTTGTGCTCTCAGATTTATTACCTTTTCAGTTTGTTTTTTTTACACTCCTTGGACTGCAGGGTGCTTTGCAGAACTGGGGAGTTTACTGGGACAAATGAAACCACACATTTGTTAAATGAAGTAGTGGGATATCTGCTGATGCCTTTAAAAGAGGCTTAAGGCTTCCTGCCATTGGCTTATTTCATTTATATCCCTTAAACTGCATTAAGTATAATGTACTGAAGTGATTGACTGTCTACAGCTGAAGTGTTCTCATGCTGTAGTGAGAACACTGCAAAGTCTCTATTATTAGTGTCACAAAGAATTAAATTAAAGGAAGAGGACCTGTTCATTTTTGCAGCCAGCTCTGTAGTCTGGATATGAAAAACTGCTTACCTCATATTTTTCAGATTATGTTGGACTTTTACACAACAAACAAAACTGATGTCTCCTCTTGCAAAGCCGACGTGAGTGAACTGCTAATGAAATTCTCTGGCTGCACAGTCACGTAGAAACAGAAACTCCTGGATCCAAGCAGGCGTCCCCTGCTTTAGAAAATAACATAAGTGAGAGAAGGTCTTATTGTCTGAGATGATGGCTGACCTTTGACCCTCTGGGTTGTCATCTTCTACCCGTAAAGCATCAGTCCAGATCATAGAAGGAATCAACTAAACCTGATGTGACTGGTATGAGATGACCCCGTCTGAGTCACGTCCAACCTCCTCTTTCCAAAATACTATCAGTGCATCTCACTCCTTCCATCTCCCTGTCATGCTTTATCTTTTATCTGTCATTGCCTTCACCTTTCCCTTGACCTCAGCCCTGATGCTTCTGTCTTAACTAACTTCATCCTCTACCACTTGCCTGTTGTCTCCATTTCCCTCTCTTCCATCTTTCCAGCACTCTCTCCAGCGTGTTGTAAGGACAGCTGAGGGGAACGGAGGTGCTGCTCGTCCCGTTCCCTCACATCTCCATGCTAGCCTTCACTCTTACATGACCTTAGGTTACAGACACACTAAGAATGGGGACCAATATGTTGCTCATAGATACAGGAGGAGAATTTTCAGTTATGTCCAGAGGCATCTCCACATCTTTTCATACAAGCGTTTGATGGACAGCGATGTAGTAGCTCAATGTCAAGTCAGTGGCTATGAAAATTCTACGAGATGAGTGTGTGATGTGTTAAAAAATTCATGTCTGAGACATTAAGCTGAAAAGTACTCGGGTCCATAGTTTAAGAGCAGAGCTGGAAATATGAAATATTTTTGCTGTCAATACTGTTCGACTTCTTCAGCTTGTCAATGGCTCTTAGTCCCCAGCCCATTTATTCTTATCATATATCTTTAAAACCATATTGCAATGCATAGAAATGTTTCTGTTTTTAAAAATGAAAGACGATTCCTCCAAACAGCATCTTTACTACAGTTTCAAGTGCAGTAAATGCTGCATGTGTTGAGACTGTTCTTAACTGTGGGTTTCGTGTACCAGCATGCCAACTCAAAATAAACGACAGTGCCCATGTTCATTGCAATCACTCATTTAATGAAGCAACATGGTTCATGGTTCTTTTTAAATATTTCAATAACTTTTGGACAGCAGTGCAGCTCTGAGGCACAGAGGAGTATGATATATATCAGGCTACAGAAAGAACATTTGTTGGTGGGATAATTTCATTATTGGTTTTTATAGGGTTTGTTGACAATAAGAAAAATATAGGTCTGGGTTATGCTTTAACAAGAGGAAGCTGGTTGAAGCTGTTACATGAGATTTATTATTAGTATTATATTGGTGGTGTTTCTCAGCACTGCACTCAGCATTGCGCCTCTCTCCTGCAGTTTTTTTGGGCTTCATGTTAACTTGTACACATTTTATTTAATCTGTTTTTTTGAATTTCTGAATCTGTGTGTCTTATCTATGCATTTATCTGTCCTTTTCTAACAGTACAGTTGAATTGCTTTCAGTATGTGTATTTCATTTACTCTGACTAGACACTGTGAAAGATTCATCATGTTCTGCACCTCATGATAAAATGTAGTAGACTATAAGTATACATAACATTCTAAGTATACTAAGTATACTACGTTTACTCAAGAGTTGCATCAGACCACGCTAACAGGAGCACGGGAAGAGGACTGAAAATGGTCCAAATTGTGGTCTAGTGTTTGCCTTTGTGTTGTGAGTATGCCTTGGATGTGGCTGGAAATGCCTAGAATTTAAAGCATAGCCAAATACCCTGAATGCATTGTTATGCTTTCAACCTGCTGCTGGGGTCCTCAATTATTCAGAATCCCCCTATCTGTCCATCAGCAGCTGTGGCTCTCTGTAGGGGCAGAGGTTGGTGTAATACGGGAAGATCTGCATGAAATCATAATCCTGAGACTTCCAGATCTGGTGAACACTCGCATTGAAAAATGTATCCAGGTGTCCATTCACTATTTATTATACCCTGACAGATGGTGTGTAGACTTTAGTGCCTTTCCTCTGTAGCTTGGAGACAGCCTGCCCTTTCTTTCCACAATTTTTTTTTTTCCGGTAAAACTACAGTATGGAGGTGTGGACTTGTAGCCTAATAGTTTATGTGGACTCGCTGAGACAATGTTATCAGTTTGAGCAAATGTGTTTATGGTAATATCTCCAGCCATCTGGTCTAGGGCTGAACAATTAATCGAATTGTTATCGCAATACTGCAATATAGAAAATCACATTAGCATTGATATTTTGATAAGAGTTAAAAATATGTCACAACAACACACCATAATAAACGAAGCATTGTGCTACAGTCAGTACGTTTACATGACACTTGAAAAAAACGAATTATTGCCTTAATCCGACTATAACTGGACAACTGAAGTGCATGTAAACACCTTAGTCCGACTGAAATCGGAGTTTGAGAACTCCGATTAAGACACCCAGATAATGCGATTGGAATTCGATTTTCTCCATCATGTAGAGTATAACTGGACAATGCATGTGCGCATGCTCCACAACAGTAGAGACGGCACAAAGTGGAGCAGAGAAGCCGCCCGAACCCGGCAAAGTAAAGAAAAAAAACCAACGTCAGCGCCGATTCAATGCATTTCACACAGCGCGACCAGCAAGAATGTTTTATTAAAAAAAAGAGAGAGAGAGAGAGAGAGAGAGAGAGAGAGAGAGGGTATCCTGTTCTCAGCGAGCATCCAGCCCAGACTGGCGCGTCTGGTCGGGAACTTCAGTTGAGAATTTATTATTAAGCTTACTAAATTGTTTATATTCAGTTTTTTACGAGGTGACAGAAACGTCAACAGGACAGGGGGCGTATTAACCCACTGAAATGACGGGTGACGCCGCATGAGGGGGCGGACCCCGTCAGTTATTCGGTTTTCTCAGTTGCATGTATATTGAGACAAGGACAGAAGTCCGACTTGACGCCAAAATCGAATTTTGAGCATAGCTCGATTAAGCTCTGCATGTAAACGTACTGAGTGATGCTCCAGCTCACAAATCATTTCCTCCAGACACAAGGGAGCAAGCTTGTTGGGTACTGTATGTAGCCAGACCTTTGATCATCACATAAACTAATATACCAGTGCAAACAAGGCCACGCTTATTGTAAGTTGCTCTGAACTCTACAGCCAAGACTTAAGCCAGACATGTATATAGAGTATTGACTGTTTTTAAAATTCTTACTCTCTGCTGTGGTTCAGCCTGAACCACAGCCAAAGTCACAATCCTTACCTAACCTGAACCGTTCAGGTTAGGTAAGGATTGTGACTTTGACAGAGAGCTGTGGTTAGGTGAATAAAACACTTGCTAAGGTGGAAATCATTTAAGTTTTTAAAGTTTATATTGGCAAGTCTGTGATGAGAGAGCTTTTTTGTTACTGCTAAGCGGTAGCATTAACAAAGGTCAACGTACCATAGGAAATTATGTTCAGCATCTTTACCCCTTTAACTCAGATGTTGTTGTTGAGTTGCTTTAAGCAGTGGAAAGCAATACTATGCCATGTTATTGTCTCCGTTACATCTTGTCTTCCACTGAGGTTAGCATGCTAACCAGCTAGCCTTGGCTTCACATCATGAGCTAGCTCTGAGCGGTAACCTCTTGTCTTGTAAATGCAAAAATGGCTGAAGGTCTTGTCGAGTGACAATAACCACCTCCTTCATGACAAAACATTTTTGTCCACAGAGAAAACGTCCAAATTACCACTTTTAAAGTAAGTTGTGCTGCATGTCCACCTACAATCCCAACCTTTCTTCATATGCCTGGAGAAACAGGGCATCTCTCTCCTAGGACGGCACCGAAGGTTTGCAACAGATGTGACCACTGAAGTGCAAATCTAGGATGTGCAGTTGTAACAGGCACAGTGGGCTTCGGCACTTTCCTTTGTACAACACATTCGACACAATAGTTTGCTTCCAGCTGCAATCACATTAGGCACCAGGGCATCACTGATAATAGGTTATAATTCAGCCAATAGACTCTAACAGGAGGGCATTGATAACACTTGGAACATTGCAGGGCAAAGTGCTGACAGTCTTTTGATGGTTATGGCTGACCACATTTTCTCACAGAAGCTCAACAAAGAGGAAAAAATTGCTGACACAAACAGGGTACAAGAATTTGAAAGACCTATAGTGAGACGCTGGTAGTAAGAAAGCAGTGAGGTCAGTAGGTTTAAATCTCACTACACTTCTGACAGGCAAAGCTTTTTATAAGGTGGACTGAGCACAGTGCTACAGATCACAACTCCACAATCACAAGCCAGACACCAAAGTTTTGGATCATCAGTTGAGCTGTTAATGAATTTCTGCCCTGATGGGGCAACTCTCAGACCCAAATCAGCCCACTTGAGACTGGTGTCATAGTGCTAGTGTTTCACTTTGACTTAAAGAAGAAAAACAGGAGGACCTCAATCTTTGCTTTCTGGTTCCATAAAGCATGGTAGGGCTCTTATTCTATCCTTTTGCAGCATCTTTAGTGACATGGTTATAGGAAGACTTCTAACACGTCCTCACTGTCTCATCTCAAAAGGGTTATTATGTCTCGCCACAGACGCTCCATAGCAACACGAAGAACCAACAAGACACCGATAGCTGCCACCACTTCACCATCCACTGTGCAGTTACTATGCAGAGACAGGATGAGAGCACATATTTCACTGATGCTGAAGGGTGCCTCACTTCCAATATTCAGTTTGTCAGAGCAAGGCTTCTCTGGGGTTCATCAGTGTGAACAACAGAACAGGGAGCAGTGAGGTTAGACACATCACTAACACGTGAAAGATGCATAAGAATCTTCTCTCTATTTTGTGCAGATATACAGTAGCATAGCAGGGTTAAGAGGCACAGTGCAGCACAGTTGAATTTTTGTCCCTGTGAACCTAGACATTTTTTTTTTTTTTTTTTTTTTTAGAAAAGTCAATGTATAGATGAGTTTTGACAGGCCTGTGTAAGCTCAGGTGGCAAAAAAAACATTCCTCTTTCTCTTTGTACATTCCACTACAGTCCAGCCCTCAAAACTGAAACTTGTCCACAAATGACAGGATTGGCACAGTATTGAGGATAAAGCTTGAAGATGAGGTCATGGTGGCACAAACGTTAAAGAACCTGGCTAAAAACTGGAAAGTTGCTGCACCACAAAGATGGTTGAAAAATCAACACCTCCCCTCTTACCAACTACCTAAAGGTCCTTAACCCACCGACTGCTCCATGGAGCCAGGTGCTGACAAGCTTCCATGTGTAAAACAGTGTGAGTGGGAACCTGAAAAACCAGAGCTCTGCTCTCAGCAAGACTTACACTGCTGAATTAAAGAGAAAAAAAACCTTGATTCGGGGCGGAGTTTAGCTCACTTGTAGAGCTGCCGCCCCATGTTGAGGCTACAGTCCTCACTGCCCGGTTCGAATCTCGCATTGGGCATGTCATTCCCCCTCTCTGCCTCCCCGTTTCCTGTCTCTCTCTCCACTGTGCTGTCAATTAAAAGCAATAAAAAGCCCCCAAAATATACTTTAAAAAAAACGTGATTCCCTCCACAGAGGTCTGGATTCACAGCGGTGTGTGATGACCTTTGCTCTTCCTGAACACTTTGATATTCTTTTCTCTCTGTGGTTCCTCTGATTAGCTCGTAGAACTTGTGCAATGTTTGATAGAGGTGGAGCTACTTTTTGAAGCTTCACTTTATGTTTTCACTGACACACCTGATAATTCATTGTTGCAATGCAAATAGAAATCTTATCACATGAGAATTAAAATAACCACATCATGAGCAACATATCAAGTAACCAAATCTCCCTCAATTTAACCAGCCAGCTTATAGTTTATGTTTAAACTCAAACATCACGATCCTTTAAGAGCTCTTTAATGCAAGTTACCCTTTGATTAACTAGTTTACCTGAGAGAAAAAAGAGACAAAAAATCTATCGATCTATCTATTTTCTGTTCCCACTCTCTTTCTCTCACCATCAGCTTGTATTAATCAAATCTATAACTTTACAAATAATTAGTGTCCCTCAGCATATTGTTCCACATGGAAAATCAGGTGACACAATAGCATCAGTGGCCTGGCAGGAGGGGACAGGAAGAGTACAGTAAATTGATTTCCTATAGAAGCAACACCTTGAATCAACAAATGTCTGGAGTAGCATTTAACTGTATTTAACCAAAGTAGCAAAAAATATTACAGCAATGCTCCTTGTGTCTTCACAGTTTGGTCCTTCACTGCCTCCTCTAGCACAGTGCATTTCTGATCATGTGCCTGTGTTGTATGCTTGCCCCAGTTTTACAGATGTTTCCAAGCCCTGCTGCGCTGTGAGACTCCTCAACGAGGCTCCAGCATGAAGAGCTCCTCCAAGGTCGTCACCAAGGCCGTGAGAGGCACAGCGGCTATTAGTCCCCGACGTACCAATGACTTCTTATTTATGGTAGCATCCCTGGGTCAACCGGCAACCACACTGCCCCAGTTGGGTCCCTCCTGTGAACCAACTGCTGACATCACCAAAGCCCCTTCTTCAGACATCAAACCTGTGGTAGCATCGCTGGTGGCCCACTGTGATGGCTGATGACTTGGGGCTTTTTCATGGTTCCAGCCAACATTCCCTCAGCAGGGAGTCATTAAGAATAAAAGAGGTGGTGATAGTGAAGCCTAAAGAGTGGCAGTCCAGGCGGACTGCCAGTACAGATGGATTTAACATGGCTGTTAACATCAGCTCTGTATTGGCAAGTAAAAATGATGAACTGGTAAAAAAAAAAAGGGAAATGTTAAGACTGCCTCTGGACAATATGAGCCGAAATCTGAAGCAGTCAACCTGCAGAAGTGTTTCTCTGCAAAGAAAGAAAGAATACATCTGTCTTGCTGAGAGTGAGCATTTGAAGGATGTTCTTGTCATGACTTTTGGAAGAGGCGCTGTCAGACTGTTATGGTAATGGAAGAGGAACTGGATAATTTATTTTGTGTCATTTCTAATATTCCGTGAAGTATTTTCTCATAAAATGTCATAACAGAAATGTGTTCACTTTGCGGGAAGAGGAAAAAAATGTATTGATTGTTTACTGACTATGATTACAAAGAGAATTCTGAGAACAGACGTTGTGTATAACACCATTTTGAAAGGTTTTTTTTTTTTTAGAGTACAGAAGATTAAGAAAAAAAAAGAGTAATGAGAATGTACTGGTAATAATTTTAAACTATCAATGTTTTTCGCTTTGATTCTCTGCCATCAAATTATATTTCAATCATCACATTGAAATGCATAAGTGGTTTTTAATTAAGTGGTTTGTTGTACATGTAGCATTGCTAGCATGCTAGCGACAGTCACATTTATTTCAGGGATAGTGACTTTATGGTCAAAGAAATAGCTGCATGTTGAAGAGTTACTGTATAGTTCCTTCAATAATGACTCTGCATGCAAACTGTTGCAGTTTAATATGCAAATGAGGTCAAAGAGATTTAATGTTCAGTAGATAGGTACAGGCACAAATCCTGGCAATGGGTGCCTCCCTGGGCTGATATTTTTAATGTTTTTAAATTAGACACTTCAACGTGTACATAAAGCTGTGAAATCAGTTTTCGTGTTGTGCTGAATTTGGTCAAACCCAAAGTGCACAGTGCCCTGTGGCTGTGTACTTAAAAAGGATTGAGCTCACAGGCCTTTGGGTCCTAATGTGACAATTGAGTGCCTTGGTCAGGGGCACATAGTCAGCATTGCATGTGGAAAGATACAGTACCAGCCTCTTCTCATCATTTTCAAACTAAATGCTTTCACAGATGTCACTCTAATGTAACATACTTTAAATAATTATCATTATCTATAAAAGAAAAAACAACTGAAACAACATTATTTTCTACAGTTTCCCAAAACATAACAAAGGACTTTATCTGAGGCAGCAATATCTGTTAGATGGAATAAGTTGGTTCTGTATATATTTTTGCAATGTGCTTGTCTGCATCTTGTTCAATTTTTTGATAAGTGATTTCACACTTTTTCCCTTTTGCAATACAAAGAGGAAAGTTTCTGAGAGCAGTGCGTCAGTACTGTGTTGTCAGTGAATGTCTAAACTATCAGTGGTGTGGTACTTTTCGCTACAACATATGATCACAGTGTGTGCAATTTTTGGTATTTCACTTTTAGCACACAAACTGTTTTCTATGAGCTATCGAGATCTATAGATTAAGGTACATGAGTTGATACCAAAGGTAAAGAAAATTCATATTTTTTGAGGTGTTCAATAAAGGTTTTTCTTTTTAGTCTAAGTTGGTGTGCTGTGCTTTCTTTTGGTGAACTCTTGCTAGAAACGTAGGGTGATCATAATTAAAGAGGCTTAAATTGTGAGATTCAAGATAAAGAAGATGGTCTGCGATGAAGATATGCAATCCATCAAATGGAGGGGTACTTTTATGTAATGCAAATGTTTGTTAAGCTGTGATTCTGTCAGTGTTTGGGGAAGGGGCTTAGTGTTCAAGTGAACTAAATTTAAAGAAATAAAAGTGGATAAAGGGATTTAAATATTGATTGGTTGGTTTGCTGTAACTCAAACCAATCAACTCAAGCGCATATTTAAAATGAACCAGCAGGAAGTAGTCCTATTACAAAGTCAATATTGTGTTTTCAAACAACATACAGGGCTAATCGAAGTAAACAGCTAACAAGGCAGCCACCAATGGCTTATAAAGTGGCAACAGATGTCATTCCAACCTGCTTTGGTCTTTTTATATGTGAGAATATTGGGTGGTAAATCTGACACCACTAGAACTGTAAATTGCATTAGGTGCTGTGTGAGGACAGATCTTGACAAGCTTGACAGGCAGAGAAACAGTATTTGAGAGGAGAGATCAGTGTTTCCCACAGAATTAGTTTCTATTTGTGGCAGTCAGAATGGGGTGGGTGGGGGGGTCAATCAGGGTTGATCTAATCTCTATGGTTTTTTGCATGCCCCCAGTGCTGACACACACACGCAGCACACTCCCATTGCCAGGGCTAGAAAAGAGGCTGATATGACCCATAAAAACTTTATGAATTCATTGCCAGGAGGACACCCATGCAGCAGGATTCATGGTCCTAAGAATGCTCGACAATGAAGCAGCAGAACAAACTATGTAAAAGACCATTTATGTTCTTATGATAGGTGTGAAAATATTTTACACAGAAATAAGACTGTGGCAGCAAAAAGACTCTAGACAGATAGATCCTTAAGAGATTTTCCATTTGTCATTTAATCACAGATGCAGTTGTTATTTCAAACTAATAAAAAGACGTTCAAATTGGCTGCTAAATATACCTTGCTGGCTCTTGACATATGACTGGATGACTCACCCAAATAAAGTCAACAGTGGGAAACACTGGTGAAGAAAGGAGGCAGAGGAATGTTTAAAAAATGTAAACAGTGAACACTTCCATTAGCAAGATAAGCAGACTTTGAATAAAGGTTACCTTGGGCGAACTTAGCAAGTTGCAAATGAAGTTACCGTCTATAATCTGATAAACATTGATTTTCCGAGGGGAATATTAAGTTTCAGCCTATGTCCTACCTGGTCACAAGGTTTTTTTCTTCTTCACTGAAGATCCTGTAGAGCTGGAGCCGTCACTGAGGACTTTAACATCCAGAATTTAAATTCACACACAGAATCAAAGCAGGAGTCCTGTGACCATCTAACTGCAAAAAAAAGTCAGTGTTGTAATTCCAATTTTCCATTTGTCTTGTCCTAACTCTTTCAACCCAATCTTTCACGTACATTTAGCTACGAACATATAGATAAGAGAGGATCACAGATTACACGTTACACACCCACGACTAGTTGGCATTTTTAGTGACTTCAGATGGAGATTAAAGGGCAACTGACAAACAGCAGTTATTGAATCACGTATGACAGATCTTAAAATGAAATTAAGTCAACTCGAATCACTGGAGATAGTAAATAGGAGATAGGCTTGAATATGTAATTATAGAACTGCCAACAAATTGAGGTAATTAAGTATTACAAAAACTGTTGTGACATGGAGTTATTATACTGGGGTTTTAGCAGCCGGTCGCCCAGTCAGTTATATTTTATTCATTGATACTCTATTAGACTTACCACATTTGTTACATAATGGTAAAAATATAATTTCATGATGAGAGGAAGATCTTACAATATAAGAGGAGTCCCCTTAAATAACATTTGTGTTAGTAGATAACAACCAAAAGATGTGCACAGTCTATCCCATAAGGCTTGTTCCCCAGAGAGACTCAACTTAAATTGGTAGTGGGACTTCAGGTTGAACAAATCTGTTCTCTGCCCCGATTTCAAATCTTTTCCAGGCTTCAGTGCACCTTTAGGGATGTTCTGCTAATTGTTTTTGTGTAATGTTTGGTCCTTGGTCTCCACTGTTTACTATAAAGCCCCTGGTGAGCAGTGATAAGAGACTCCCCAATATCAGCGTGGCTGTAAGACAGCATTGTAGTGATGGACTCCATTAACCAAGGGCTCAGGGCGTAATGTCTGATTAACTAGGTTGAATAGCCTCAAGACTGGACTGAGGCTGGGGCGAGTGGAATCAAAATGGCCTTTTGTTAACAACCCTTTCAGCTTTTGTCAAAAAAAAAGAGCCATTCAGTTGTCTTGATAAACAGCGAGCCACTACAGGCCTACGTCCACATTGATTTTCCTCTCCCTTTCCTCTCTCACTTTCAACACCTCTCTCTATCTCTGTGCACGTGTGTTTGTTTGTGTGTGTGTGTGTGTGCGTGAATGTGTCATTTAGCCACGTTTAGCCATGGATAATGTCAAGAGCTTCTTCTTTAATCAGTCACCAGAATGAAAACAAATGAGAGGGGATAAAAAAAAGTTTTGACCTTTTTTTAAAAAAAAAAGTCTACTCTAAAGCTACACTGTACCCTCAGAAATACACTCTGTTTAGGTAAATGGCCATGTTTACTAGAGATACAAGCAGTGTAAGATAGCTTTACCTTCTGAAGATGCCCTATAAGAATGTAAGTGCTAGATAGTATTGCACAAGGCCCTAAAGTGCACATCAGTTTAAAGTGCCAGGTTGTATTGCACGATGCCCAGTTGCACAAGCAGAATTCTTCATTTCCTGTCTACCCTGTTAAAGTGGAGCCTCTAATGTTAATTATGAACAGCACTGCCACATGATCAAGGTGTTGTTGGTTCTGGTTGTCACAGTTTAGATATATTATTTTACTGTAGAGTGACCTTAATGACCTTGAAAATAAAAACAATGCAGAACTCAACTTTGCCCATCAACAAAACTACAATGAATTAAAAAAAGAGCTAAAACCATTTTTTATTAGTTGCAGATTGATGTTCTGTCCATCAACTCAGCAAGAATTGACCACTCAATTCATCTCCAGATTACAGTTCCATGAGGATAATGAAATGCAAGTTATCTCAACTGCTCATGGTAGACCAGATCTAGAGTCAGTTCACATCACTCAAGTCGAAGCATGGAGAGAATGTGCCGCATATTTGTGCGGAGGTGGCTGAGTGTCCCCCTGCTTTTAGCTCAATCAAATCCAATTTCTGGAATTCCTCCAAGCTCCACTTACCTGGTTCACGGGTGATGGAGGAATTAAAAGCCACTAAGATAAGAGCAATACATTGCTACTTACTGTCAGGAGATGGGACCACATACTAACAACGCTATCAAGGCAGACACGAGTCAGGAACCCACCAAATAATACAAAACACACAAATGAAGAAGCAAAGCCAATCCCAGAGGCAAAAGAGACATTTGTGGTGCAGAGAATCCTAAGTGAACCTGCACCAACCTCCTGCCAAAGAAGAAGAAACAGTTGGCAAGCAAAGAGAAGCATCCATCTGCACCCCGAATCATACACTGACCAGTTCTCCTAAAGCATTGAGTCAAAGCTCATACAGGTGGAAGAAAAGGGTTCCTTAAAGGGATAGTTCAACATTTTGGCAAATTGGCCCATTGCCATAATCGCTATAGTCATAGCAGTAGGTTCATTACCTTTAATTGTAGGTGTAAGCTATTTTCAGTACGGCGGAGCGCAGCAGCTGGCTGCTCAGAGCTACGCTATGGAGGCTAAGGGAATTTCTTGGTTTCCCTCATTAAACTCATCAAATTCAACATCCCAAAACTCCACAGCGCTTTTGTAGACAAGTTGTGACCTGCACAACCACCACGCTATGAGATAATGACGGAACGATACGAAACGGAGCCGTTTTCGAGGTAAATACAGGGTAAATACGGAGACTGCTTGCTGAAAAACTGTCCCTGAACGCAACGCGCATCAGCGGTTTTGTATGAATTTACCTCGAAAACGGCTCCGTTTCGTATCGTTCCGTCATTATCTCATAGCGTGGTGGTTGTGCAGCTCACAACTTGTCTACAAAAGCGCTGTGGAGTTTTGGGATTTTGTATTTGATGAGTTTAATGAGGGAAACCAAGAAATTCCCTTAGCCTCCATAGCGTAGCTCTGAGCAGCCTGCTGCTGCGCTCCGCTGTACTAAAAATAGCTTACACCTACAATTAAAGGTAACGAACCTACTGCTATGACTATAGCAATTATGGCAATGGGCCAATTTGCCAAAATGTTGAACTATCCCTTTAAGGACAGACAAATACAGGATCAAAGCCAACAAACTCTTAGCACCACCACTCAAAGTTATCAACTTCCAGGAAGAAAATGGCAAACCACCAAGAATGCACCCTCCATTTCTTTACATATCAAACTGATCCATGATACAAATACACCTAAAGAAGAGACTTGTCTTTTCAGAGGGGGTGACAGTTACTTTACGCCCACCAGACATATTCTTTTATCTAGAGCCGTTTTTCCACTAAAATTAGCGGGTCGACGCGGGTTTTTTAAATGCGGGTCGACCCGCTAACAATCGGCATTTGGCCCCTTTCCCATTGACCAAAATGAGCCGAGTCTGCCCCCCCCCCCAGACAGAGCATAAACCAGTCGCCCCGCTCTCATCCGCGGTGCAAGAAATGCCACAGCCGCCCGCCGCGGAGTGTCCGTCCGCTGAGGCAGACGAGGCGTCTGGCTGACCTGGAGCACTAGGACCGCCGAGGACAACGAGTCAGTTAAACAGACTGTCGCTTCTTTTCTTTTATTCAATAGTTTTGGTCGGTGTTCTTTGATCTTTTGATCCCAGTCTCGAATGAGAGCAGAGCGGAGCAGAGCTTTGTTTTGGTACGTGATAAGAGACGCGACCGGCGCGATGAGGTGGCATCATGTAACGCTCAGCGTCATCACGCAAATTAGCGGTTTGACGCGGGTCTGGCGTTCCCACTGCAAGCCGATCGGAGCCGATCCGATTGAAGGCGATTTTAACCCGCGTCGCTTGCCGAGTCGTACGCGGCTTGGTGCGCCTTTCCCACTGCCACCAAAAGCCGATTGTTAGGGGTGCATGACGTCTGTCCGACTACCCGTTTCTCCGACCATACATTTCTTTATTTTTGCGTCCATCAGTCCGACCACCCACTTCTCCGACTTAAGTAGCCCTAACCCTTAACCTTACCCTAAACCTAACCTTAACACTGTAGAATGGGTAGTCGGAGAAATGAGCCGTCGGACTTTTGGGCAGTCGGACTGACATATGCTCCCCGATTGTTAGCGGGTTTAAATGGGTTGACCAGTGGGAAAGGGGTATAAGACTTGGTAGTCAAACATACAGGACCCCGGGTGGACAGGCTATCCATCTCCCACCAACTGAAACAAGCCAAGTAACACAAATTGATTGATGAAACTCTTGTCAAAGGATGGCAAACAACCCAATGCTGAGGTTTGCTGCCATGGTGTTCCAGCAGATCGCTGCACTATTTCTTTGCAAAAGATTGATTTTCATCCAAAGAAAACCACCATGGAGATTTCCACAGCAATACACTAATGAAAAGTTTGTAGTCAGAACCCTTGGAACCAACACTCAGGTGAGGCAAACAAGCCAATGGGGAAACACTTGACCCTGAGTTGTCTGCAGGGTTCCTAACTACTCCCTGACCAACAGTAAACAAGCAGTGCTGGTCACTGTGAGCGAAGCATCTCTTATGTTTATCCCACCTGCCGTGAAGTGAAGGCCAAGCACGGAGATGCTCACTGACAAAGTTCATCCTGTAAACATTGCATTGCTTTAGGAACCAACGCTTGAATCAGAGCTGCAGCTTAAAGTGTTGCTACATAATTCATGGTCAACAGTTTTAAGCAGTTATGACCTCTTCATTTGTTGGTGTTTTTGGTAACATCACACACTGACTTAACATTGCCAGGGCTCTCAAGTCTCACGCATTTGGCGTGTGACACACGCATTCCCACCCAGGGCTGCCCCTGCCTACACGCAGATCACGCACACTGCGTAGGGCCCCGTGATCCAATAGGGGCCCCGTTTTGCACAAAGGATGCGCATATGTACAGCCGTGGGGCGCGTTACTAGATCAGCTGTCAGTGCGAGGCAGGAGGAGAGAGAGGAGACCTTTTTTTTTGTAATCTGACACCGCACGCGCCGTCACTGCAATGATCGACAGCAATCGATCTGACCAATCACTGGTCAGATGCACATGTGCTGCAGGCACTTGTCAAGCAGCTGCAGGTGAAGACGTGATCATGGCTTCGAAAAGAACCTATGACTCAGGCGCAAGAGAAAAAAAAAAACCCACCAGTTAGTGTTGAAGTTAGTGTTGAAGTTAGTGCTGGGCCGTATTAACGGCGCCGTTAACGCCGTTAATGTCCGTTAACGCTGTTAATACGCCAGCACTAGTAAAAATGTAAAACTTTTTGGCATAATCAAGCACACTCCATGCTCAGCACAGCTGCTGCTGCTGCAGGTAGGAGGAGAGATGCTAGCCTCCAGTCCATTTAGCTAGAGTCTAGATGTGGACTGTGGTCTGGAGATGAAAGTAATTTTCCAGCGGACCTTACCATTTATTAAATGTCTTGTTAACATTTGTCTGCATATGCATTCACCTCTGTTGAGAGGCAGTGGTAAATTTATCAGTTGTTGGTCGTGGTGAATTTAATCTAGGACAGGCAGCTTTGGAGGAGATATTAGAGATAAATATTGATAGAAGTTAGTGTATTTGATACTTGGGTTGACAGAAGAAACTAAATTTGAATGTAGCTACATTTTGAAATATCAGTCCAGCTGTTTGGTACTGAATTAGTATGTTTTATTAGGATTGTAGTTGTAGCCTACAGTATATAATAATAATGATGATAATAATGACAATAATAGTAATAATAGATAGCAATAGCAATAGTTGTTTTTTTTAAATTAATATTAGTGTAAGTATAGAAGTAGTAGTACTGCCAGTATTAGTGGTTGTAGTTTGCATTATAATCGATTATAGTAGGGCCCGAAGAAATTTTTCGCTTAGGGCCCCATTTTGGTCAGGGGCAGCCCTGTTCCCACCCGTTCACACACTCACACGCCACACATTGTATTTCTCACGCATTTAAATTACCACGGTCAGTGACGTCCACCAAGTTGCACCGCTTTAACAGTGGAACAGATTTGAGGGCGCACTGATCACACGAGAGAGGTGAAAAGAGACAACCACACTGTTACCTGTTGTAGCCTACTGGCCTCAGCCTGTACCATCGCTAAAACACAGACGACCAGTGAGTAACGAGTCAAAAAGCTGATCACTGCCTGAAGAGTTTGAGAGCAGCTTCTTAACTTCATGAACGCAGCTCAAACCGACCTGGTGCCTCAGCACGGCGACCAAGCTTTGATAAACACACCGGATCAGCGCCAATTTACAGTATCGTCCCGTATTTTAGCCGGTCGCTACCGGAGCTTAATTTAAAAAAAGAATTACTAAAAAAGGGCTCGTCAGAGCTGAGAACAGCGGAGTTTCCTCTGCTGCAGTGTTGCCAACTTGCCGACTTTGTCGCTAAATCTGGCGACTTTCCAAACCCTCTTGGCGACTTTTTTTGTCAAAAGCGACTAGCGACAAATCTAGCGACTTTTTCCAGTGATATTACAAACGTTTCTGGACCTGAAATCACGTTATCACAGCTGTTTTCAACGAGCAGCGGCGCTGCCGCGAGCACTCACAGGTAGTCAGCCTACACAGTAGTGTCACGGAGCTGTCTCTGCTGCATTCAGAGGCGCACTGCTCCACGCCACAGATAAAGAGCGCCGCTGCCGCTGGCCGCTGCCCGCTGCCGCTGGCCGCTGCCCGCTGGCCGCTGCCGCCATAGACATATATACATAGACGCCGCATTGACTGCTGCCTTCCACTAGAGCGACGTGCCTATAGGGCGGCCATCTTGGAACAGGACTACTCACTCCTGCAGTGCATTACTTCCATAGAGGTATGATGTAAAAGTGATCATAATTCGCTCAACTGTCAAGCTATTTTCACGGGGTTTGTTTGTAACAAATGTCAGACATGATAAATATGTAGATCCGGTCTTTATTTAAGGAGTTTTTTTTAAGGGTATATATTATTATATTATAGGCTATTATTATTAGTGCCTCGTGCTGGGCAGCCAGCCAGCCTCCCCTCCAGAGCTCTGACAACACACAAAACACACTTTGCTCGGCACCAGCACCGGTACCAGCAACGATGATTGCATTGTACTGGTACCGATACTGACGACGGCAACAGATTCACGTGGGCTGCTCTCTGACAACACAGGCAGCAGACAGCTGCCCCTCATCAACCGGAGTACCAGCACCACGTAACCGGGCCGTTGCTAGGGACGCCGCTTGTTAAGCCGTGCCGGTAGTTTTCTTTTTCAGAGGTAATTTATAGATTAATAACGTCGCATTTTGTCTCAAATGAGTTATTTCACCAGTAAGCAGCTGTGTAATAGGCGGGATGATGTAGTGAGCTGGTTAGAATGGAACCTGGACTCAGAGCTGAGGGCTTCTGTCCGTCCTGGGTTTATTTCACTATATAACAACAAAGAGACAAAGAGCGGTTCAAAGCCCCTTATGAAGAAGAAAACAGCAAGGAAGTGTACGTCGCCCGGACTGGCGTTACCGGGGCCCCACCCTGGAGCCAGGCCTGGGGTCGGGGCTCGCAGGCGAGCGTCTGGTGGCCGGGTCTTGGCCCACGGGACCCGGCCGGGCGCAGCCCGAACGAGCGACGTGGGCCCGCCCTCCCGTAGGCCCACCACCCGCGGGAGGGTTCATAGGGGGCAGGTGCCGTGTGTTTTGGGTGGCAGCCGTGGGCGGGGGCCCCGGCGACCCAATCCCCGGACGACAACTCTGGCTTTAGGGACATGGAATGTCACCTCGCTGGGGGGGAAAGAGCCTGAGCTCGTGCGGGAGGCTGAGAGGTACCGACTAGAGATAGTCGGGCTCACCTCCACGCACAGCCTGGGCTCTGGAACCCAACTCCTTGAGAGAGGTTGGACTCTCTTCCACTCTGGAGTTGCCCATGGTGAGAGGCGGCGAGCTGGTGTGGGCTTGCTCATAGCTCCCCAGCTCAGCCGCCATGTGTTGGAGTTCTCCCCACTTAACGAGAGGGTCGCTTCCCTGCGCCTTCGGGTCGGGGATAGGTCTCTCACTGTCGTTTCGGCCTACGGGCCGAACGGCAGTGCAGAGTACCCGGCCTTCCTGGAGGCCCTGGGAGGGGTGCTGGAAAGTGCCCCAACTGGGGACTCCATCGTTCTGTTGGGAGACTTCAACGCTCACGTGGGCAGCGACAGTGTTACCTGGAGAGGTGTGATTGGGAGGAACGGCCTCCCCGATCTGAACCCGAGCGGTGTTTTGTTATTGGACTTCTGTGCTAGCCACGGTCTGTCCATAACAAACACCATGTTCGAGCATAAGGGTGTCCATCAGTGCACGTGGCACCAGGACACCCTAGGCCGGAGGTCAATGATCGACTTTGTAGTCGTGTCATCTGACCTCCGGCCGTATGTCTTGGACACTCGGGTGAAGAGAGGGGCTGAGCTGTCAACTGATCACCACCTGGTGGTGAGTTGGATCCGCTGGCAGGGGAGGAAGCTGGTCAGACTTGGCAGACCCAAGCGTATCGTGAGGGTCTGCTGGGAACGTCTAGCAGAATCCCCTGTCAGGGAGGTCTTCAACTCCCACCTCCGGGAGAGCTTTGACCGGATTCCGAGGGAGGCCGGAGACATTGAGTCCGAATGGACCATGTTCTCCACTTCCATTGTTGACGCGGCCGTCCGGAGCTGTGGCCGTAAGGTCTCCGGCGCCTGTCGCGGCGGCAATCCCCGAACTCGGTGGTGGACACCGGAAGTAAGGGATGCCGTCAAGCTGAAGAAGGAGTCCTACCGAGCCTGGCTAGCTCGGGGGACCCCCGAGGCAGCTGACGGGTACCGGCAGGCCAAGCGGACGGCGGCCCGGGCGGTCACGGAAGCAAAAAACTCGGGTCTGGGAAAAGTTCGGGGAGGCCATGGAGGAGGACTACCGGTCGGCCTCGAGGAAATTCTGGCAAACCATCCGGCGCCTCAGGAGGGGGAAGCAGTGCTCCGCCAACACTGTTTACAGTGGAGGAGGGGAGCTGTTGACCTCGACGGGGGATATCGTCGGGCGGTGGAAGGAATACTTCGAGGATCTCCTCAATCCCACTGACACGCCTTCCGTTGAGGAAGCAGAGGCTGAGGATTCAGAGGTTGATTCATTCATCACCCAAGCTGAAGTCACTGAGGTAGTCCGGAAGCTCCTCAGTGGCAAGGCACCGGGGGTGGATGAGATCCGCCCTGAGTACCTCAAGTCTCTGGATGTTGCGGGGCTGTCGTGGCTGACACGCCTCTGCAGCATCGCGTGGCAGTCGGGGACAGTGCCTCTGGACTGGCAGACCGGGGTGGTGGTCCCTCTCTTCAAAAAGGGGGACCGGAGGGTGTGTTCCAACTACCGGGGGATCACACTCCTCAGCCTCCCGGGGAAAGTCTATTCCAGGGTGCTGGAGAGGAGAATTCGGCCGATAGTCGAACCTCGGATTCAGGAGGAACAATGCGGTTTTCGCCCTGGCCGTGGAACGCTGGACCAGCTCTACACCCTCCGCAGGGTGCTCGAGGGTGCATGGGAGTTTGCCCAACCAGTCAACATGTGTTTTGTGGACTTGGAGAAGGCTTTCGACCGTGTCCCACGTGGCATCCTGTGGGAGGTGCTCCGAGAGTATGGGGTCGGAGGCCCTCTGCTGAGGGCTGTACGGTCCCTGTATGACCGGAGCAGGAGCTTGGTTCGCATTGCCGGCAGTAAGTCAGACCTGTTCCCGGTGCGTGTTGGACTCCGGCAGGGCTGCCCTTTGTCACCGGTTCTGTTCATTATTTTTATGGACAGAATTTCTAGGCGCAGCCAAGTGCCGGAGGGGGTACGGTTCGGGAGCCACTTGATTTCATCTCTGCTTTTTGCAGATGATGTGGTCTTGTTGGCTCCCTCGAGCCAGGACCTTCAGCATGCACTGGGGCGGTTTGCAGCCGAGTGTGAAGCAGCTGGGATGAGAATCAGCACCTCTAAGTCCGAGGCCATGGTTCTCGACCGGAAAAAGGTGGCTTGCACCCTCCAGGTCGGGGGAGAGTTCCTGCCTCAGGTGGAGGAGTTTAAGTATCTTGGGGTCTTGTTCACGAGTGATGGGAGAACGGAGCGCGAGATCGACAGGCGGATCGGTACGGCGGCCGCAGTAATGCGGTCATTGTATCAGTCCGTCGTGGTGAAGAGGGAGCTGAGCCGAAAGGCAAAGCTCTCGATTTACCGGTCGATCTACGTTCCCACCCTCACCTATGGTCATGAACTCTGGGTCATGACCGAAAGAACTGGATCCCGGATACAAGCGGCCGAAATGAGTTTCCTCCGCAGGGTGGCGGGGCGCTCCCTTAGAGATAGGGTGAGGAGCTCTGTCACCCGGGAGGAGCTCGGAGTAGAGCCGCTGCTCCTCCACATCGAGAGGAGCCAGCTGAGGTGGCTCGGGCACCTGTATAGGATGCCCCCTGGACGCCTCCCTCGTGAGGTGTTCCGGGCATGTCCCACCGGGAGGAGGCCCCGAGGAAGACCCAGGACACGCTGGAGTGACTACGTCACTCGGCTGGCCTGGGAACGCCTTGGGGTCCCCCCGGAAGAGCTGGAGGAAGTGTCCGGGGAGAGGGAAGTCTGGGGATCCCTGCTCCGACTGCTGCCCCCGCGACCCGGACCCGGATAAGCGGTGGACAATGGATGGATGGATGGACAACCTGCTCACTATATATTATCCTTTACTTACATCTGACCTCTGAAAAGTGATTCTACAAGATCTGTTTTTTATGTTCCCCTTATTAACACATCCATATGCGGTACCGAAGTCTGGTATATTTTCCGAAGCTTGTCTGCTGATAGCATAGGAGAAAAAAAAGTAAAACCAGCATTTTCAAAATATCCAAGCATCCTGTATCATACCTACATGTCTGACGTTTTTAACAAATCAAACCGTTTGGAAATCGGTCCAAAATTCAGCGAATTTGAGGTTGAGGAGTTCCTCTTTTCCCCATAGCTGCATGCACTGCTGCCGCTGTCAGTCCTGTTCCAATATGGCGGCGCGTAGGCACGTCGCTCCACAGCCAATGCGGCGTCTATATGTCTATGGCTGCCGCTGGCCGCTGCCGGCGCACCCCCCCCCCCCGCTGAGGTAATGACGTCATTTAGCGACTTCTAGCGACTTTTACAACAGCCTATAGCGACTTTGCTTACTGAGGAGTTGGCAACACTGCTCTGCTGCAGCTCAACAGCTGACATGTGGTCAAGACGTAGCTACAGACCTGTCACTGTCAGGTGCATCTCATCTCATTTTTATAGGACTTCAACCTCAGAGCTCTCTGTCTTCAGACTGTCCTGACCTGTCCCTGAACATCACACAGGGACAACATGGAGGAGCTGCCTGTGTGATTGGTTACTGAGTTTATCAGGTTATCAGTTCAACAAATCAGTCTATGCTACTGTGATTTTAGTAGTAAAATACAGTAACCATCATACTGTAGTGTAGTGGCAGGAAAGACCAATTCACCTGTATCAAATAATGTGTTGGTCAAGAACAAGTTGAACTAAGTCAGAGGAAAAATGTTTAGGGTGTTTTTACTGTTCCTAAATGTAAAAATGGACCCTCAACATTATTTAAAGGTTAAATAACGTGTTACTTAAACATTTTTCATTGTGCTGTGCTCTAAAAATAAACAAATACTAGTGTGGAGTCCTGTATAAGTGCCCAAAATAAGTGATTTGAGGGCATCCTCCAAAAAAATGTGCTATGCGCGCGATAGCACATTCACATTCACTGTGCCCCCTCCAATTTTTGGGTTGCATGACGCCCCTGGTTAACTTATTCCAGTCATAAATCATAAATATTTTTGTTTGAATGAATTTATGCGTCATTTGTCAGACATCCATCCTCACTTCAATCAAATCCCCGCTGCCACTGGTAAAATCTCACTCTGAACTCACTTAAAATTTTGAGAGCCCTGCATTGCATTTCAGGTAGAACACAATTGGTCCAACTTTAAATTCACATTGATACCAGACTAAACTACACAGCACAATCCTGTTGTCAGGACATTCAAATTGCATCATATTTGTCAGTTCGGGTTATCAAAAAATCTAAATTGTACAAAGCAGTCTTATCCTTCACACAGCAAAGCTGATTTACACTGCAGCCCTGAACTTTTCAAGACATTACCCAGAGGAGCTGTATGTGAGAAGGTAAGTGTCTGAATCAGATGAACTAGACATTAAACTGAAAACCCTTCCAGCTCAATTGTAAAGTCTAAGTAATGTTCAATTGAGCAGATAAATGTCCAGAGAATTCACAGCAAACAAGTCGGCATGATGTTGACACATTTCTCCAGTATGCTCTACCCAGGGCCCGGCCCTCATTTAAACTAAATGGAGTAATTGCAGTAGATGCAAATATGTCTCATGTCTCAAATGTGTGCTACATGGACACCTCCAATCTTTCAACGTGAAAACACACCAAACATGTGGTAAAAATGTATCCTAACATCATAATGGTCACTTTGCTAAATGAAACGCTGATTAAGAAATCTGTTGCACTGATCCTAACTGTTCTGGGTCCTGCATCACAGGTGGTGGAGTGTTTGTTTTTGACTCCTGCCAGCCATGCCAGACTGAAGTGATTGTAATATCTGGCAGGCTGCCTTGTGACCAGTGGGGCCATCCAGCACTTGGATGATAAAAAAAAGACACATTGAAAATGAGTGCAGACAGCACTGAGGATTCCACACTTAATTGATTAATACAGTCCACTGCAACCTGAAGGTACCCACTACAATTTTTTTCATGCGTTTTGGATTTTATCGCACTCATTTTAACATTTTGTATGATAGAAGGACCAGAACTCATACAGTACTAAGAATATTGTACATTTAAATGAACATTTGCTGAGGAATAAAAATGATTACATCACAAATTAAAAATGCTGGACAAAGAACAGAGTTATGTCAAAATCAATGATGTTGTAGAGATTTCACATTCATCTTTTTATATATATATAACATTACAGTATTATTGTAAGCAGTATCTCAATTTCAAATGAATCACTATAGGATATAACCAAGAATTATCAAGATATGATATAGTAAGCTTCTACTACTTGACCTTTAACAACAAAAACATGAGATATATATTACACTGACAACACGAGTCATTCATGTCTATTATTTATCACTATACAACAAAAATTAAACTAAACAATCATTGGCACTGTGGTGAGTAATGTACAAGAATTACAAGTTTTTTTATTTGTCATTTCTTATGCACCAGTGTACATAAAAAATGAAATATTGTTCCCCCAACAAGTAGGTATTAGTAGGCTACCACAGTGATTGTTAAGAATTCAATATGATTCAATATACTAATAATAATAGAGCTGAGAGCAGATCAGATAAAATCAGAGGTGGCAGTGGAAGAGGACACAGACCATTAATAATTCTGATGGCCTGAGGGAAAAAACTGTTGAGTAGCTATCCTGCTGGATCTCGGCTCTGATACCTGTTTCCAGTATAGTAGTATATGTTTTGTGGTCAATATTAAGTCAAGTCTTATATTGAAAAACTATGAATGAATTCCCAACACACTTAGAATGTTCAGTGGTCCAGGGGTTTTATTTACGTAAATGTTTAAATGGTCCGTCCCAATGATATACAGTGCCTGACAAAAGTCTTGTCGCCTGGGTACAAGTTGACCTTAAGTGCCCCTCAAATATATGTGCAATCAATTTTTTTTTTTTTACAAGAAATGGCTAATTTCAACATTTCACAGCCGCCGCAAATATTGCAGGAGACCTACTGGAGTCCGCATGGATCTGAGATTCACCCAGAAAACAGTTAAGTTTGGTGGTGGAAAAATCATGGTTTGGGGTTACATCCAGTATGGAGGTGTGCGAGAGATTTGCAGGGTGGAAGGCAATATCAATAGCCTAAAATATCAAGAAGTATTAGCTACCTCTTATATTCCCAACCATAAAAGGGGTCAAATTTTGCAGCAGGATGGTGCTCCATCGCATACTTCGATCTCTACAGCAAAGTTCCTCAAGGCGAAGAAGATCAAGGTGCTCCAGGACTGGCCAGCCCAGTCACCAGACATGAACATCATTGAGCATGTCTGGGGTAGAATGAAAGAGGAAGCATGGAAGACGAAACCAAAGAATCTTGATGAACTCTGGGAGGCATGTAAGACTGCGTTCTTTGCTATTCCTGATGACTTCATCAACAAATTGTATGAATCGTTGCCGAACCGCATGGATGCAGTTCTTCAGGCTCATGGAAGTCATACAAGATATTAAATATGGATCTCACAGCACCACTGCTTAATTCACTGATGTTGTGCAACATATTTTTGTATTTGAAGTAAATTATTTGTTCAATTTTCACATTACTCTATGTAGGCGACAAAACTTTTGTCTTGCCAAAATCTGACCTTTCTGTGTTCATTAAATGATCAATCTTTCTTCAGTGAAGGAAATTTATTTTAGTATATTAAACATAATTTGGGAGGGTTTTAGCTTTCATATGAGCCATTTCTAAAACCAATGGATTAATTAAAAGTCAGGTTATAAGCTGTTGTTTCTGCAAGATGGATGAGTGACAAGACTTTTGTCAGGCACTGTAGTAATGTTTGAAGGTACAGTACATCTTCAGATGCGTTTTATTCTGACAGCTTGTGGCATTCATTCCTACCTAAGCTGTCACACAAAATGTCCATATTCTAGTTTTGTTAAGCACTACCATGTACCGCTGCACTTTGCACCTCAAGCATCTGTCCTTTACCTAAATTGTTTAGTTTAACATAAAGTGATTGTTTGTTTGTCATCATTTGAGTTCTTATCCAAAAAGTGAAAATAAATATAGACTACACAACATGTACTATATCCCTAGGGGCTGCTGCATTCAACTTGTTTATGCTACACAGTGTATCGTCCTTGGCATGCCAACTTTGTATTCTGCATGGATATGCTCAGGCCATGCTGCGTTGGAAGGTGACTGAAAAAAAAAATCTCCCTGTTCTATAAATAATCATCTCACACCTCCTATTCCAAGTTCCTCTCCAGCAAAGTGCTACTTTGAACCTCCACAGTTATTTCTAAAAGGCTTCAAATTAATATTTGTCACTAGCCCCGGGCCAGTCTAGTTTGCTGGTCTTTTCTTTTTGCTCCCTGTTTCTCTGCCCTCCAGGTGTAAGGTTTTAATTGCTATTTCCTATTTACTCAGTGACAGCATTTTGAAGAAGTGATCGGGGTGGGGAAGTGTAAGTTCTGCATTTGTGAAATGATTCTGTCCAATTTTATCATGAATCTCATCTGTTCCTGTTTTGCTGCTGCATTTTTTGTCCTATTTTCCTCTGAGTTGCAAATACTATGAATGATACTAATTCCAAAGTCAAAGATAACATGACACTGTAGCTTACTTTTACAGTAACAGTTTGACATTTTGTTGTTAGCCTGATAGCCACCTTAAGCTTTCACTTAAAAGTGACAAAAGTGATTAAAACTACTACTTACTGTATGTGGTCTGACCAACACTCCCTTTAATGACATTTCATTAAAAAGATGGATGCTCCACTCTGCTTGGTGACACTTTTTGAACAGGTATCCACTTGGTCCACAGGTTGGAATAACCGGGTTCATTAACAACAATGAAGTATTAACTGAGCGGGAATTTCTCTGCCAAGGCCGCCCACAATGATCCTGTGCTGCAGGAGATGATGGAGGATGCCGGGTTGCCAGATTTGAGGGAAGGACTGCTGTGGGTGAACAATGGTCAGATACTTGTTGTTGTCAGTGTGCATTGAGAAACCCCACTGTGGAGCACTATGGGAAACAACTAGCATCCCACAGATGATGCCTGTATGGGAATTCATAGTCATTACCCAATTCTGATGGCCACACGAGCCAATGTGGTGTCCATTTTCTACCACTCTCCTTTCTCCTGAAGCGCTCTTATTACAACACTAAAGGCTGTTGTCATTTATCTTTGAGATATTTTCCACCAATTTCTCGCACACTGACAGGATAATCTTTCTCTTTTCATTGTAGGTGGTCATAGCCAGAGCCGGTTTTTGTTACGGCTACCATTGATACGAACTTATGCTTGCTCAAACTGTCACACAAACTTTCTCTTGTTGCCAGAAGCTTCATTCAGACCCCTTTAATATTAAAGCTTTTTAGGGGCCTCTCTGAAGGCATCTTTTTGCCTTTGTTGAATTCTGCTTGTCTGAGCAACACTAGGCTATATGGTGGATTTAAAAGAAAAACACACATTTCATCAGACAGGGTTACAATACAGCTTGTGAAATGCCGTAGATGCACTACCCAAATGAAATTCTATTGTGGGCACACTGTGTATGCTCTTCTGCCCACAGAAAGTAATGAACTAAAGGGTGAAATACAAAGTGTCAGCTGAACGGGCACTCAACCAAGAAAAAGTTGAACTCAAAACATCACATATTAACCTCCTCATTCACTTGCTATTCTTTGGTATGACAAATCATGGAAAACTTTGTAGATGGTCGGTCCTGATTTCTACTGCAGCATCAGACGACTCTCCTCATTTCAACATGCAAAATGATGTTTCAGTTTTAATCCTGTTTACAGCTCTAATCCTTCAAATTGTAATGAAATCAAACCTATTTCTGATACTATTTATGGTTTGCATCTTTTCAGCCCCAGCCTTTTAATTCATCTCATTATACTGTCACGGCTATGTGTGCTAGCAATGGGATAGAAAACCAGACTGGCAGAGGCATTTCAGTCACTTTAATGGCAACAAATGGAGACAAAGGCCTACAGGCAGATACGCACAAAGGCTCCAATACTCCTGGATTAATGGCCCCTTATCAACCTGCACATAGTCTGAGTTCCCTGTTTGGTTGTCCCCATGTCAAGATGGAAGACTAAAGTGGACAGAGCTAGGAAACCACAACTTTGGAACAACCTGTCTGATAAACTTCAATTTTAATTTAAAAACAAAAAACAACAACAACAACAACAAAAAACACATTTCTTTCAGCTTTTGAATGTTTTTCATATTTCAATTTTGTCATTAGCTAAGCAAACGCGTGTGAGAGACAATTAGCTGAAGAGAAAAATGTTGGCTCTTCTCACTTGCTTCTAATTTTCTGTAATATAGCTTTAGTTAGTTATAGCTGGAAGCAAATGTGTAGTTTTAAATGGATCATTGTTAAGATCTCTCCACTGCAGAACCTGTGCGTATCCAGAGGAGAGCTACAGTATATAGGCCTACAGTGCTGAGTCGCTAGTGAAAAATTCTGAGACAGGACTGAGGTGGTTAGCATGATAACTTTAGCATAAGAAAAGACATAATAAAGACAAGAGCAAACATTCTCACTTCATGAGGAAAGATATTGAAAAGTAAAGTGAACAGCTGCTAATGCTAACAATGGTTAATTGCAAAACTTACAAATTCAGTAACTTGTTTGATTAACCTGGTTTCAGGCAGTTGTCAGATGACATGAACAGAAAAAAAGTGCAAAAGGGAACAGCTTTGCTGAGAAGGTGGCTGTATCTAAGAACATAGCATATCCATAGCTGTTAAATAGCATATCCATATCTGTTAAATACCGTATTGACCCGAATATAAGACGATATTTTTTCCGTCAAAAAAAGTCTGAAAAAGACGGGTCGTCTTATATTCGAGGTCTAGATATTTATATATGCAAATAAGCAGGTGACACCAAACAACGTCTGTCCAAGCAAGTCAGGGCTTTTCTTCCTCTCACACTCACACACACCAGTGACCTGGAGAGATGCAGCTGCATCTGAGGGGATGATCGCGTGTAGTGCGCAAGTGTGTGTGTGTTGCCCCTTCGCCACACAGCAGAGCGCTGCCACACAGTTACAGCTCAACTCGACTCGGTTTAGGTCATTTTAATCACAGCTGACTCCTTCACAGTTCGTTTCGGTGTCTGGTCTATTTTGTGCGCGAGCTGCGAGAGATTGCGTCAAGCCGGGCAGGTCAAACAAAGAAACACGAGAGAATTCGCTCAGCTTTCAAAATCAAAACAATTTTCAAAATAAAACACCGCAATTGATGCGTGTGCCTTTTTGTGTAAACAGAGAGCAAGAGAGATGGACACACACCTACACACATTCAGAGAGATCAGTGGGCGCTAGAATCTACCAGAATGTTATTTCACAGTCTGAAAACATGATTTTAAAAAGATTAATTTTTTCTTTGATTTTGTCTGAAAAAGGTATTTTTCCAAAGACAGGTCTTGAGAAAGGGCGGTCGTCTTATATTCAGGGTCGTCTTATATTCGGGTCAATACGGTACGTCCTCAAAGTCGCAGATTGAACGCAGCCCAGCCCCATGCTTGACCTGGGCTTGCTGACATTGATGATACGAATGGGACCATCACTGTTTCTGCTTAAATCACATTAATTTATTAGAGACGCATAAAGAAGTGCAAGCAGCTGAAATGACAGAGCACATACAGCAGCGAGCCCACACCTTTTAGCCCACACCTAACTTTTGACAAATCATCTGTCACTGAAATGCCACTGTGTGCTGTAGTTAGTCTGATAAGCTTGCGGCACATTTAAGGCCAATCATAAGGCTTTAATTGGAGCCATGGGATTTAGTAAGGAGGCCAAGTGGACAGTATCAGGTCATCTTCCCTGTGAAGTCAGGAAGGACTATCTGCAAATAGATCCTAGTCTGAGGTCTCCTCTGTGACAGGAGGCTCTCTGAATCAATCTTCTTATCATCAGTGTTAATCTCTGCATTACAAGAAAAACAAGCACCCTCTCTGAAAACCAATAAAGAGAGTTTCTATTGATTCAAATTAACATATGTAAATAAACACTAGCTGCAGGATAGCATTCAAATTTGAAGCACATTAGTGTTATTTTTAACAAACCAGTCTGACACTGGAATAGGTCTGGCATTTGAAGACAGAACACACATCTGAAACAAAATCCATTTAAAATGTAAAAGGAAAAATAAATGAGTCAGCTGCTTTTGTGTGAGTGTCAGTGATATATGTTGAGGGTGCACCGTGTCTCTAATCATCCACAAGCACGGGCCAAGCTCGGTTATAGAATTTAATTACTCAGACAGCGGCTGATGGGGATTAACTGAGGAAAAGTGACAAAAATGGAAGGTTATTACGCCTGGCCATGTTAATTGTCCCATCTGGTATTATAGAAATCCACAAGTAAATCCAAGACTAAGGAGGGAAATTAAACTCCAATTAAAGTTGGGAGAAATATGTTTTACCCCTCCAAACTCTCTGTCCCCTGATGAAGTGGGTTGGAGGATGAATAAATGATGAAAAAAACAGGTGAGCAGATGAATGTCAATAGGCGGGGCCAATGGGGACATCCACCATCATATTCCAGATCAAATAATGTACTAGAGCAAAGAAATTGAACTGAAAAGTGAATGAAAACAGGACATGACATTAATAGAGGGTGTTTTCCCCGAAGAACCTGAGAGTGAAAATTCTCAGTATTTTATAGCAGCTTCATATGTCTATTGCTCACCTCTGTATAATATTAACTTACATTTCACAGAAGCTGCTGATGTAGGGACAGTTCAATAATATTTAATGGCTTAAAACATATCTTGTAATTGAAAGTTAAACATGACTGGCTGTGGGTGCATGAGGTGGTGTTTGCTCATGGTTGATGTGTTGACAAACGCATGCCGTGATTACCACTCATAGTTTAAAATGAGAGATGAGATACAAGCTGTCGTACACATGTACATCGTCATATTAAAATTCACCAATCAGAGGCCAAACAATTTCAAGGTTCATGAAATTCAATTTCATACTTGAGTTTGACTGTTTAACAGCGTATAGAACTTTTTTCTTTAAGTTCTCTGTAGCATAAAACTAAAGCTTGTTCATGGGAATCATGTAGAGCTCTTATAAAATATCAGGCTTTGGTGTCAGCTCCACAGTTCATAGGTTTAATTTTGGGTACCAAAATGGAAAAGGTTAACATAAATTAAGCTTTTCTCATATTAACAGCAAAAGGTCAGATATCAGCAAGCCATATATCACATTACAAGTGCACCAGACAAGTGAGTTGATGGTACCTAAAGTTGGTGCAATACAAGGATAGAAGAAAGTCCTGACCGTACTATATGGAGGGAGAAAATTGATTTTCATCTTCTCTTATACTTAACTGCACAGTCATTTGCAAGTCACAGCATTCATAGAAATAACTGCCTTCAGCTAATCTATACTTGATATGAGAAACGATCAGTGCATCTGTTTCCTTGTGTTTCCCTCACTGATATCCTCATTACAGTAGATGGTGAGTTTGAAAAACAAATACACAACTATAAAATACTACTGCCCTGAAGATGACAGACAGGGAAGATGGACAAGGATTGGTCAAGTGAAGCAACTGTGATCTACCCTTTAAAATGTGACACTAACACTGCCAAGCACACAGAGGATCAATATCTACTCTAAACTCTTCAGCCCATAAATAAAGTCATGCCCATCAACTCCCCCATTAGCAAAAAAGCTCAGACAAACCAAGGGTAGCTACTGACCCAACACCAGACACCAGAAGTTGGCTGATGGAGAAAGTCGAGCGTCTTGTAAACTAAGGTGACACAGTGAAAGTTACAGGATAGGACATGGTAGTTGCCTTTGAGTATAAGCCACACATTACACAGCATTACACAGCTAATTCTCTGACACAACTGCCTTGAATTAATTTTACACGCCTATTAAGCAGAAAGGATTGGCTTGCACCTTCGGGAACTCCCCTCTCAGGAGCTTAAATATCCACTGCTGACACTCTTTACATCATGGTGATACGGCTCAAGGTTACAAGGTAAACGAACTACTGTCTTTCATGCATCTACACTCAGCTACTCTGTGGGAGTTTCATTAAAAACGTAAATCCACTGTGCATCAGTGAGGACAAAACTGGTCTTTTGTCTATGTCTTAGTTCTGAAGCAGTTTACAGCCGCCACTTATACAACCAGAATATTTCACATAAAATTTCATTATAAGGAGAAGCCCTGATTCATTGTTTACTTAGAGACAAGAAATGAATGTTTGAGTCACATCATTCACTAAATTCTGCCCCTTCGTTAATTTTTCCCTTCAGCCTCTACCATCATCTCAAATTCTTGTCATCTCTGATCCTGCCATGCCCTGCAGCAACCCGACTCCCCCCCACGTTTCAATCATATGACTTCTCTCTGCCCACCTGTTTCCTAAATATCAACCATTTCCTCAACTTCTCCCAACACTACATCACACACCAGGAGCCTCATTTATCAACCGTGCATAGAAAAGGTTCTAAATTCTGTCGTAGGAATGAAACTGTATAAGTACAAAAAAAATGTAATTATCAAACGTGCACACACCAAAATCATGGCAGAGGGAGGGCGAAGAAGAGGAATTTCTTTGATACTGAGATTGAGGTACTTGTAGGAGAAGTTGAAACAAACCAAAAAATAGTGTTTGGAACACTAAAATGCTGCGTAGGAGAAAGTAACAACTGTTGTTAATTCTGTCCGGAAAGATCACTCTCAGAAATAAAAAAGCTGTCTCTTATAGCTTGTCACACTAATCATTCAAAATGTCTGCTAAATTACTAATTGAGAATTTTTATTAAAGGGATAGTTCACTCATTATCTACTCACCCTCATGTCGACTAAGGGTTGGGAGAAGTTTCAGAGTCCTCCGTGGCTTCTCTGAGTTACAGGGGGTCTCGGCGTAGCAGTGCATGTCCATATAACGGTTGCAAATGGATACCAACTGTCTTCGTAACAAAAAGACACACCAAAAAACATCCAAATACCTCCATGCTGCTTGTATGTAATTGTTCCGAAAAAAATTAAATTCATTCATATGTCAAGCTTGTTTGTAGCGGAAGCTTCTCTTCCTGGTCCGTCCAAATTTCGCGAGATTTGCGCCGGCGTCAGTAATCGCAGTGACGCTGGCGCCTGGTCAGAGTTGTGCTTAAATTTACACACGTTCCTAAGCACAAGTACAAGTTGATAAATTCCATATTTTGCGTGGGAATGTTCTTACGCACTCATGCACGGTTGATAAATGAGGCCCCAGGACTTTTCAACCTACTCTCTGCCAATCTATTTGCTTTCCTCGCTCTGCAGTTTCCCAGCTTTACTTTCTACCAATTACTCCTGCTCTGGACCTCCTGCCTGTTTCCTGACTTTGCCTGTTGCCAGGTTGTCCTGCCTGTGTGTTGCCAACCACTGCCCACATCCTGACTCTGCCTATTGTATATTCTTGCTTGCTTTTGTCTGCCAAGCCTAAATAAAAGGGGAACTGTTTCAAACTTTTGTTATCGGTGTCTGAGACATGACCTTGTTCTTGTCTCTTAAAGCCTCAGTATGTAGAGTATAGGGGCTAAACCGTGACAGCATTCAGATTCTAGATTGCAGCGATCACTCGCTCACCCCTCCCGTCGGCAAAGTGACGGCGGCCGTCCAGGACAAACACGTTCGCAAACTAACCGCTAATGCTAACAATATCTTTGAATATCTTTTTTTTTACATTATTATTTTTAACACACGTGCAGACTTCCACTCGTGCCTTCAGTCATATTTCACAGCAAAAAGTTACACAGGAGGACTTACAGGATGTGCCAGTTACCATATTTTCCAGACTTTGTCGCACCGGAGTATTAGTCGCATCTGTCAAAAAATACGTCATGAAGAGGAAAAAAACATATAAAAGTCGCACCGGTTTATAAGTCGCATTTATTTTTTAAACATTTAATTAATAGCCGGGTCTCATATAATGGCCGGGGCTTTGTTTACATGAAAGGCCGACACCTATAGCCTACTACAGGCCGGGTCAAAAAAGAAAAAAAAAACTCTGTCGCCTGGAGCAAACTGATGAGGATATCATCAGAAACTCTTTGTGGACTGTCTGTGAAGACTGATGGGAGTGAAGCCGACCTCTCCTCTGCTTCAGAGAGGGACAGCCATGCACTGTCGCACCTGGGTCTGGCCGAAGATGGACCGCAGAACACGTTGTGAAAATACTCTGAATTGACTCGGAGTGAAGCGCTACGGCGCTACGGAGACAGGTCCGACAGCGCAGCGAGGAGAGCACGTGAGGAAGATGAAGATGAGCTACTGAATGAGGAGGGATTTAGAAATAAAAGCCTCGCTTCCCTCTTGTGGTCATAGCGTAGGCTATATTTTTTGATATATAAATCGCTTCTGAATATAGGTCGCATGGCCAGCCAAACTAGGAAAAAAAAACGCGACTTATAGTCCAGAAAATACGGTACGTAGTGCGGTCCCATGAAGGAATCAGAGGACAACGTACTGGGACATAGATACGGTATGATCAGGGTGGGTCTCTGCTCTCCAGACGGTTGAGCTGCAGCTCCACAGCTGTCAGAGGAGCTCTGCTGTCCCTCTCTCTCCAGCCTGGTGTTTGGCTGCACTTTGTATAACAACAGTTCAACATTGTAAGATGTAGCCTAGCTGCTAATGCTGCTTAACTACTGTAGTAACATGAGTGTTTTGTAATGGCAGAAAAAAACAAAAACAACTCCGTCGATCATCCTCCGGGCACAAGCCGAGTCACAGACACTAAATAATAGTGCGTTTGAGCCAGGTTTGTCCGCTTTCGCTTACCGTATTCAAAGATGGCGATGCAACATGGCAGCCTCGGGTGGGTGTAGCGCCACCTATGTATTCGTAAACAACTCATTCTAAGCTACAAGACAGCTTTCATTTGTATGCGGTTGTGATTAGACTTCGGTAAATATGTATTTATGAGAGCAATATTTGATTTTTGCTAATAAAAAGCCAAATAAGCTAGACACTGTCCCTTTAAAATGTAAACGCAGCTTAGGATGTCAATATCTTTCTGATACTTTCAAGTTCCAGTATAATCCTTAAGATGTTCACAAAATGTTAAATAGAATCCACAGTAAGACAATTTTGTGCTGTAGCCATTGACAATCAATAATTTGTGGTATTTTCTAGGCAAACAGAACATTTCCTACTGCTGTTATGTCAAAGCACTTGATATTTTACACCCAGCACTAAAATCTGTCACAAAATCAGCTTCAAAATCAGTTTCTTATCAAAATCAAATCCAAACATAATGAGATAAATGCACAAGCCAAAGTAGAACACTGTCATTTCAATGTCCATATTACCATAAGAAATAGCAGCCACGGTGTCAAGAGCATTAAAATGTGGTGCGGGGTCTTAAAATGTGGCAGTTTTCTGCCATGAAACTAGAGGCTGCAGAGTTTTCTCTGGTGCATGAAATGTGCTATATAACTAAAAGGTTGCCCTGCCTTCTCTTAATTGCATTGCCTTTCCTGTTGTGCAGCCACACCTCTAGAGGAATGAGCCTGCATACCAGATGGTGGTCCTTGCCCTCAGTGCCACGGGCCCTGCAATGCTCCTACAAACAAGTAAGAAAGATGCTGTTTAAACCCCTCACTGGGTTTGCAAAAGGCGCAAACAGCAGGTCACTTTGACAGCAGGGTTTCCGTCTCCTCTCTCCTTATAAATGTGCAATGTCATCACTGGAGGTTTTAAGCCTGTGCTGCTGTGCAGAAATGAAGGAGCAAGGAAGAAGACCAGGGCCAAGTGATTATCATCCAGGAAAACCTCAGGGTGCATCAAAACAACAACAACAACACCAGCTTTACCTAAGTATGCACAGGATGGATGAACCATCAGTTCACTTCCCTCAGCTGACATGCTCATCTAATATGAGAGCAAGCATTAGAGTGGTCATTTTAACTCCATTGTAGTGGTTCTAGCGGGACATCACATCGCGCCTCCAGCAACAGCTACATGTCCCAAGACTGAACTTGATGGAATAACCATGTGGAGGTTTGACACATTATCAGTCCAAACTGTGATGCCATAATGGTCTATGAGGGCAAATGAAAAAAGCTGAATTTTTTTTTACCTCCAAGGCTGAATAAACCTTGACCTGGTCAAGCAATTAAGTCCCACAGGAATGTTAGGATATATGCAGTGGGGCACATAACAGAAATGAGGTCTTTCACTCAATACCAAACATCTAATGTGATTCATGTAAGGCCATGAACTGGACTAGTTTATACAATTCTTGCTCTCAGATTGCATGGTAACTGAAGGAACCTATAGGTTTTCCATTTATAGACTGGTTCCACAAATTTTCCCCATGCTGTGGGAGTTAGATTATAAGAGCTGGCCCTGAAGTAAACGAGGGACTATCTCCTTTCATTCTCTCCTACCTGTTTTAATGAGATGGGATGGAAATAAAAACTCCCCAGGAAGGACATTTGGGTGATGGAATGTATTTTGTTTGGACGAAAAAGATAGTGATGGCAACCCTGCGTGACCGACAAGGCTAAACCTTTTAATGCTTATTGTCCTAGAACCTCCATACACATACGCACACACACACACACACGATGGCTCAGCATGAGTGGAAAGAAGCGTCAAGGCTGGAAAAGCTGTATACCATAGCAAATAATTTCTGTGGGACTGGATCTGCATGGCTGCCCACATACTCTTCTTTTTCTTTTTTTCCAGGAGCTCTGATGGAAGCACTAACAGGATAGAAATGCGTGGGAGTACGGGTGAGCATTTGAACCCACCACTAGATATATGGGCCACTGTAGTTTTTATCCAATACAATGAGTTAGACTGTGCAATGTCCTACACATGCAGTTACCTTCAGGTAGGAAATGCCGCCCAGGATGGGATTATGTATCTTGTTATTTGCCAAACAGTGATTACAGTATATTCAGTGGCAATAACTATGGAAAGGTTTGGCACAGTCCTTTTGTATCTCTCTACATGTAAAGGGATATGTTTTGATCTATAGTGAGAATATTACATTGACATATGTAATAAGATTTTGTGGAACTTTCTCTGGAGCTTGATGTCCCAGAGTCTCTTCTCGTACCAAGTCTTTTCTCCCCCGATTAATCAGCGAAGCAGCAGATGCTCCGCAGAGTCCTGGTTGTTCCACACTTCTTCCATTAAGAATTATGGAGGCCATTGTGCTATTGGAAACCTTCAATACATCAAGGAAATGTGCACCTTTCCTTATACCTATGTCTTGATACAATCCTGTCTCTGAGCTCTGAAGACAGCTTATTGTACCTCGTGCTTTCTCTACTGTTAGCTGCAAGACCTTATGCAGAGAAATCTGTACGTCTCCCAGTCATGTCCGATCAAGTGGGCTCACTACAGGTCGGCTCAGATCAGGTGTAGAAAATGGGAAGAAACCTGAGCAAAATTGCATAGCAAAGTGTCTGAATACTTACAGTATGTGTTATATTTCCTAATTTTGAAAATGTGTTCACTCTGTCATTATAGAGCATTAAGTGCTGGACTGATGAAGCTAAATCCTTATTTTTCTGAGCATGAGAGTACAACATGACAAAATGTGAGCAAGCCTCTGAACGTGCTGTACTCTGCATACTGTGTTGACAGTCTTTCATCCACTTGACAATGTTCATGTTGGTCTTGTCTCATTATTGAACAGGAAGCTGTTCCACAAGATCACAGTAGTTGTCCCTTTCATTCACTGTTCGATGTAATTGACGTGATCAGGTAGTGGAACTGACTTTGCTTGTTGTTTGTCAGTTGGGAAAAAAAGGAGAAAAATAACTGAGCCTTTCATCAACTTCCTCAATGTGGTTGTAGGAGGGAATATTGGCAGCCCATGCTGACTAATCACAGCTCTGGTTATCACAGTGTGGTGGGCTATACCTCCACAGCCCTGATGTGCACTTATATATTTGTGGAGGCACAAATCAGCTACTGGGCCCACTCATATCCAACCCAAGTCACGGGTCTTTTAAGATCAGGTTTCTTTTTGTCTTTTCAATTCATGCAATGGGTTTGGACAGATTTTCTGAGGGTGTGTTTTGGCTCGTGTTTTGTACACATGAAGATACAGTCAATACCACCTGCTTGGATAAATCTACAGCAATCATGTCACATTTCTGTGGAAGATGTTCCTGTGATGTTTCACAGAGTCGAGAGAGATTGTTTAAAGAAAAGAAAAAGTTCAGGAAAGGACAGAACTGTAGAAACCAATCCATTTAGTTACAGCAAACAGCATCAAGCCAATACTGTCAATTGATTGACTGGGCTGTCTCAGTTTTAGCCATGAATGCTGTGTTTGATTCTACAGTTATCCTCTCTTTAAGAAGAAGCGGTTTGCTTTTTACACCACAAGATGAATTCCCCAAATGGTCTTTACGAAAAAAAGGGGAAAAAAAGACTTTGTTTTCATATTGTTCATCATAGTCCACTGCTCCACTTATACCTCTGGATGGCAATGGCAGCAATGTTCACACCAGATAGCAATCTTTCAAGCTTCTCCCCTGCTGCCCTGTGGTCCTCAACCCCCGTGTGATAACATTTTCATCAACTGTCCATGTTTCCCTCAGTACCTTCTCCAGCCCCAGTCCTTCATCCCTCCACTGTCTCCTCTCCATCCACATCTCCTGAACCACCACAGCTGTGTCAGCAGTAAAATTGGCTACCCTAAATTATTGTAGTTACAGTGGGAATGGGAGAAACACAGATTCAGTGGGAGTATCAACGAAGAACAATCTCGGAGCCCGGAGAGGAGAAATTCCCAGGGAAAACAGATGGCATTCTATACTTCATTAATCACCAGCCAGGATGACAGCTACACTAAATTGGAAAGGCAGGGACCCTGATTCGGGCTCCATCAGCCTCCCCTCTCCTTTTTTATCCCCTCTTTCTTTTTATATACCTTCCCTCTGTCTTCATCAGTCGTACCTATCCCCACCACTCTCCCACTTCTCTCCGTTCTCTTTGTTCCCTCCCACGCCCACTCTGTCACTGCTCGTCCACACGCTATATAGGCTACTGATCTGATCCCAATTGGTAACTGGTGTTATTGCAACACCCTCAGTAACGTCAGACATCCACCCAGAGATCGTTAGCAATCGGTGTAGTGAGAAATTCAAAGCGTCCAGTATTATTAAATATATTATCACCTAGTTCCTGCCGATGACTGAAGTGCTGTGATCCAACAATGGCTGTGTGACACTGAAACAGCAGGTGATACCACCATAAAACAAAGCAATGGGAGCCATGAAAGAGACAGAGTTAGATTCTGAGAATAACACAAAATAAATATTGTGAGAGTAGTTCTGGAACCAGTGGGATCAAAGATGTAGCCCTGATCCAGGCCAGTCTTACTCTCTTTTACGGTCTCTGAGTAACATCCTGCAGCCCGTCTTAATTTTACTGTACAAGGTCTGTATTGATTTCAATGGAAAACAATCTTCTTAGTGGGTGTAAATAAGGATTTTGTTGCTTGACATCATTGCTGCTAAGAATATTTCCTCCTGAGTTTGCTGAGTGTGTATTTATCTTGTTCTTTCTGTAACGAGGTTTAGAAGCTGCTGTAGAAGCTCAGTCGGCAAAAATGGACACTTAGAGAATTTACACCTACATACAAATACACTAAACCAAAATACATATAGAGCAAACACAACACTTCTTTGCCTCAGGTTTTTTTTTTGTTTTTCAAACCAAAGCGTTAAGATATTTTCACATAAACAACATCTTTCTCTTGAAAATTCCTTTCCAAATGTGTTTAATTCTGTGTGAGTGAGCACTTCTCCTTTCTCTCTCCATCCACCTGACAGGTGTGTGGCACATTAAGATGCTGATTACAGAGCATAATTACTACACAGGTCTGTCTTGTGCTGATTACAATTAAAGGACACTTTAAAATGTGTAGTTTTATTTTGAAAAAAGACATTTATTTGAGGCTACAGTTATGTCTTTGGAGGTAGAGTGGAAGGATTAGGAAACGACTGAGTATCTGGTGTGATCACCACTTGCCTCACGCTGTGCATCACATCTCCTTTAGATCAGGTCGGTGATTGTGGCCTGTGGAAGTTTGGACCGCTCCTCATCAATGTGCAAAGTGGCTGGATGTCGGCAGGAACTAGAAGACACCGTTTCACACACAAATCGACGGCAGACAGACTTGCCCGGTGGGTGTCATGTCTAGTGCCATGCAAGAAATTAGATGTTTAAGGCTTCCTGGAACTGTTTGCATCCTGCTGCAACATGAGGCGACGGCAGCAGGTGAACAGCACGACTGCAGGCCTCATATCTGTTTTATGTGTGTGTGTGTGTGTTGTGAGAAAAGATCTCACATGCATGAAAACTGGGAGTAAAGACAAAATTGCTGCATTTATATTTTTGTTCAGTTTATAATATAATTTATAACACGGGGTGGGGGGGGTTCTGGAGGTGTTGGGGGGCGGCGGGCCGGATCCCCCTCTTCCTCCATCCACTCTCCATATTGTTGCCTTCTTTTTTTTTTCTTTTTTTCCCCCATTTATTTATTTGTTATTGTTATTGTTAATTGTATTTATTTGTATTTATTTATTTTTATTTATACTTTTTTTTTTTTTTTCATTTTCTTTTTATTGAGCATCAACGATATTGTACATAGATAAACATACAGAAGGATCACAATGCTCATTTTTATATAACATAATAGCCCCCCCCCACCCCCTCCCGCCCTCCCCACTGGGACACCAGTCCAGAAAAAACAAAACAAAACAAAAAGCACATACATGAGAAATAATTTGTCCCTGGACCCCCTGAGAGTATATTTTATCGTCTCTAATTGTATGAATTGTGTCCGGTCACTAAACCACACAGACACTTTGGGTGGATTTTTTGATTTCCAATGTAATAATATTCTTCTATGTGCAAGCAGTGTCGTAAAAGCAATTATGTTTTTATAACTTTTCCTTAATGTTGACGTCTCCTATCTGTGGTACCAAATATGGCCATAGCTGCGTTGGGTTGAAGATCAATATTCAATGCTTCTGACAACGTTTTAAAGATGGTAGACCAGTAGGTTACCAGGGCTGGACATGACCAAAACATATGTGTTAAATCAGCAGGAGTGTTTCGACACCTGTCGCAGCTTGCATCTGTGTTTGGGTATATTTTAGCCAGTCTTGCTTTGGAGTAGTGGGTGCGATGTAGAATCTTGAATTGTATGATGCTTAATATGGCACAGGAGGTACTGTTGTTTACTCTTAAAAGAGCGCTCTCCCATATCTCCTCTTCCAAGTCTTCCCCCAGTTCATCCACCCAATCTGCTCTAATCTTGCCAGTGTCGTGTTTTTAAAAGAGGTTATACAATCACTAATTCTTGAGATAAGTTCTTTAGTCTTGAATGTGGAATTTAACAGATCATCTAAACCAGGAGGTGATGCTATGTATGGAAAGTTGGGATCATGATGTTGAAGGAAGTGGCGGACTTGGAAATATCGAAATAAGCTAGACCGAGGCAGGCCAAATTTGTGCGATAAGTCATCAAAGCTTGCAAAAATAGAGTTTATGTACATATCCTTAAAATTATGAATGCCTTGTCTCTGCCAGAGAATATTTATCCTTTTCTACCTACCAACTTTATCATCTTTGTCTCTTCTCATAACAGTGTTTTTGGTATATTTTGCAATTTTGTCTACTCATTTCTATGATTATTTATTCATTTATTTTCTGTTTTTATTCAAGACCACTAGGCATACCCCCCCCCCATAAGTATATGGCACAAGTTGAACTGCTTTTTCTACAAGTTGCACATGTGAAGCTGCCGTACTGTCCCAGATTCTCAGTCTAACTTTAACCTGAATGGCACACCTGTCTTCCTCACTCTCTCCATCCATGTTTTATCTCTCCTTTTGACCCTCGCCTGCAACGATGATGCGCAAATCTCCAGCATACACAAGTGGCAGCTGTTTGATGGATTAAGTCTGGGCTTTTGGGAGACCCTTAAACCTGAGCTCCTTCATCATTCAGAGATCATTACTCTTGAAAAGACCCAAGTACCTGCATGACCCAAGTCCAGGTAGAGTGATGGTGATGATATTGCTGGTGGTTGTGATGATACAATACGTTTTAGTGCTGCACTTCCACTAACTACAACCATTGTTCATCATCAGGTCAGTTAATATTTCAATACATTGCCATGTGCTGACACTGCAGAAACATTGCATTATAAAGGAATCCCCAACACATGTCCAACATAATTAAGAAACAGTGTGTTATACAATTGGCTGAAAGGTTTGGGGCTCTTACTGAGGAATCTGACACGTAATATGAACGGCACTTTCTCCACTTGTCATCACTGGAACAAGGATGAACTCATCATCACTTGTCACATAGATCCTGCGTCACTATAAACCTTTCTGTTGTGTTTCAGTGTCTGATAAAAGCCTTCAAACCTATACTGCCCTACAAAGGCAAAGCGCAGTACTATCTGTAAAAATACCAAACTGAGAAAAACAGCTTTTTGTGTTTTTCATTGTCAGGTTTAAGCATCAAATTATGAATAACTACCAAGTCTGTGATTGATTAGATAAAGGTGGACTGAATTAAATGTATTTTGTAGTTTGTCTTTCTGACCAATTTTGACCGTTTTATGACAGATACTGCACTTTGCCTTGGTATTAGATACAGATACGGCACTTTGCCTTGGTTTTCCTCCAATGGAATTAAAGAGTAAATTCTAGAATGTAGGGAAGTACAGTAGCCTACTCTTTGCAGATACTGCACTTTGCCTTGGTTTCACAGTGCATTTTTGTATGGACAGCAAAATAAAGAGCCCAATAACTCTGGACATTTTAGCAGTACCAATATCAAATTCTACCAGATTGATGAGAATATGCCACACTACTGATTGGTCAAAAAAAAAAAGGAAAAAATGCAGATACTGCACTTTGCCTTTGTAGGGCAGTATAATGTCATTGGTGCACTTGTTAACATTTTGTATGTTCCTACAGCCACAGTCCTGAACTGAACAAAATAGATGAATGCCCCTTTAAGTATACATTTAAGTTAATCATATTTATTTAAACTAATTCATCTGATATCAAATAAGTAAGAGAGGGGAGCAAACATGTACAGAAAGGTGGTTGGTCGCTACAAATGCACATTGTCCACATAAGAAAAGCCTAATTTTGCATCCACATTGTTATTTAGCAAAGTTCAAGAGCACATTATGTCTCCCTGCTGATTTTCTTCTGCCTTCATTTGAAATACCAGTGTGTGGAGAGAGCATACATATTCATGCGTCCTCTGTACTCACCTCTCCTCCCACGCTACACACGCTACGTTACACATGATAGAACCGTGCATGAGCGACGCAGAAGGTTTCTCTCACGCTCAAAATGCCACTCAGCAGAAGACGAGAGTTCAGAACGCAGGGTCACAGATTTCATAATGATCCCTCAATGTATCAATTACACACTGACATGTTCTCTCCAACTCAACAACCGATGATGGAAGCGTGCGCCATTATTCCAAGGGCTTCTTGGGGTCGATGTGAGTTAATTAAGAAAACAAATGGTTAATTATATGGTCTATTTACCCCTGAAATGGAGATGGGTTGATGAACAGCTGTGGCAAGTTATTTTTAATATTGTTTTTGATGAATATGTCATTTTGATTTCAGTGTGAAAAGATCAAAATGTCACAAAATGGCAAATTAATTTCAAATCAATTAAATTCCCTGAAACTGAAAAATGGGTCTGCTGGTAGGTCTGTGTGTGTGTGTGCATGTTTTCACATGTGAATGTCAATTTGCATACCATTTCATTTAGAGCTGCAACCAGCAATTATTTTTAGTCATCAATTAATACACTGAATATTTTTCAATTAACGTTTGAAGTGATAAAAGGTCAGAAAAACTGTAAAATTTCCACGTCACAAACTTCCTGGGACAACGCAACGCTGATGTCATGAAGTTGTTGACTTCAAGCGAATTTAAGGATCTAACAATCTTTAGATCCTTAAATTCTCTAGAAGTCAACTAGAGCGATGCTATGACTTCCTGTGTGTACTCAGTCTAAATTTAATTTGCCTCCACAAGACAGAAACACTTAAGGAACATAAAACTTTAGTGCATCTGGGCTCTTGGCCATGGTATGTATGTGTAACTCACTGTCTGTTCTGTCTGTTCGCTTCAGTCCTTAGACACATGTGTCAGGCGCTCCTCAACAAGTGTCGGACCATTAGGTAACAACGGCCCAGTGAATAGATTCTTGAAGTGACAGTTATGTTCTCAGTGAGCAGCAGTGAAGCACTCACACTCTGAAATGCTTTTTTTTTTTAAATATATATAAGTTGTATGATTGCCCACTTCTGCAGACTGGAATCATTTCCAAACAACGGTGCCACATCTAAACTCGTTCATCAACATTTCTTTAAAGCTCTGCATTGAATTCTGCCAAGTATTCAGCGCCATGATTGCAGGCACTCAACTCAGGGTCGTTTACAGAGTGAGAGCCGTCAGCTGTCGTGAGTCAGATAGAGTTGTAATTTTGTCCTGTTTGCTGACGGAACCGAAACAATTCCCTGGACTGTTAGTGAGATCGGCGTTTGAAAATACAGGCAGCTTGTTCAGAGGCTAAACGCCGCCCTTATGCTCTCCTTCCTTGTCTGTGTGATCTCTATAACAGCAGAATGACCAGAATTTAAATATCAAGTCAGATATATTATTGCAGTTTGCAGAGGCGATATCAACACAATCTAACTCCAACAAGCACGTTTGTGATACTATTTCTGATAGTTTATGCCACTGCCAATGTCTGGACAATAATTGGTTTCTTATTGTTATTAGTTGTTGTGGTGGTGCTGAATTTAATTGGACCTGCTGTGGGCCTCCTCCACATAACCGATACTTGTAACACACACACACGTGCACACACACACCCTCCCACCACCTGACTGTCATTTAGACGCTGGGTGTTTGTTGTGTGTAGGTGCTGAGATGTGACTAAACTGAGTGGAGGAGACTGATAGACAGAGGAACTGCTACTTTTTCATGCACAAAACAACAGGGAAAAGGACAGATAACTGCCACAAACAGTTGTTTATATTTTGAGTGAACATTGTGAATGCTCTGATTGATAATTAATGCCTTTTTAGATGGTTTTAACAACTATAAAATATACACAGAAATAAGTATTTCATGCAGAATCCTTAGAACTTAAAGAGGCATTGAGCTCGAAGCAAAAAGGGAAATCGCCCGGCCTTGATGGGCTGCCTCCAGAGTTGTTTTTGGAACTGTAGGATATTGTTGGGCCATTGCTCTTAAAGGGATACAGAATATCAAAAAAAAATCATAATGACATCATGTAAAGGTTATAAATAATAATTTAATTAATTTACATACGAGTGAAATAAGGGTAAAAAAACAGCAGGGGATTAAATACTTATTTTCTATCTTCCTATACTCTCATCACTCAGGATATCTGAAGAAGAGAGACAGTGGCGACCATGACAAACACTCTTGCTGGCTCACTCTTGATCATAGTAGTTATCACATGTCAAAACATCAGAGTTGCTCCACTCCATAAGTTTAACCAAGGCTCTAACTGTCTAACCTCAGATTTCACCTTAACTATAGGCCAACATTAAGGAGAATTGCTTGTCATCTGAGGTTTTGTAACTGCATCATATTACAGGTGGTCCGGTGAATGGACAAATGAAGACTCCCACTTTATATATTACATGGGTCATTCTAGTTGTGTAGTATTTTCTTATCCGAGTAGTGAAATGACACTCGGATGCCGCCCAAGCCGAGCAAGTACTCGAGTACTTGGATATCGGCTACAGCCCTACTGGTATTGTTTTGAGGATTTGGACTGATGACAAAAGAAAACATTTGAAGACATGAGCTTAGGCCTTGAGGTTACTTCAATAACCCCAGTTCTCTGAGGAGCATGAGTGAGATGTGGGTGAGACCCCCTCCCCTCTCTTCAGCTCTTTCAGCCCACCCTGAGTGGCAGGAAGTCGTGACTATAGTGCAGCTACACAGAGAACCAGGAGTAGAGAGGTAGCCAAAGTGCTACTTAATAGCACTTGGTTTGTTGTCTCATTATGTGGAGACACATATTACTAGACAAGCTCATGCTGAACAACCAGGCCCACAGGATGAGTCACTTCAAGTGAAGGTAGAATATTTGTCAGCATGCCTGAGAGAGAAGGCCCTTTTCCCAGTGGGAGGGGCCACAGGAGCTGCTTCCCTTCCCTCAGCCAGTCCCTGGCCAGCCGGAGAGAGACACTGAGACACACGTCAGTGCAGGGAACTGGGTCAGCTGCTCACACCGTCCCAACCGGTCAACACAGTTTATCATGGTCCATGACCATGTGCTGCTAGTGTGTTGGTGGATGCTTTGATGTTTCTGAAAACAAGCTGACAGATTTTTTACCATCTCCATGTAAACTGCAGTCAGTACAGGAAAAAAGCTGTGATGAGTGATTTCTTGAAATGTAAAGGTGAATTTGTAATGTTTCATGTGAAACTGATATATTGTACTGTATCCAAAAAACACATCATGAGGCAGACACTTCTTGGCCACAACTGCTGTAGACGAAGGGGAATGAGTACTTTCAAGAACCACATGTCCTTTTGTTGCCCATTAACTCACTTCCCTATCATTTCTACTAAGGACAGCCCTCTCTGAGGGACTCACTGGACCTTACTCATTGTGTCATGTCACAGTGACCAGCAGTGCGTCACAAGACCAGCTGTTAGTGTTGCTCCCCGCTCTTCCCCTGGCCAAGGCAGCTGAGCACTACTGCTACCTGGACCAACAGCTCTGCAGCACACTGAAGCTCTCCTCCTGCCTGCTTAGGAATAATACGTTTACCTCCGTGTCAGTGGCCACAACACAACAAGTCTGCCAGCTCTGTTCCTTAGACAACTGGGGCCACAGCAGAGGTAGTGTGGAGCAGCCAACTCTGGTAACAAAGGGTCAACTTTCATTAAATTTAAAAATATATATATTTCACAATACTTCCCCATCATATGATTCATTAGAATTAAATCAGTTCACAAATAGTTACTTTCAAAGAGTGAATTCAAATTATTAAAGGTGTACAGAAAAGAAAAATTAATTTGATTCCACTCTGGGTCATAAAATTAGTGTAATAACTCATCTATCAGACAGTGTAGGCCAAACTTTGTGCAAAATTCTATTTTTGAGTAAATCCAGGATGAAATTGTGGTAGTTTTTTTTCCGCATTGGATAATGCAGGCGCACAAATTATGCATCACGTTGCACACAATTCATCAGCCACTGATATTGCATCTGTCATCAAATGTCTGAGACACACACACACCGAACTCGGTCTCACCCCAAACATTATCCCGCCCGCTCGATAACAATCAAATTTGTTTTCCTTACTCGGGTAAACTCGTGTGGCAACTCGTGGAAACTCGTAGAAGGAGGCGCGACAGACAGGACAAACAGCCATTTCTGAACACCTTTAAGTATTATTACTTATGTTGATAATCAGTAATTAAAATGTTATTAATACATTCTTCTAAGTATTGATGTCATGTGTCGCATCTAGTTTCCGTTCCATGTGTGCTTTCTCAGAAGGACATGCAGCAAAACAAGCCAAAACAGCATGAATGTATGCTAATGAGGTCTCTGTAGGAAGCCTCTCTCCACTGAGTGACCTTCCTCTCTGAACTGGACACATCCAACACACCACAGAACAGGAAGGGGAGGCGACGGCGACGCCATGGGAACAGAGCGGAAAGTTAATGAACAGCCTTCACAACTGACAGGGACTGTTTGCGGAAGGAAAAACATGCACATACTGTAAATAGATGGATACCAAAGCACAGTAGTGGTAGTTGACAGATACCAACTATCCACACACACACACACACACATCACTACTGGTATTCCTGCAGCCCCTGGTGCCATCTCTACTCATCCATTTTTACACTTTTCCCTCCAGTTCACCGAAAAAACAAAAATCTATGGAAGACATGGGCTGCGAGGATCAGACAGTGGGGAAATCAACGTGTTGTCTCATAGCCTTTGAGAAAAAGGAGGCTGCTAGTGGGAGAAAGACAGCTTGTCATTTATGTTTAATTAATTTCCCAAGTCCCCAAGGCTGCAGGCTGCAGGCTTCAGAGAAAGGGCAGTAGTGAAGGAGGGAAGCAGCGAAGGTTAACAAAAGCCCAGGTGAGATTTTCATGGTAGCTCACATTCATCAGATGCAGGAGAACACCTGCTGGGAATGGATACATCATAAGAGAGCTGGATACATTCTTCCATTTACCAACAGCTGCTCACCCAAGTGGAGCTGTAACATTTATTTTAATTATTGATTCATCTGCTAATTATTTCCTTGAATTATTGTTTGGGCCCTGATGTCCTCACATATCTTATTTGGTTCAATTCTTCGATCTTTGCAGCCAGACCTGTCGAACATTTGACATTTTTGCTTGAGAAATTACTTTAAACAATCAATCGAGTCAATATCAAAGTGATGACCTGTCAGTCAACTAATCGATTAACAAATTCACTGATCATTGGAGTTCTACTCCGTTTTCTTTTTTGTTGAAAATAAAAAGTTAGTTTAAAACTGAATGTATCTGATTTTGTTGAAATTAAAGGCACAAATGACCATTCCGACTACAGAGTGATTCATATTGAAGGATAACATAAAGGCTGCCAAAATAACTGAAATATGATTTTTTTTTCAGATATGCTTAGTTTAAGATTGTCATTGAAACATTGCTTTAATGTTTGATGATTGTATTCTTAAAGCAACACTATAA